>NC_080693.1:60863581-61169259 GCF_030445035.2 Dasypus novemcinctus
AATCCAAAGGCCCTTAGAATTCAAGAAGGGCATCCAGCAAGGGATGATTATGAAGAGGATGCTTTGAGCACCCTTCCCCCTTTCTGTACTGCAAACATTACTATTTGCTGTAGGTTTTGAATTTTCTTTGTTTCCTTTGAATTTACCTGAAGCTTCCATTCGGGCTGACAGAAGTTCCCTAGGAAAATTCCAGCAAGTTTTAGTCATGCTCTGGGGAACAGAGGGAAGGGATTTAGTTTTGTACATGTTTGGACATGAGAAAAGGGAGAAAGGCATGACCCTGGGGCTGAGGGAGCTGGCAACAGCAGATGTGAGCCCCCAGGGGCAGAGAAAGTTCTGAAAGATTGAGTCATAGATAGATTTTCTATGGCTCTGAAAGTCAGTGGAGACCACCTGCCCCAACGCCCTCCTTCCTTCATCACCACTCCATTTGTTCCACACACCGAGGCTCTTTGGTAAGGAACCTGAGGCCCAGAGACAAGAAGTAACTGAGACAGGGTCTTGCTGTTCTTTTGTGGCCACGTGCTTTCCAAAGATTTTCTGCTCGTGGGAGGTATTCCTCTCTGCACTCGGTAGGGACACCATGATCTTTTTGGGTGGCATGGGGCAATGACGAGGATGGGTTTGGATGTCAGACCAATCCAGATCCTCCAACAGCTGAGGTGCATCCTCTCTCAGAGCCTGAGTTTCCCATCTGTGAAGTTTTGCTGCTTGTGGGAAATAAAGTAGACAACTGATGTAAAGGCCTGCCTTACTTATGGAAAAGCATGAAGAGGTCCAGTGGCCGTAGCAATGAGGAAGGGGCGGAGGTAGAGACGGCGATGACAGAGATGATCACGTTGTTGTCAATGGAGCACACTCCTGGGGGGAGTAGGGAAGCCCAACCCAGGCATACAGCACTCAGCTGGGAAGGGGGAACCTCACCAGTGACGGGGTGTGACAGGTGCACACAGGCGGCTGTTGAAGCAGTAACATGGTCCAGCCCTGGAAGTTACTCAGAGAAAATGGGTACTCAGAATTTGACAGGCGATTCTCCCCAGTCCTACTACAGCTTCTAGAGACAGGAATGGAGACCTCTTTCCAAACTGTCTTATTTCCAGAGCCATTCTCCACCTGGGGTTTATCCCTTGGGATATGGTCAGGTCATGGCCCAGTCTCCTCATCGTGGCCCACCCAGTCAGTCATCCATGATTTGCCCCCCTATTCCCACACTCCGCATTATAGCCCAGGAGACATTTTCTAGTACCTTGATTATGCCACATTCAGTCTCACTTCCAGGCCTTCACAGAATCAGTTCCCGTGCCCAGAAACCCCCTGCCAGCCCCACCTGGCACATACACTGCAACTCCACCAAACCACCAGGATAAATCCCATGCATCCTTCAGGTCTCAGCCCAGCACTTCTTCCCTGGAATGTTCCCTGACTCCCAAAACTGGGTGAGGCACTCCTGCTGTGTGCCCCAAAAGTCCCTGGCCTTGCCCATAATGGTTGCTGTTACTTGTCTGTATCCCCCATGAGACTCTTTGGGGACAGAGCCTGTGTCCATCCGGGTCGCCGTTGCAGCCCCAACAACTAGCAAGTGCCTGCAGCAGAGCGGGCCCTCCAGGTCCAGGTTCCATGAAGGAGTCAACCACCTGTTAAAGGCAGTCAGGGGCTCCCCTCAGGGCTCTCAATGAGCAGAGAGCTCAGAGGAAACAGCATTTCTCCCCACTTCCACCCTATCAAATTCAACTCTTACAGTTTTGTGTTTCTTGATTCACTTCCCTGAGTTTTCCCTCGTCTTGACAAAAATTCCTTCTGACAATCCCCAACATGACTTAGTCATGCTGATGTGAATAGAAAGGAATAATGTTGGATGGGTCTGACCTGAGTTGTGAGAACGGCATGTCCCTGAGGCTGAAGGGCCTTGTGGCAGCAAAGGTGGATCAAGAGGCTCCTGGGTAGAGAAGGCTCAGGAAGATCACGCCTCCCACGGGTTATAAGGGCCAGAAGCAGAGAGTGTTGGTGCAGAGGGTCCTTGGGGACCATCTGGACCAGTGCCCTCATTCCTTCTTTAGTTGTTTGCTCATTCACTCCTTTAACAAGCTCAGGCACAGTGTCTTCTGGGGGAAACTGAGGCCAGAGGTCACAGAGGCCGCTCTTAGTCACTTGCACAGTTGTCTCAAAACAGCTCCCTCTGTTCATCAGAAGCCCACCTTTGACCTTAGAAAGAGCTAAAAATTGTTAGAGGCCAGATGGGTGGTTTGGAGTCAGGCCTTCTCTAAGTCTCAGTTTCCTCATGTGTAAATGGAAGCAACGATATCTATATCATGTGGAGGTTATGAGAAACAGATGAGATGTCATATGAAACGCCTCTGCCCCACACCCATCACAGGAGACCCTCTGCCTTCACGGCCCCCTGTGCCCTCCCATCATTGGTCTCATTCACCCCACTATTAAGCAACAACTCCTCTGGCCCTAGATGGTGAGCCCCACAAGGGCACATCCCTCACCTGTTCACAATTTTACTTATTCCCAATCCCTGACACAAAATAGACACCCAAAAATTCTGTGGAAAAAATGAATAAATGACCTAGTGTAGGAATAAAATAGTTAAGGACTCCAATTAGGTTTCCATTAAGAGGCAGCTTGGAGGACCCCTTGCCTTACCTTTCCTCGCTGTCTTTTAACCTCAAACCTTGCTGTTTCTTCTGGGTTTTGGTTTTTTATTGGTTCATTTCCTTGAACTTTTCTGTTGATTTTGTTAAAGCCCCCTAGAGAGTCACAGTTTTTCTCTGGCATAGAAAGAGGAAGAGAGAAGGGAAATGATTTTGTTCCTTCTTGGGCCTGAGATTGGGAAAGTGCACCATGGCCCCAAGGCCAGGTGGGCCAACAGCTGCCTCCACAAGAAGAGAGTCTCCCAGGAGAAGGGAAAGTCCAGGAGATCAAAGCTCTCAAGATTTACAAGTGTGGATATAATAGGGTGTTGGAGCCAAAAGGATCCTGAGAAACTATTCATCATCCTTGTTCCTTCCCTTGGCAAGCACAGACTAGGCCATTCCAGAGGAAACGAGATCCCAGGAAAGAATCCAGATATGGGAAGCCACCCATCTTAATCTCAGCTCTTCGTATGGACATTGTTTCTCATGTAGGACATTTCTGACAAGCTTCTGCTTATGGAAGTTGCTTGTCTCTATATCCAGTGGAGCTTTAATAATTGTTTGGGACCAGAGAGAGTAGGAATAAGAGCACCAGCTTTGGAGCCAGGCCAAACTGGATTTGAATCTTTGCTTGGTCACTTATAAGCTCTGTGGCCTTGCACAAGTACTTAACCTCTGTGAGCTAGAGTTTTCTCATCTGTAAAATGGGCATAATAACTCCAGCTTCATGAGGTCAGATTTCCCAGATTCAAATCCTGTTTCCACTGTTTAAGAGGTGTATGATCTTTTTGGCAAGTCACTTAATCTCTCTAAACCAAATTTCCTTGTGCATAAAAAGGAGATATGGGGAAGCAGATGTGGCTTAACTGACCGAGAGTCCGCCTACCATATGGGAGGTCCAGGGTTCAAACCCAGGGCCTCCTGGCCCATGTGTTGAGCAGGCCCGTGTGCAGCACTGCTGCGCGCAAGGAGTGCCGTGCCACACAGGGGTGTCCGCCGCACAGGGGAGCCTCACACACAAGGAGTGCTCCCCACATTGAGCTGCCACACACAAAAAAAGTGCAGCCCGCCCAGGAGTGGCGCTGCACACACGGAGAGCTGACACAGCAATATAACACAACAAAAAGAGACACAGATTCCCGATGCTGCCAAGAATACAAGCAGACACAGAGGAATACACAGCAAATGGACACAGAGAGCGGACAACGGGAGGGGGGGAAGGAAGGAAGTGGAGATAAATAATAAAATAAATCTTTTTTTTAAAAAAGGGAGATATGGACAGCATCATAAGATTGATGTGAGATTTAAAGAAGGTAATCCATAGAAAGTAGTAAGCACAGTATCTGGTACATAGTAAGTACATAGAAAGTGATCTAATCAAAAGACCCTATCGACAGTCAGTTTACAGGCACAGGAATAGGTTTACTTTAAGAACTGGATTTTCTGACAACCAGAAAAGACTCAAACAGTACAGCCTCCCTCACCTCCATCAAGCCATTGCTTACATCTCACCTTCTCAATGAATCTGACCTTGGCCACCCTACTTAACGTTGCAACCCTCCCCATGCTACCACACCACTCTAATCCCCCTTACCATTTCCTACTTCTTTTTGCACTTATCCTCTTCAAATGTATTTACTTATTTATTACATCTGTTGTTTCCTCCCCTTCTCCCCTGCCTATAATGTAAGCTCCATGCAGGTAGGAATCTTTGGCTTTTTTGTTCATTGATTTATCCCAAGTACCTAGAACAGTGTCTAGAATAGACAGAAATTGAATATGTATTTCTCCAATGAAATTCACTGAATGAATGATGTGAGAATCAGATTGGTTAACTGGCCTAGATGGGCCTAAAAGCAGTGAAAATTCAGCTCTTATTAAAATACGGAACTCTAGAAGTCCATCATGCTCTGATAAAATAGTTCAGTAAATTACCACCTTCACTTTGGAATGAAGTATCCATTGACAACATGGCTTTGGGGGACTAAGAGGCCACTGCCACTGGAAAATATGAAGGTAATGAGGAAATCAAGGACTGCGGAGTTGGATAGTTCTTTCTTTTTCTTTTCTTTTTAAAGATTTATTTTTTATTTATTTCTCTCCCCTTCCCTGCCCCCCCGCCCAAATTGTCTGCTCTCTGTGTCCACTCACTGTGTGTTCTTCTGTGTCAGCTTGTGTCAGCAGCACCCAGAATCTGTGTCTCATTTCTGTTGCGTCATCTTGCTGTGTCAGCTTTCCGTGTGTGTGGTGCCATTCCTGGGCAGGCTGTACTTTTTTTGCCCTGGGTGGCTCTCCTTACAGGGAGCATTCCTTGCGTGTGGGGCTCCCCTACACAGGGGACATCTCTGCGTGGCATGGCATTCCTTGCGCACATCAGCACTGCACATGAGCCAGCTCATCACACAAGTCCGGAGGCCCTGGGTTTGAACCTTGAACCTCCCATTGGGCCAAATCCACTTCCCAGTTCTTTCTAGTTGTACTGTGAAGCTTAAAGAATCACATGCTCGAAGTACTAAGTTCTTTTTTTTTAAGGATTTATTTTTATTTTTTATTTCTCTTCCCCTCCCCCCACCCCACCAGTTGTCTGCTCTCTTGTGTCCATTTGCTGTGTGTTTTGTGTCTGCTTGCATTCTCGGTGGCACCAGGAATCTGTGTCTCTTTGTTGTGTCATCTTGCTGCGTCAGCTCTCCATGTGTGCGATGCCACTCCTGGGCAGGCTGCGGTTTTTTGGCATGGAGCAGCCCTCCTTGTGGGGTGCACTCCTTGCACATGGGGCTCCCCAAAACAGCGGACACTCCTGCTTGGTAAGGCACTCCTTGCACGCATCAGCACTGAGAGAGGGCCAGCTTACCACATGGGTCATGAGGCCCTGGGTTTGTACCCTGGACCTCCTATATGCTAGGTGGATGCTCTATCAGTTGAGCCACATCCACTTCCCTCAAAGCACTGAATTCTTCATCCTGTGCAAGTACTTGTCAGAAGACCAAGTACTAACCATGATTATTCTAAAAAGCTCTCTCCTGTCTTATTGTTACAAGGCAGAGGTAACTCCTAATACCAAAGCCAGATAAAGACACTACAAGAAAAGAAAATTATAGACAAATATCTCTTATAAATATAGATGCAAAGTCCCCAACAAATTACTAGTAAATCCAATCCAACAGCACATTAAAAGAATTATATTCCACACCAAATGGAATTTATTCCAGCTATGCAAGGGTGGCTCAAGATAAGAAAATCAACTAATATAACATACCACATTAACAAAACGAAGGGGAAAAAAAACACATGATCATCTCGTTTGACAAAGAAAAGACATTTGACAAAATCCAGCATCCCTTCTTGAAACACTTAGAAAAATAGGAGTAGAAGGAAACTTCCTCAATATGGTAAAGAGCATATATGAAAAACCCCACTGCTAACATCATGTTCATTGGTAAAAAACTGAAAGCTTTCCTTCTAAGATCCAGAACAAGACAAGGATGCCCACGGTCACCATTATTAGTCAACATTGAACTGGGAGTTTTAGCCAGAGCAATTAGGCAAGAAAGAGAAATGAGCCATCCAAATTGGAAAGGAAGAAGTAGAACTTACACTATTTGCAGATGATAGGATCCTCTGTATAGAAAATCCCAAAAAACCTATAACAAAACTATTAGAGCTAATTAACAAGTTCAACAAAGGGGCAGGGTACAAGATCAACACACAAAAATCAGTAGTGTTTCTGTATACTAGTAATGAGCATCTAAGGAGGAAATCAGGGAAAAAACTCCATTTACAATAGCAACTAAAAGAATGAAATATCTCAAAATAAATTTAAACAAGGATATAAAGGACTTACATATGGAAAACTGCAAAACTTTGCTAAAAAGAAATCAAAGAAAATGTAAATAAATGGAAGGATATTACTTGTTCATGGACTGGAAGACTAAGTACTGCCAAGACGTAAATTGTACCCAAAATGATTTACAGATTCAACACAATCAAAATTCCAACAGCTTACTCTGCAGAAATGGAAAAGCCAATCATCAAATATATCTGGAAGAGTAAGGGGCCACTGAATAGCCAAAATATTCTCAAAAAAGTAAAACAAAAGTTGGAGGACTCACACTACCTGACTGGAAAACTTATTACAAAACTACAGTGGTCAAAACAGCATGGGGGGCAGCGGACTTGGCCCAGTGGTTAGGGCGTCTGTCTACCACATGGGAGTTCGGTGGTTCAAACCCCGGGCCTCCTTGACCCATGTGGAGCTGGCCCATGCGCAGTGCTGATGTGCGCAGAGTGCCGCGCCACGTAGGGGTGTCCCCGCGCAGGGAAGCCCCACACGCAAGGAGTGCGCCCCGTAAAGAGAGCTGCCCAGTGCAAAAGAAAGTGCAGGCTGCCCAGGAATGGTGCAGCCCACACGGAGAGCTGACACAACAAAAAGAAACACAGATTCCCCTGCCGCTGACAACAACAGAAGCGGACGATGAAGACGTAGCAAATAGACACAGAGAACAGACAACTGGGGTGGGGGGGGAGGGGAGAGAAATAAATAAATAAATAAAGCTTTGGAAAAAAAAAAACAGCATGGGATGGCACAAGGATAAATATATAGACCAATGGAATCAAATTGAGAGTTCAGAAATAGATTCTTATATCTATGGCCGATTGATTTTTGATAAGGCTGCCAAGTCCACTCAATTGGGAACAAATAGTCTTTTTCGACAAATGGTGCTGGAAAAACTAGATATCCATAAGCAAAAGAATGAAGGAGAAAAAAAAAAGAAGGAAGGAAGATACCTATTTTATACCATATTAAAAATTAATTCACAATGAATCAAAGATCTAAATATAAGAACTAGGGCAATAAAACTCCTAGAAGAAAACAGAAGGAAGTACCTTCAGGATCTTCTGTTAGGCAATACTTTCTTGGACTTTATATCCAAAGCACAAGCAATAAAAGAAAGAAAAAAAAAGATAAATTAGACCTCATCAAAATTTAAAATCTTTGTGCAGCAAAGGACTTTATCACAAAAGTGAAAAGACAGCCTACTCAATTGAAGAAAATATTTGGAAATCATATATCAGATAAAGGCTTACTATCCAGAATATTTAAAGAAATCTCACAACTCAACAATAAAGAGACAACCCAATTTAAAAATGAGCAAAAGACTTGAATAGACATTTCTCCAAAGAGGTTATATAAATGGCTATAGTGCACATGAAAAGATGCTCAACATCATGCTATGAGGGAAATGCAAATCAAAACCACAATAAAATACCATTTCACGCCCACTAGAATGACTACTATTTAAATGTAAAATTACAAGTGTTGGAGAGGATGTAGAAAAATAGAAAAATTGCTTCATTTTTGGTGGGAGTGTAAAATGGTGCAATCACTTTGGAACAGCTTGCCAATTTATCAGAAAGCTAAGTATAGAATTACCATATGACTCAGCAATTCCACTACTAGGTATATATCCAAAAGAATTGAAAGCAGGGACTTGAACAGGTATTTACACACCAATTTTCACAGTGGTATTACTCACAATTGCCAAGAGATGAAAGTGTCCATCAACTGAAGAATGGACAAACAAAATGCGACATGTACATACAATGGAATATTATTCAGCATTAAAAAGGAACGAAGTTCTGTTTCATGTGAAAACACGGATGAACCTTGAAGACATCGTGTTGAATGAAATAAACCACACACGAAAGGACAAATATTAATATGATCTCACTGATACAAAATAATTAGAATAAGCAAATTACAGAGTCAGAATCTAGAATATAGGTTACCAGGGAACTTTCTTAACTTTTCCTTCCTGTGAGGCAGAGGACAGAGGCGGGGCTATACCCAAGCTAGGAGGAGAGATTCTCCAGCTGGAACCTATGGAGCATTCCTTTCCCTGGCACAGGGTGGCAGTCCCTTTTCTCATTGTCACCATCCTCCTTTCCCAAAACCCACGTGTCTAAAGGTCCCCCCACAGAAAAAGAAGTCCTCAATCCATAAGCCACGATGTAGAGGAGTTTTCCCAGATGTCTTTGTCCAGAGGGATAGAATTAGCATGAGGGGCCTGGATCTAGGGGTTCCATAGTGTTCTGGGGCACACACAAGTCTTCCTGGTCACACCCACAGAGGTCTGAATTTCTTCCTCCAGCTATGTCTTGATGCTGAGCAGAAGGCTGTATTTCTGGTTCTGGCACTCAATCTCCGCCCAGGTCTCAGCAAGTTGGTGCTCCACATTACTGATCTTCTCCTGGATTTGCTGCAGCTGGCCTCAGTAGAAGTTCTTGGTATCTTCCAAGAACTTCTCCAGAGCTGAGAAAAGACTCTAAGAGGGGTGCTCCATCATAGCTCCTCTCCAGTGGAGAACCTAGTGCAAGACTACCAGGTGCTGAGCTGAGACTGTAGCTCCAACGCTAACGCCTGGGCTCTATGTCAGAGTTGCATCCCCTCCTGACGCTGGACTCTCTCTTCTGGCCACTGATCATCGCCTCCTGCTCAATCTGACTTATCTGCAAACCCAAAGAGGCCAGAGACTATAGTGGGCAAGATTCTGCCCCACCCACCAGGATCTTCACCTCCAGGGCCAAGGCTGAGCCAAGGCCAAGAACAAGTCATTGAGAGTGCTGGGTCCCTTTGACTGGGCCCAGGGTTCAGCCTGACATCCTCCCTCAGCAAAGTTTCAAGACCCTTCACAATTTGTCCCCAAACCACATTTGTAACCTTATTTCAAACTTTTCCCACCCTCCAAACACGCACACATGTGCGCACACACGGCATATCGTGTCTTCAGGCTCTATACTGGGTGCTGGAGAACCAGGGAGGACGGAGACACATTTCCACCATCAAGAAGCTCACAGTTAGTGGTTGAAAAGGAAAGTCTAAGGTCATGCATCTTACTAGAAGGAAAGTTAAAAAATGTAATATGGAACTCCATAACGTAGTGAAACCTCATTTGAAATATGGATATGGGGGATATTGCATATATAAGACTGTTTTTACAAAACGTAAATACAAATGAACTAGAGAGACAGAAACAGAATAGTAGCTGTGTATGTCAGGGAAGCATAGAGAGATGGAGAGGTGATGAGGGTTTTTTTGTTTATTTGTCTGTTTTTTGTTTATTATTATTTGAATAATGAAAATGCTCTAAAAATTATTGAAGTAGTAAAATACACAACTATGTGAATATACCAAATACCATTGATTGTACACTTTGGATGAATTTTTGCTTTATTCATATGTATCAATAAAATTGATTTACTAAAATTTTTTAAAAAGAAGCTCACGAACTGAAATGGGAGGCACAATGTATGCTCTACTATAGTCTCCTATCACATGGCATTAGAATAAGTTGTTCATGCTCTGCTTTTGTGCACACACCTGACAGATCCTGAGGTTCTCAAGGGCAGCAGTCTCACTTGGCTCATCTTTGTGGCATCAGTACTTCACATAAAACCTGTCATTAGAAGCTACTTGGTAATGATGCTTGTGTGGAATAAATGAATTGGAAGATGGATGAGTGACAACTGGGTTGAGGGATAGAAGCATGGAAGGATAGAGGAACTGGGGATGGAGGGCTGCAAGGAATACATCCTTTACCCCCTTTCAGTCTGTGTGACCCGGGGCAAGCTACTGTCTCCCTAAGTTGAGGAGGTTGGAGGAGAGGTCACCCCGATTCCTTCCAGGACTGCGGCTCTGTGTTCTGAGAAGGCGGGGAGCACATTAAGGTCAAGTGGAGACCAAGAGGTCACATGACCCAGCCCAGGCCTGTGAGCAATAGTCTCTCCTGCCTCCACTAGACTGTGCTATCGAGTCACTTTCCTGGTATCCTGTCTAGAGCTGGAATTTTTTTTTGGTGAAGGCAGGTAAAGGCGGCAGGGGAGTGGCACTCTTGCCATTGTCACAGCTACTGGGCCCAGGTCTTTGGTTGGGTGCTCATGGCCTGTGGGCAAGAGCAGTGGCCAGGAGCAGGACCCAAAGTGTTGGTTCCAACCTTTCCAGTGGAGGGTGGAGTGGGAATGTGGAGTCTTCCAGAAAGTAGTGGAGTTGTGTGGGATAGTTGCCTATCTTGCCTTTCCCCCAGGGCCCCGGAGAACAGGGTGGGACCTCCTCCAAGCCCACTCTTGACTTCCTTGCCTCCCAGTTCTGAGCCTGCCTTTCAGTCAGGTGGTCTCAAACCGCCATCTTTACCCTCAAGCAAGCCCAGCTCTCCCCAAACAGTAATGGCATCCATTCCTCAGACATAAATCTTTCCCAATGGCACTCAAATCTAAGAAATCTACATTTTCTACATTCCTCTAGAGAATATCAATCTCCTTTGGGGATGGAAACATTAATAATCTCTCGTGCCACCTCAGGGTGGGGATGTGGCTTTTGGAGATTCCTGTGATTCAAGGCAGATCCTCTCATCTTCAGTCACCATTAGTGATTGTTGATATGTTTTTCCTCTGTCTGGACCCACATGGCCTCTCAGATGTGGATGACTCCCCAGTTCCATGCCACAATTCAGCTTGAAGCCAGCTGGTAAGATAGGGACTCAATAGCTGGATCTGGAACCTGGCAAGAAGTCCACATGGACATCAATAACCCCCAAGATGGCAGCTGGAAGACCTCCCCAAGATTCTGCCATCCAGAACAAGACTTCCTCTGGAAGCCAGGAGAAGCCCTGGTTATTCCCCAAGGACTTTATCATTGGGCCCTCACTGGGGATAATGGGAAGGGGGTATTCAATCAAAAGAGCAAACAGCTGGAACTCCTCTCCTGCCATTAGCAAAGGGGTGGAACAATTAACAGTTCAAAAAGCAGGTGCAAGGCCTAAATGTGCTCTCTCGCCTTCTTCTCGCCCCTGTTCCTGCCTTCTGCGCCCTGCTCTCGCTATCTTTCCTCTGCCATGATAGCCACACAAGTAAAACCTGGACATTTATCATCTTTAATGGGGAATTGTAGTCTGTAAATCAGCTTGCTTTATCACTTTTCAGCCCCTTCCTTTCCACCTGGGACCCGTGATCTCTCATTTCTCGTCCCTCCCTGCCTGAATAAATTTCTGGCCTAATTCACCCAACATGCTCTTGAAATTCATTTCTGCAGCATAGTCAAGAACCTAGACAAAATCCAGTAACAAGCTGGAGATGCATTGCCCAGTTGAGAACACCTGTATCCGGGGTCCCACATGCCTAGGGGTATCACACAGGCCCCTCCCACCAGGGTCCTATCACCCCTCTCTTCCCAGTCATCAAGGAAGCACCCTCAAACGCCCCTCCTCCCTGTGTCATCTCCTTGAACCTCCAAACTCCAGTCATTCACCTCCAGCACACCCCACCCTCACCCAGGAAGAAACCAGATCAACCCTTCTCAATGCCAAAACTCAGATAAAAGGACATTCCAGAGCTTCAGGAACACAATGCAGCCCTCTCTGCTCTCTGGGGTGGAGGTGGGACAAGAGAAACCAACATCCCTTCATTCCTTTTCCTAATAACTCACCCTCTTACACTACCATTTATAGAGTGCTACTATGTGCCAAGTATGATACTAAACTCGTGGCCTGTCTGAGCTCATCTAATCCTCCATCAGTCATATGTAGTAAGGGCTTTTTTTTTTTTTTAACTCTTAAACATTTAAAAACTTAGCTGGCAATTTGTTATACGTATATATGCACACACACATGTTAGAGCTGATGCTGTCTACATAATATCCATTTGTGACTATCTTGAATTTCTAAGAGCATAAGTAAATAGGTAAGAGTTGAGACAAACTCACATTCTGATTCCTAAAGACTCCAGGATTTTTCATTTGATTCTCCAGAGTTAGAAAACAAAGGCTTCAGAGACCAATTGAGTGATTTGTCTCAGAAAAGTTTTTTTTAAAAAGAGTTCTTAGTAAGGGCTTTTATTCCTCCCTTTGTAAAAGGGATACTGAACATGGGGTTCAGTATCTTGCCCGAACTTTTCAAGGCCAGTCCAGCTAGGAACCAGGGCTCCAAACTAGACTGTCTGATTCCGAAGGTCAGGATTTTAGACCCCTGGCCAAAGTCTTCAACCCCGGCCCCAGCCCTGGCTTCCCCTCGAAACTTTGTTCACACAGCCAAAAGACTGAGCTGTTGAAACTGATATAGTGACTGGCCAACTCTTTCCTAGCCTGGGGCAGTGGGTGCTACCCACCCCTGGAATCTTCTATACTCACAGATGAGGCTCCTTCCCTTCCCCCTACTATTCCCAGCCACTAAAAGAGGAAAAGACAGTTGCCCCAAAGGGAGGCTCCCACAATCCTGCCTCATTAATGTGCATTAACTCTTTGTATTCTCCTATCTACCCAAGAAGTAGGATTCATCATCCTTATTATACAGGTGAGGAAACTGAGACTCAGAAACTCCAAGGTCACAGACTTCATAAGGAAGACAGCCAGGACGAGAAGCCAGTCTGTTCCCAAAACCTCGCGGTGGACAGGGAGCCACCATGCATGAGAGCTCGTACACGCAGTATCACCAATGTGGCCACGCACTAGCCTGCACCATGCCCAAGCTCTGAGCTAGGGGCTTTGCAAGCATTCTTCTAGTTAAATCTCACAAGCCCATGAAGTAGGTACTTCATGCCCACTTTACAGATGCCGAAACTGAGGCTTGGCAATGATAAGCAATCTGCCCTCAGTCAACCAACCAGACCCAGCTATGGAAGCAGGAGCAGACAGGGTGGAGGGAGGCAGGACTGTCAGTGGAGCAAGCTTTCTCACCTTGGGTTCATGGACCTCCACTGAAGAGCTGAAGAGAACCCAAGAACCCCATGAAATTGTACGCAGTTGTGTGTGTGCTTGTTTGGGGGACAAGGAGGAGAAGATCTAAGACTTTAAATCTTCTCAAAGGAATCCCAGATCCTAAAAATGTTAAGAACCATTAACCTAGCACAATGCCTGGCACGTAAAAAGCCTTTAATTATCTCTTGTGAATGAATGAAAAATGAAGGATGAATGAGTAAATGAATGGATGAGTGAGTATGTTAATGAATGTTCCTCCAGGCCCCAGGAGACACCACCTATGACCTGGTACACACTTCTGTTTCTTCTGGGATGATGAAAGCCATCCTGGGATCTGAGCCCAACCCACCCTCGAGCCCTTTCTCCCAGTCCCAGAAGCCACAGCCAGGTGCTGTGACAAGTTCCAAAGACATGCTTCCTCCCCACATTCTCCCCACCTCCACTC
This sequence comes from Dasypus novemcinctus, assembly GCF_030445035.2. Lineage (NCBI taxonomy): Eukaryota > Metazoa > Chordata > Mammalia > Cingulata > Dasypodidae > Dasypus > Dasypus novemcinctus. The sequence continues at coordinate 60,877,410 of NC_080693.1, forward strand.
CCACCAATAATCAGGCAGAAGCAGGAATTGTGTCACTCAGCAAAGGAAGCTTTATTGATTGCGGGAGGGGGTATGGCTGAAGCAGGGCCCAGGTGTGAAGTGCTTGGGGAGCAGGAGAGGGGATCCCCAGTGAGATCTGTATCCACACAGGGAACTTCCTAGGCTTAAGCAGTACTGGACAGCCTTAGTTCTTGGTGCGAAGGATCTGCTCATGGGTGGACACCACCTTGCCATCGTGCACATCCACAACCTTGGTGCGGACCTGGCGGCTGGAGGAGGTCACTGTGGAAGAGGGGAGAGAAGGAATTACCAGAGGTGGTCAGGCAATGGGCACGTCAGGACTGGGGGAGCCTAGGAGCTGAGAGGACTTAAGTGAACCTCTTGCCCTGCTGCCATCCTTGCCCTCTCCCCTGATTATCACCTCATTCACTTCTGTTGCCAAAGCACAGATACCATCAGCACATTTCTTTCAGACTAGGGTTAGAGGTTAGGCACAAAATCTATGACTTCAGACTGGAGCGTCCTAAGAACTCAGACCCAACTCCTCCTGTCCAAATCAACCCAAATGGGCTGGCCTTGGCAGGAGACACCCTGAGGGGCCCTGTCCATGGTGCTGGCCACCATAACCCTGGGGTCTGCCAAAGGCACTGGGTGGAGAAAATAAAGGGTGGAGAGCACAGGCCTTAAAGAAGGTTTAGAAAATGGCTTCTAAAGGATGCTGGGTGAGAAGATTCTAGCTCAGCTCCTCAAAAAGCCCCTAACCAACTCCCTAGACCCTCTGGGGAACAGAGGGTGGTCCTTGCCCAGGAATGAGGAGATGCTTACCATCTCTGGATGACTGAGAGCCAGAGGAGAACTGGGAGGAGAGGCTGCAAAGAAAGAAAGTGGCAGGGCTGTTAGACACATGAGGGCCTCAGTGAGAGAGCAGTGGGGGTGTGGACTGGGAGAGGGTGGACACTCACTGGGCATCCTCGCCCTCCAGCAGGCGGCGGTAGGTGGCGATCTCCTGCTCCAGCCGCGTCTTCACGTCCAGCAGGATCTTGTACTCTTGGCTCTGCTGCTCCATCTCACAGCGCAGCTGTGCCAGCTGCTCCTCCACGCCGCTGATCATCTCCTGGATCTGGGCCAGTTGCATGCAGTAGCGGCCTTTGGTCTCCTCCAGGCTGTTCTCCAGGGATGCTTTCTGTGAGGGAGGTAGAGAGGACCGAGGTCAGTGAGAGTGGTCCTTCCTTCCCTCCCAGTCCCTGGGCCCACACCCATGCCTGGCAGCACCCCTACCATGCTGAGCTGGGACTGCAGCTCGATCTCCAAGTTCTGCACGGTGCGCCGGAGCTCGGAGATCTCGCTCTTGCCACTCTGCACCAGCTCGCTGTTGGTGGCCACCTCACGATTCAGCTCCTCTGTCTGGAAAAAAGAGAACACCATTCACACCGGAAGGCTCTGGGGACCAGGTCTCCTGGGTCCCTTCCACCACAAATGGCACCCACCTTGCTGAAGAACCAGTCCTCTGCCTCCTTGCGGTTCTTCTCTGCCATCTTCTCATACTGGTCGCGCATCTCATTCAGGATGCGGCTCAGGTCCACACCAGGAGCTGCGTCCATCTCCACATTGACATCGCCACTCACATGGCCTCTCAGGGCATTCATCTCCTGCACGGTGAAAGAACCGTTGGCAATTAGCAGGCTCCTCAGGGCAGCTGATTGGGGTTCTCTAGTCCTGGCCTGAATACAGTCCTCCCACCACCTCAATTTCAGCTTGTCCCTCTCAGCTTGTCTCCTAAGTTGCCTCTTCCATGCAGTTCTCACCTCTTCATGGTTCTTCTTCAAGTAGGCCAGCTCCTCCTTGAGGCTCTCAATCTGCATCTCCAGGTCACTTCTGGCCAGGGTCAGTTCATCCAGCACCCTGCGCAGGCCGTTGATATCAGCCTCCACGCTCATGCGCAGGTTCAACTCCGTCTCATACCTGGAATGACCCAAGAGAAAGGAATGAGATACCTATTCTGGCCACACTGAATGAATGCTTTGTGCTCTTTCCCTGGCAACTACACCCCATCGCTGGCCCCTTGTGGGAGGTGGTTTCAGGAACCAGTCTTGAAAAGGGTGTGCTTGGGCAGAGTGTCCTTTGATCACTCAGATCTGAACATTCCTGGGGGGGCTGGATTTAAAGTCATGTGGTAGAATTTGGAGTACAGAGTGGCACTTCTAGTTTCAGCCACCAACAGCGCACAAAACCTCCAAATGCAACTACCACCTACACTTCAAGAGTAAGTGGGAAAGTGGGGAATGCCTCACAGCAGTGGTTCCTAAACCTGGATGTGAATCAGAATCATCCAGGTCATTTGTTTAAAAAAATAGCAGAACCAGATCTCCAAGGGTGGAGCCCAAGAGTCTTGTATTTTTACAAGCACCCCAGGTGCAGCCATCCTGACAGTGTTCACCTCTGTTTGGGGAGCACTGCTCCAAAACTGCCCCACCCTGGGAAAATGGGATGCTCTGGGCCACCACTGTGCGCTCACTTGCCACGGAAGTCATCAGCGGCCAGGCGGGCATTGTCGATCTGCAGGACAACATTGGCATTGTCCACAGTGCTCATGAGGATCTACAGGATGGAAAGGACACAGGACATTTGTCAGACAGACATCACCAGCCAGACTTCACTGCAGTCTGTGGGAGGGTTTTGCAGCCATCTCTAGCCTGAGCTCTCCTCCTCCCCACAGACTCCCAAGCCTTCCCACAGCAGCCCAAAGGATAACCCAGGTGGGCCAGCTTTGATCCCAGACTTTGCTGACTTGTGGTCAGCAGAGGGGGAGAAGGAGCCCTGTCTCTAGAATCAAAAGCCCTGGGCCCTGTGTTCTGGTGCCAGTTCTGCCACTGACCCACTGTGAGAACTGAAACAGGTCCCCTCCAGGCCTCAAGGTCCCCACCTACAGATGAGGGAAGTGCTCAAAGCCTCTCTAGACCCTCTTCCTGACCTAAATTCTCCTCTTTCTGCAAAAGCCAGCCCTGCCAGGCCTTTGCTGCTACATGTTTTCCTTTTCAAGCCCACAGGGCATGGGACCTTAGGTGGGATTTTCCCAAGAGATGAGACCCAACTTGTACAGAGGATTAGAGTTTAAAAAAAGAAGACAGACTGAACCCTGCACTTGGCTAGAATTCCTTCCCTCATCATCTAATTTCCCTAATCCAAAAGAGCCAACCCAGCCAGACATGAAGGGAAGAGAGCTGCCTGCCTAATGTGAGAGGCAGGGAGAAGGGGGCTGCGAGGCAGAAGATGCAAGCCCACCCAGGCTCCCTCCTGTGCAGAGGCTATGAAGGAGGCTGCAGTCCATGGTCTCCGTGGGGTTTTCACGCTGTGGGGAGGGGCCAGCGGGTGCGTCGGCTCTTGGGCGGCAACCGCCACGCGCAGACTAATGAGATAATGAGCGGGTTGGGTGCCTAGCCTGGTCCCGTTATAGCCTCACTCCTCCCCCGGGCTGGAGAACAGGTAGCTGCTGCCCGTACTAGAAGGTGGGGCCCAAGGGTTTGAGCCTGAGCATTGTCATTAATTTACTTGGTGACCTTGGGCACCTCTTAAAGCTTCAACTTCTGTTAAAATGTAAGGGTTGGAATCACTGGTCTAACATGGCCTGAGGATCTGGAGCTCAGAAGAATCTGAGCAAGGGAGGGGGATGGGAGAGCATCTTCCCCCAGACTAGCCCTCTTTGGGAAGTTCCATGGCCTTAGAAGAAGGCTGAGGTTGGAGTCTGTCCTGTCCAGGAATCTAAAGGTGCCAGTGACCTGAGGCATCTATTGTTCCCAGAGTGAGGTGCCACCCCGGCCCAGCCACCTTGTTCCGCAGGTCCTCGATGGTGTTGAAGTAGGGGGTGTAGTCTCTGGTCTCAGCAGGCCGCTGCTTCTGGTACCAGTCGCGGATCTTCACCTCCAGGTCGGTGTTGGCCTCCTCCAGGGCGCGCACCTTGTCCAGGTAGGAGGCCAGGCGGTCGTTGAGGTTCTGCATGGTGATCTTCTCGCTGCCCCCCACGAGCCCGTCGCCCCCGCCATAGCCTCCACCCAGGCCGGCACCCAGCCCACCGCCAAAGCCACCACCGAAGCCGCCACCGAAGCCACCACCAAGGCCAGCACCGTATCCCCCACCGAAGCCACCACCCAGGGCCCCTCCGAAGCTGCTGCTGCTGCTGAAGCCACCGCCATAGCCGCCCCCCATCCCGCAGGCTCCCCCGGAGGAGAAGCGGGAGGAGGAGACCGACAGGCCCCCGTAGGCGCTGGGGGCCCGGTAGGACCCTCCGGTCAGGACAGAGGAGATGCGGCTGGAGCCGCCACCCATGCCACAGGCGCCCTTCATGGAGCTGGAGGAGGTGAACTGGCGGCTGCAGGTGGTCATGGTGCCGAGCAGAAAGGAGAGTGAGCGAGTAGTGAGCTGGCGGAGGAGAGGAAGGTGCTCAAATGTGTCAGAAAGGGGTATGAGTGATTTATAGTCAGGAGCAGGGGGCGGGCCTGGCGTTTTCCATTCCTCTTGGCTTTCATCACCCGTGGGCCTGTGCCAACTCCCAGCCAAATCCCTCCTCTCCTCCGTCTCATCATGTCTGTGAGATTTTACTGGGAACTCATTGTTTGGGGTGTTCGGGGCTTTCTTATCCCGCCAGGCGTGATTCACACGGGGAGGTGTGGGCCCGCAGGCTACACTTTCCCGTCAGGCTCTGGGAGCCGCAGCCCCCAGAAGCCCAAGTGCTGAGCTCAGCCAGGGTGAGAGGAAGCAGGGCCACTCTGCATTGTAAACCTGGTGGCCTGTTAGCACCCCATCAGCCAGGTGGACCTCTCCTTCCACGTGGAAGCCACAGGTCCAGTGACCCATGCCTGACTGGAGGAACGCCAACGTGGCAAGGTCTCCTGGGGCAGAACACGCCACCGTCAGTGTGTTCTATAAAACAAGACAAGATGGTCTCGGGGGCCTCCCAGGCCTAACCTGCTGGCTGTGCTAAGGAGCCTGGTGCCGCCCTGCAAGGGACCCAGACGGTCAAGGGGCTCAGCCTCCCACCCCTACCCCCATGGAAGGGAAATCTGGGCAGCCTTATCCGCAGCCCTGGGCACAGACAACTGTGTTCCTAAGGGGAGGATCTCATGCCCTTCTCAAGCCCACGGATGGGACCTTGACATTGACAGCTCAGTCTGGTCAAGGGCAGGTGGCCTTGGGGAAGAGCCTGGAGTCTGGAGTTAGATGAGTCCAGGCCCTGCCACTCACACCTGAGTGACCCAGGACCTGGCTGCTTACCCTCTCTGAACCTCAGTTTGCTCTTCTGTGAAACGGGAGCCTGCAGAGTCTTCTCTGAGAGTCAGATAGGACAATGTCCGTGAAAGGATTGAGGGCCTCGAGTGTGGCCCGGGGGCCGGTTAGCATGACTGTAGCTCGGGCTTGGCTCCGCAGGAGGCAGAGCAACCCCCTGTGGATGTGCTCTCAGGCCCCAGAGGAACCTTGTTGGGGGGGGCAGGGGCTGGCACAGGCACCTCACTGGAGAGCCTTGTGGAGTGGTCAGGGGAGTTGGGGGGGGGGGGCCAGCGAGCAGGCACCTGGGGGTGTTGCAAGGCCCTGCGGAGGATGTGGCCAGAGCTAACCTAAGGTCCCTGGCTCCTGAGGCCCCAGGACCAGGGGACATTTCCAGGAGTCCATTTGGTCCTGCTGTGAGGGGGCTGTATAGAAGGGTCTCAGCCGTTTCACCCACACCCAACACGCCCACCAGTCTTCCTTTGAGAGGAGCTACCCCCCAAGCCAGGAGGTTTGACCCAGCCCCAAAGGCCTTCTCCCAGACAACCTCCAAAGGAATCCCTGTCCAGCCCCACCCACCCGCCACCAGCCCCTCGGCTCCAGGCCCCTGGCAGGCACGTTGGGAGGAATGTGGTCATGCCTGGGGCTGCCCGTGTCCCATCTCCCCAGACAGGTCCCAACAGCCCCCGCTGGAGGCTCCAACGTGCTTCCTAGAAGCAGCTGCTCCCAGAAGGAAGCAGAACCTGCCCACCACACCCCCACCTCCCCCCCTCCACTGCCACCAAAGCAGAAGTCAGAGAGGCCCTTTCCCTAAAAAAGCACAGCAGACAATGCTGAGGCAGACTCTTAAGGCTGTGGGATCCCCAAATCTGCCGCGCTGAGGACTTGGAAGGATGTGAGTAAGCCAGGGCCCCACCCCAATCCACCCGCCACTGACAGACACCCTTAATCTCTTTCCAAAGAATGATCCCCCCACCCTAGGCCCAGCCCTACAATGTACCCAGTGAGAGGCAGTGGGGATTTGGGTGGCTGAGGGCGCCATGCTTTCGTTGGGAGGCACGCTGTTGGCTGTAGGAGGAGAAAGGGAGGGTGCACCCCCTGGAGAGAAATGAAAGGGATCTGGGGAGCAGGACCAGGGTGCAGGGCCCAGTACCCCTTTCCTCTGTGTCCCCCACCACCCTGGTTCCCTCCACTGCAGGGATGGGCCCCCTGGAGCACAGGACACAAGCATGGCTCTTCTTCCCCTTCTCCTGGTCCCATGGGACCCAAAAGAAGCTCCCTCCTCCCCCTCCTCCAAGGGGAACCCGAAAGACCAAGACTGGTAGGAAACCAAGGGCAGATAAAGCCATGCCCACCATCTAAGAGGCCAAGGCGCCCTCCCCACCCTCATGGATTCCAGAAGTCCGGCTTGGGGCACAAGCTCTTCTCCCCGACCCAGGATTCAAATCCTGACAGGGATCCCGGGGCCAGCTGCCCTTCTCCCCGCAGACGTGAAACCCAGTGACCTCAGACCTACAGACAGCGCAGCCAGGCAGGGAGGAGGCAGGGTGCCATCCTCCTAATCCCCACTCAATGCCTGCGAGGCCCGAGGCTCACGATCTCACAATGAGAGATGGTTTCTGGGTGCCAGGCGCTAGTGGGATGGGAAGAGCGGGCACAGCAGATAACCCCTTCCCCAACCCTCGGCAGACCCTCCCTCCAGCCTGTCCCAGGAAAGGAGGTGGGTTAAGGAGGAGACAGGGCAGTGCCCCTTTGGTGAGTGAGGCTCCCCGCCAGCCTGGGAGGGGGGGACAGATGCCAAGTCAAGCAAGGGAGGCGGGTAAGGCCAGCGGCCCCCCACAGAGCAGCCTCGTGTGCTGGGGACTGCGCTGGGCCCTCAGGGGTGGGCGCCTGAGGAAGGAGGCCACCTCAGTACCTCAGTACAGCCCCTCCTGAGGAGAGGGGCTTAGCCCCTGCCCTCAGAGCACACGACGTAGTGGAAGTGACTGAGCCTGGCCCGAGGAAGCCGCAGCCTGGAAGGGGAGAGAGGATGTACGTCAAAATGACATTAGATACAAGTAAACATGGAAAAAAAAAATGCAGACCAAAGCAGTCAGGGCGCTACACAAGGTACAGAGGCGGGTGGTGAAAACTTGCTGGAAAGCTGGCAGTGATAAAATATGGGCGGGGCCCACTGGAAGAATCTGGGAGGCATCGTCAGCTCAACACATGAGGGACCTGGGCAGCGGGAGGCAGAGAGGTGCAGAAACCTCAGGCCTTGAACGCATACTTCCCACTAGCCAATGTCTCTGGCTCTTTCCCAGAGACAACGGCTTCCACGGGGCAAGAGGCTCTTGTGTATTTTTTAACTTTTTGTTTTAGGCTTTCAAGAAGAGTTGCAATAACAGAACAGAGAGGGAAGCAGATGTAGCACAAGGGATTGGGCCCCCGTCTACCATATGGGAGGCCCCGGGTTCAATTCCCGGGACCCCCTGGTGAAGGCAAGCTGGCCCCCGCCATGGAGAGCTGACAGCCCCCGCCGCAGAGGCTGGAGCAACGAGAGGATGAAACAAAGGTAGACAAGCAGACACAGAAGAATGTGCTGCAAATAGACACAGAGAGCAGGCAGTGAGTGCAGGCAGTGGGGGGTGGAATAAATAAATAAAATAAATCTTTAAAAAACGGTACAGAGTTCATGTGTACCTTCCTTTTGAAGCAGGCTAGAATGATAGGGAAGCAATAGATGGATCTGGAACCTGGCAGAGAGTCCACTTGGACATCAACAACCCCCAAGACGTGCTGAAATACCCCCACCCCCAGGATTCTGCTATCCAGAACAAAAACTTCTTCTGGAAACAGGGAAAAGCTCCAGATATTCCCCAAGGACTTTATCATTGGGCCCTCACTCGGAGATTGACAGGTGGGGTGATCAATCAAAGCAGCAAACAGCTGGAGCCCCTCCCCTGCCATTAGCAAAGAGGTGGAGTAATTAATAGTTTATAAAGCAGACGGTGAGGCCTGTGCCCACCCTGCTCTCTTACCTCTGGACCTGTTCCTGCCCAATGTGCTCTGATCTCACCATTTTTCCTATGCCATGTGGCCACGCAAGTAAACCTGGTCATTTATAACCTATAATAGAGAACTGTAGCCTATAAATCAGCCCTCTTTATCACTTTTCAACCCCTTCCTCTCTACCTAGGACCACTGCTCTGTTATTTTCTCCCATTTCTCTTCCCTCCCTACCTGAATAAATTACTGGCCTAAGTCACCTGGCATGCTCTTGAAATTCATTTCTGCAGCATAAGCAAGAGCTGAAATAAAATCCAGTAACACTTCCACCTTCCCCTAACATTAACTATTCTATTAACAATGCACACTCATCAAAACCACGAGATTAGCAATGATAGAATCCAATGAATGAAACCAGAGACTTTGAATTTAACCCATTTCCCCGCCAATGTCCTTTTCCTATTGCAGGACCTGCGTTTCGTTAGGTCTCCTCTTAGTCACCTCCAATCTGTGACAATGTCTTAATTTTTCTGTGTCGCTCATGACTTTGACAGTTTTGAAGAGCACGGATTGGTTATTTTGTAGAATAGCTCTCAAAATTTGTCCACTGTTCTCTCTTGAAGTTCTGCATTTTGGCAAGAATATCACAGAAATGACATTATGTCCTCCTCCATGCATCCTATCAGGCAGAGAGAGTATATAAGTCATATGTCAACCTTGTTCCCTTCTACCCTGGGTTTCTCCACTGGGAAGTTACTATTTTTCCCTTTGGGATTAATAAATATCTTGAGGAAAATACTTTAAGACTATGCAAACATGCTGTTACTCCTTAAATTTTCACCCACCGATTTTCTCATCCATCAGTGTAGGGAGAGAGCCCTTAGCACCCACAAGGCTCAAAAGCCTCACTTGCCCTAGATTCTTTGAAGGGCTGTGGCTTTCAGGAGAGACTTTGAGGAGCAGGGGGATGAGGGGGAGGGGGTCCAAGCCTAAAAAGGAATGCTTTCTCCTGTCCTCCAGCCCCGAGCTGAGACTGGGCCTCCTTGAGCCCTCCCCGTGCCTTGTCCGTGGCACCCCAGCTGAGTTCTCTTGGAGAGATGATGTCTGGAGTCTTTTCTTAGGCCTCTGCCAGCCCTGGGGAAAAGAAGGGGGCAGTCAGGATCACCCCCATGTCACAGGTGGACAGTCTCAGAGTCAAACGGCAAGTTGGAGCCTTCCTTGGGAGGCCGGCCCCAGGGCTGAGCATCTCCTCCCCCCTGCCCTGCCTCCCCCTGCCCCTCTACACCCTCCCCTGCTCCACCCCCTCCCCACCAAATCTCAGTCATCTGTTTGAGAGGATGAAGATTCCCAGAGCTCACAGCTGTCACCTGCAGGGACCATGGGCTGGGACCTGGGCAGTCCCAGATGTCAGTCTCTTCTGCCAGGCAGGGCCAGGCTAGCGTGGGGGCCAAGGGCACATGGTCAGGCACACGAGGCAGTCGGGAGTCTGGAGCACCTCCCTGGAGCCCTGGGGTCCCCTTTTCCCTAGAGAGCTCTGGCACCTCCTGGTTTCCCAGGCCAGCCTGCCCGACCTGGGCTGACAACACAGATAAGTGAGGCCAAGTGTTTCAGCAGCCATGACCTTGTCTGAGCCTCCCAGCTGTGCTGCAAAGCTGCGGAGCTCTGCAGAATGGAGTCTGACCATCCCACACAAGAGCTGAAGAAGGTTTAGAAGTTGAGGAACTTCCCAAGGCCACAGCAAAGTGACTCAGCCAGGATTCAACCCCAGCCTACCTTGGCTGCAAGCCTCACTTTCCAATGGCTGGTTCCCCTCCTGTGAAAGAGTCCTCAAATGTCAGGGCCAGAAAGGGCCTCAGGACTATGGTGTGGACCATTGACCATGAGGTGCAGCGGTGCTCAGAGATGTGTTCACCAAGTGCAATGAAATGTCTCAGGATGATGGAGGAGGTTGTTGTTGTGGAAGGAGGAGTGGGATCGGGGGGTGGGGGGTATATGGGACCTCATATTTTTTTGACGTAACATTAAAAAAATAAATACAGACCAAAAAAGAAACATATTTAAAAAAGGGCCTCAGGAGTCATCTAGACAAGTCTCTTAATTCTGCAGATGGAGGGTCAAAAGGTCCAGAGAGGGAAGGTACATGTCCAAAGTCACACAGCACAGCCTGCTTTGAAAGTAAAAAATGTTTAACAAATGTGTGTCCGGATTCTGAGCTAGGCAGGGGGAGAATATGTAGCACAAAGGGTGGGGTGAAAAGAATACTGCTGGCACCCCAGGATCACACTCACATTAACACCCAGGGACAGCATTAGACTGGGTCACAAACTGCCATGGGCTTGCCATACAGGGAAGGTACAGCTTAAGTTCTCCAGCCAGTTCTCCACGATGCCCCACCGTTACCAAGCCCCACCCCCAATAGGCCAATCCTCTCCTAACCCCACACCCCCTCCCATCTCCAAGCCTTTACCTGCCTTCCCACTTCTGTCCAATCTTCCTACCCAGACTCCTAACCTTCGTTCGTCAAGGCAGAGTCTCGTGTGAGACACACGAGCCCAGCTTGGTTACCCTTACTCCAGTCTGTGTGGCTTAAAGTAGGAGCTCAATAAGGGAAGGAGGGGGAAACGGACTTGGCCCAGTGGTTAGGGCGTCCGTCTACCATATGGGAGGTCCGCGGTTCAAACCCCGGGCCTCCTTGACCCGTGTGGAGCTGGCCCATGCGCAGCGCTGATGCGCGCAAGGAGTGCCCTGACACGCAGGGGTGTCCCCCGTGTAGGGGAGCCCCACGCGCAAGGAGTGCGCCCGTAAGGAGAGCCGCCCAGCACAAAAAAAAGTGCAGCCTGCCCAGGAATGGCACCACACACGCTTCCCATGCCGCTGACGACAACAGAAGTGGACAAAGAAACAAGACGCAGCAAATAGACACAGAGAACAGACAACCAGGGGAGAGGGGGAATTAAATAAATAAATCTTAAAAAAAAAAAGTAAGGGAAGGAGGAGGGAAAGGGAAGGTAGAAGAGTAGATGGATGGATGGATGGTGGGTGAGTGGGTGGATGGATGGTGGGTGGGTGGGCAGATGGATAGATGAATGCAAGGATGGCAGGAAGAAAGAAGGATGGAAAATGGACAAACGGAAGGAGGATGAATGATGGGTGGATGGAGGGTGGGCAATTGGATAGATGAAGGTGAGGAAGGAGGGACTGAGAGATGAATGGAAGGTGGGTGGGTGTGAGGGCGCCGGTGGTGGGCAGGATGGATGGAGCACAGAGAAAGGGCATTCGGCCGAGCCTGGGGGCAGAGCGGACAAACATCCTGGAGGAACTCTTAACTAAGCTGAACTGAAAGATGAGCCGTCGCTAAGCAAGCACAGGACCTGAGAAAGGACACCCATGTGCTCAGGGAAGCAACGGAGCAGAGAGGGAGAGCGTGAAACACTGGCCTGCTGGAAACTGCGAGCAGATAAGCAAGGCTGGAGCTCACAGTCCAAGGCTGGGTCCGCCTGATGAAACCGAGAGCAGAGGCCGGGCCGAGGCGCCCGGGCTCTGTCCTGATAGCAGTGGGCACCACTGAAGGAGTTTAAGCAGGCGAGTGATGCTGTCAGGTGAGGGCTTTCCAGAGACTTCTCTGGTGTCCATGTGCAGCCTCCTCGGGGGAGACAGGGAAAAACGGTAAGGAGGGTGTAGCTTCGCCTTTCCCAGCCCTCTCACTGCTTCTCTGATCCGTGGCCCCATTCTAGGCTCACCACAGAGCCTGAGAGGGCCACACAGGGTCTTGCCACGGTAGGTGCTCAGCGTGGCCACTGGCTGTGAGTATTCTGCTCTGTTTTCTCTGTTTTGTGAGCTGAGGAGAGCCCAGAGCTGAGGCACCACCAGGTGGGGCGGACAGCACACGGAAAACTTCCTGGAAAAGATGAGTTTTGAGTCAGGGATTGAAAGAAGGGAGAGCGCTGGATGGGTGGAGGGGAGAAGACATTCCCAGCCCGGGGCGTGGCTGTGGGAACCCTGGCACCCAGTGGTGAGTCGAGCACAGTCAGCACCCGGGAAAAGGCTGTGTCAGGGGTCCTGCAGAGCAGGGCTGACAGCACAGAGGGAAAGGACAGAGGGGGAAGGGTTCCCGGGCAGAGAGAAAGGAAGGGGTCTTTTCCTCCAGCCATCGGCTCAGGAGCAGGTCACTCCCCGCCCCGGACTGAGAAGGGGAGCGATGGATGGAGAGGGCCTCTGCTGCCGGTCAGGACGGGGCGCCAGCCTGGCCTCCACCACGGACCAGCCACGGGGGCTGGAGCGTGTCAGGGAAGCCCCCAAGCCTCAGTTTCCTGTGCCAGGGGCAGAACCGTTCCCACCTCGCAGGATTAGCTGAGAGGAGTAGATGATTCAGTGAGGTCATTCACACGGGGAATGTTTGGTAAAATGTTCCCTTCAGTTAAAGCCCTAGTGGGCCAGTGGGGGCCACTGGGGGCCAGTGGGGGCTGGGGAGCAGAAATGTGCTGCTCTCCAGGGCTGGAGCACTGCAGTGGTGGAGGAGGAAGCGAGCAGGAGAACGGGGAGAGAGGAGGCAGGGAGGCCTCAGAGAACTGCTGAGGCCACGGCGGAGGGGATGAGCTAGTGCGGCTGTGAGGGCCTGGCAGGGTGGAGTCTGCGGGAACAGGGCAGGCCTGGAAACACAGCTGAGGAAGAGCCAGCGGGGGTGGTCTGAGTGCAGGGGAGAGGGCTGGCTGCTTCTCATGGGCTCACGCTCCGAGGCTGGAGGCCCAGCCCTGGCTCCTCCTGCCTGGGAGGGCAGGATATGAGGAGGCAGCAGCTCAGGGCTCCAGTGGGGTCTTGAGGCCCAGGCAGGCCCCACAGTCAGTCAGCATCCCCCAGGGCCTGTTTCTCCTCCCAGGCCTGGCTGGTGGTGCCCTGGAGGCGAGATCTGCCAGGGAGGGAGGAAGGAAGGAAAAAAAAGGCATTTCTGTTTCATTCAATTCCAGAAATGAGTGTGGGCAGCAAGGATAAAAGACGCATGTAGTAAGACTAAAAACAGTCAAGAGTAATGGAAACATTCTAAAATTGATGACAGCACAACTCTGTGATGAAAATGAGAGCCGCTGAGTGTACACTTTAAATGGACTGTACAAAACACGGGGCTGCATAACACAGGGAACCCAGTGGTGGAAGATGGACTGTCGTTAACAGGACAGATATGAGAAAGTTGTCTCGTGAATGATGACAAATTAAGGAACCTGAGTTTTTGAGTTTTAACTCCCTAAGCTAGTAGTAGGCTGGGGGGTAGGGGGGAATGGATGGGAGTGAGTGAGGAGGTGTGAGTGTGTGTTTTATACATACATATATTCATATATATAGTTTTGTTATAAATTGTTCTAGAATAAAGGATGTGTAGCACTCAATTTACAAATAATACAATGTACTGTTTATTGCAAAGCCCATAGAGTCCACTGATTATCACAAGATGTTTTCACTGATTTTTGTCAAACTCTTGCAACCTACAGTTGCAACTGACAAAAATGAACAATCCTGACATGAATGCTGGTTGATATTTCTGTGTACTTAAAAGAGTAAGACGAGAGTGAAACAACAAAGACCTATGTCTTAATTTATTCGTCAATGATGTGACACCTTTACTCAACTTTTTTTTGTTAGTCACAATGCAATGGCCTAGATACACTTTTAAGGTTAATCTCCATTACTAACATTTTCCATCACTTTATAAAGCCTAGACAATCAACAATACAGTATCTCAAGCTCTGAGTGTTAGATTTGCCGATTTCTGCAGTATAAATGAGCCCACCCAGGCTGATTTCAAGCTACCGATATGAAGTCACTTCACACTGAGCTGGAAAGAGATGTGCACTGGCACACCATCACATGGTAGATAACCACTATCTACTATATGGACACAATGGTTATGAAGAACTCCAAAAGTACAGATAATAACAGCATATAGTAAAATAATCAGGAGGTAATGAATTTGAGTAGTTGCTACTTTGTTTTCAATATAATTTATTTAATTGTGAGTGTATATAATTTAATTATTAGCAGTGGCTGTATTTAACAACCAGCTTGCCAAATTCCTGAAATTTTAACAACGGACTCTCAAGAGCCACTATGAGCCTTGAAATTTTGACCATAAACAATAGGTAGGAAGAACAAATGAACAGCTGTTACAGCAAAGCCAGGAGTTCTGAACCATAGAAACTCACAACCGGCACTCCAGAAAGGTGGATGAACAAATTTATTATGCGTGGACCCAGAGGAGAGTCAATCTCCAAATTCTAAGCCCTGTTTTTCAGTTTTCATGGGTTTATATAGGATTTCAGGTGGAATCAGCAGAACTTTTGTTCATTGGCTAACACAATGCTAGGCGAAATTTTGCAAGCAGGGGTGTTACTGAGGCAGAATGCAGCAAGGTGGCGGGCTGATTTACAGAAGCAGGGGGACATCACTCGTTTGATATCTTCCTGCCGGGCTGTGCTTTCACAGGCTGATTTACAGGAGCAGGGGCAGGAGTCATTCACCTGATCTCTTTCTACAAGGTCATGCTTTCACAGGCTGATTTACTGAAGCGGGGGCAGGAGTGACTTGTTAGGTATTTTGTAAGGTTGCACTTTTATTTCTCAATACAGCAAGGCAGTGGTGAAGGTCATGGTTGTGGCATTGATGGTGGCGGTGGTGGTGTGGTGGTGGGAGGGAAAGGCAGGTGTGTAAAACAAAGCCCCGGGGACTTGTCTCTGGGTGAGACAGGAGACCATTTTGAGCAGCTCTCGCTTAGTGGTAAAACACACCCCCTCACAGACTGGTTCCAAGAAGCTGAATGACTGGAGGGCTTCTTGCAAGCCAGGCCTGAACTCTTCTTCTCTTCCTCAGAGCGACCCTAGGAGGCCGGGATAACGATCATCTCCTGTTCACACATTAAGCAGCCGAGCCTCACGGAGAGAAAGTGGAGACGCTGGTTCAAACCCACGCAGGTCTGGTCCCAGCTTATTGTTCTTCTCACAGGGCCAGCTTAGCAGCTTATTGTTCTTAGCAGGGCCAGCTAAGTTACAATCCTTGCCATTTGGGCAGATGGGCAAGCATGAGCCACTCCTTGGGCCTTGGTAAGCTCCAGAGCCCGAGGCAAGGCCAGGTCACCCCGGGCACAGCTGCCCTCCCCATGAGGGCCATCCCGGGGAGAAGGAGCACCAGAGGCCCCATGCCTTGCTGAGATGCCATGAGTCGTACCTCCCATCAGGCCCTGGATGAATCCTGACTGACGGCTGTGCATTTCCACCGCCCACCTGCCCCGTGCCAAGCGCAACAGCTGGCCCAGAGCAGCTTCTAAGTGCGTGCGGGGATTCCCTGGCTCCTGCGGGAACGTGCCTTCTCTGCGAACCTGACCAGCCCAAACGAGCCGGGTTCTGCTCCCCTGGGAGATCCGCACGCGGGCAGCACAGGGTCCCTGTTCCTGTTGTGACACCCACTTACCAGTCGCCCATCCTTGGTAAGTCGCTCAACCTCCTTGAGCCTCTTTACTCACCCGTCAGATGGGCTGGGTCAGGTGCGGGGAGGAAGTGGGCAGTCTTGGCAGAGAGCAGGCAGGAGGAGGCGTTTGCTTCAGCTCAGCCTCAGAAAGCTGCCTCTCCAGCCCTGCTGTAAGAATCAAGTGACGGCAGTGACGCAGTGACGCATCAGGCAGCCTTGAAAACTGTCAAAAGGGAGGGGAGGGAGGGATCAAGCATCCACTGGGAGCCTACAGTGCGCTATGCCGTCTGTTATTAATTTGGCCCTCACATGAACAGAGTCAACACTAATATCCTAAGTATATGGACAAGGAAACTGACTCTCAGAAAGGTAAGGGCTCTGCCCAAGGTCACCCTCCAAGTTTAACCCCAGATTGCCTGCACCTTCCTTCCGCTAACTCAACACTATCTTCTGCAAGGTGCTGTGATCTTTTTTTTTTTTTCCCTTCTCTTAACCCCACCGCGTTGTCTGCTCTCTTGTGTCCATTCTCTCTGTGTTCTTCCATGTCCCCTTGCATTCTCGGCAACACTGGGAATTTGTGTCTCTTTTCTGTTGCATCATCTTGCTGCATCAGCTCTCTGTGTGTGCAGCATCACTCCTGGGCAGGCTGCACTTTTCGCGTGGGGCACACTCCTTGCGCGTGGGGCTCCCCTACATGGGGGACACCCCTGTGTGGCAGGGCACTCCTTGTGTGCAGAAGTACTGCACGTGGGCCAGCTCACCACATGGGCCCTGGACCTCCTATATGGTAGGCAAATGCTCTATCAGTTGAGCCACAGCCTCTTCCCTCTGTGATCTTATTTGAACTTTATTTTCCTTTTGGTTATCACTTGTAAGTTGTGTAGACATTTTATTATCTAAACACAAAATGAACTGAAAATCTATTGTAGTCATAAAATTGACAGGCCAGAATATGATGAGTATGTGCAACCCATTTTTAGTTCAGAAGTTGATGTGGAATTCCACAAATTGAGGAACCGATTCTTTGGTTTTTAGTTTGTTTTTAATTGCTTCATTCATATATGCACATACCACACTTGATGTAGAGGTATAAAAATGTATGCACTTTTGTCCTTTCCTTTTTTTCTTAGCTCTGCTCATTTCCCTTTTTCCCCATTCTTCAATCCCTCTGTCCCTTCAGCCTCCTACCCCATTCCCTAGGTACTCCATGCTGATAACTTCATACGTATCCTTTCATATTTTGGGTGTTCTTATAATCATATATATGAGTATATAAAATGAATATGTCTTCTACATGTTACACACACATGTGCATTTACTTAGATGGGGGACTGGTTATTGTTTTCACCCAAGCGAAATAAACAATTACTACCTGTCTTCTTTGCATCATGCATTTCTCTCTCCACAAAACCCTCATTGCCACCCACCATAGCTCCAATTTGTTGATTGTGATGGCTGCTGCATGCTCCATTATTTACTCAAACTGTCCATTACTGATGAACGGTGACTTTACTGTTCATTTTCTGTTGCTACAAATAATGCAGCAATAAATATCCTTGCACATATGACATTTTATTCTTTCAAACATTAAACAAAATCCTTTAAATAATTTGAAAATCACTTTTGCTTTGTAGTCGAGTGTTCAGAAGCCAGAATGGAGCATGGAAGAATTAAAAATCCTTGGGATAGAACAATAGATGAATTCTTTCTTTTTTATATTTCCTTTTATGTTGCCCACACTAAGCATGTGGTAGATAAAAACTGGAAAGAATGAAACCCGTCTGTTTTCTATGGAACAATCCTAAAAATTCTGGGAAAAAGAGGCCCTTGAGACCCAGCAAAATGCCAGCAGGAGGCAAAGTCAGAAATGGACTCTCCTTCAAGGAGCTGCCACCTTGGCTTTAACATATCTTCGTCTGCTCGAGGCCCTTCAGGGGCCTTGAACTGTTGGGAAGGGAAGGGGAGGTGGACACAGCACTTTGAAGGAAGGGCCAGGTGGAGCAACCCACTTGCTCCTAGACTGGGCTCCATCCCTCCAGGGCTCAAGAAAGATGTTTGCTTTCCCTTCCAGGGCAGCTCATCAATACCTATCCATGGAGGCTGCCTTGTGCCAAGGCACCAGGTGCAGGGGAGCCAGGCAAGCTGCCCTCAAGGATCTTGCTTCTAAGAAGGTTCCATGGAGACCCGAGCGAGCAGAGACTTCTAAATTGAACTTGCATGGCTTGACTGCCCCAGATCTTTACTGAGTGTCACTGAAGAGCTGACTGCCATCTAAGGCTCCTAGGGGATGAGCAAAACAAAAAGCTTCATTTGTGTTTATGTTTCAGGGAACCTCAGCTCTTCAACAACAAGCTACAGCAGTGGGAAGACAAGCCTAGGAAACTGTTGAGCTTAGACAGTAGGAGGGACACTGAGCTTTTTAGAGCTCTCGATAACAATGGGCCCAAAGAAGGCAAAACTTTACGAGCTAACCACTAATTCATTTACATCAGCTGATGCACTTTATGGGCTATCATTAATTCTCACTCCGGCCATTGTTTTAGGACTTTGTATTTGTCTAAATTCACAAACTTTGACACTCACTCAAACATAAGGAATCTGAGGGTGTGTTCCAACTACACAAGTGGCAAGGAGTACTTGACAGCATCCAGTGTAGGTTGTGAGGATCTTAGGAAGTAGGGAAGGCCAGTCAAGAGCTAAATGCAGCCTGATGGCAGACTTGAATCTTAGCTTGAGAACACCAGCCAGCAAGGCATTTCTGGTGGAAAAGCTGGTTCCCTTCATGAAGGGGAAACACATTTCTGCTTTGATGCTGCCCTTCATTAAAAGGGGCTCATGTTTTGTTTCTGCAGGATACAGCAATGAACTGGAGAAATGTGGGTCAGCTCCCAAAGGGTTTTATTAGTAGCTATGAGAACCTAAGGAAGTTGGGTTTTTTTCCTTAATTATTTTAGGCCTCAGGTTCCTCATTGTCATAAGGTGGCCTTTCCCATGGAAGTCCCCAAGAATCCCCTAAGTGGCAGCATGTGCTCTGAAGTCACAGGTATGGATGGCTTTTTGAAAGCAGACCCCAGGTAGAGGTGCTCAAAATGCTCTGGCCTGTCTCTTTGTGAACAACTCCAGAGTTGTTTAGTATCCCAAGCCAGGATGGCATCTCTAAGTAAGGGTCTTTCCATCACATCTGCTGAAAAGTTAACAGACAATCCATTTATAAAAATTATTAAAAATAATAATAGTAACATAAAAACTTGATGAAGATGTTTTGAAATAGGTACTCCCATTCTCTGCTGGCAAAATATATAAATCAGTAAAATTAATTTGGTAATACAGACCAAGGATCTTAAAATATTTCTACTTCTCAGCTAGAAATAATCCCTCTGGAAATGTAGCCTAAGGAAATAATCCAAAGTATTTGTAAAAGCTTTGTACACAAGGATGTTTATTACTGCATTATTTAAAATGGCAACCAAAAAACCCCACTGGAAACAGCATTAAATATGTATAACAACACCTTTAATAACAGAAGAAAGTGTTTGGCTTACATGTGATATTAATGAAAACTGAATGCAAAACTGTATAAACATTCAGTGTGATTATAGTTACATATATATATGAATATATATATATATATATATATATATATATATATATATATATATATATATATATATATTTCTTAGTGAAAGAAATGCTCCAAAATGTTATCAGTGGTTACCTTTGGGTATTGGGATTAGATGGCAGCCTGAGTTATAGGCTGAACAGTCGACAGTGGTGAATCAGGCTCAGTAGAATTGAAAGATGAGTGGGATTTTAGACTGATTTTGCCTTGTAAAGCAGGGACTTCAGGTTAAACTGGCAGATTGAACATGCGTGCTTATCTTCACCAATACCACTAAAATGATTATAGATGGTTAAAACCCATATGGACAGGGAAGCAGAATTGGCTCAACTGATAGATCATCCACCTACCACATGGGAGGTCCAGGGTTCAAACCCAGGGCCTCCTGGCCCATGTGGTGAGCTGACCCACGCACAGTGCTGCTGCGCACAAGGAGTGCCGTGCCACGCAGAGGTGTCCCCCGCCTAGGGGAACCCCACGTGCAAAGAGTGCACCCCATAAGGAGAGCTGCCCCACACGAAAAAAGTGCAGCCTGCCCAGGAATGGCGCCACACACACGGAGAGCTGATGCAGCAAGATGATGCAACATAAAAGAGACACAGATTCCCAGTGTCGCTGACAAGAATGCAAGGGGACACAGAAGAACACACAACGAATGGACACAGAGAACAGACAACTGGAGAGGGGAGGGGAGAGAAATAAATTTAAAAAAATTTTTTTTTAATTAAAAAAACACATATGGACAAAGAGAACAGGAAAGGAGATCACAGCAACAAAATTTAGAAATCTGGAAAATAGAAAAAGAAAGCAAGTGCCTGCCAAGGGAGAAGCTAAGAAGCAAGCAGAGCACATATCAGAACCCTGGAAAGTGTCTGGAATGGGAGGCAGCAGGTACACAACAAAGTGGGGTACCGGTGGACTAGAAACAGAAAAATGACTTAAAATCTTTATAAAAAGCAGGGACACCCTCATAGCTCCTTTCTCCTCCAACCCTACCTGGAGGCCAGCCAGTCCTCTTTTCACCTCAGGAGAAACTGAAGGTTTGCTTTTGGAGCATTTACTCAGAGAGACCTGAGCTATGAGATACCAAGCACAGTCAGATGTGAGGAACAAACTGAAATCGGGCAGATTACCTGAAACTGACACCCTCTCAGCCTCCTTCCCCACACGGCTTCCAAAATCCTGGTAGTTTTTACACTCTAGACAGGAAATCAGAGTACCCAAGAAGCAAAACTATAAAACTCCTAGAAGAAAACATAGGGAAGCATCTTGAAACTTTTGTTAGGCAATGGTCTTGAGGCACCCTAGATAGGGAATCAATACACAAATCTGGAACGTGGCAGAAAAGCCACTGCCACTGAACACGTGTCCTTCGGTGCTCCAAAGATGACTGCGGGAAGACCTTTGGGAGAACTCTCATTCAGAACAAGATTTCCTCTGGAAGCCAGAAGCAGTCCTGGATATTCACCAGGGGGCCTTACATTGGGCCATCCCAGGGGATTTATGCCTAGGGTAATCAAAACAGCAAACAACTGCAACTCCACCCTGTCATTAGCAAAGAGGCAGAGTAATGAATGGATTAAAAGGCAAGGAGAAGATCAAACCAGCCCCTGTTCTTGCCTTCTGCCCCCTGCTCTGGCCTTCTTCCCCCCTGCCTAGAATACCAGGCAAGTAAAACCTTGGCATTTGTAATCTGAAATGGAGAATTATAGTATTGTAGTCTGTAACTGGCCCTCTTTATCACTTTTCAGCCCCTTCCTCTCTACCTGGGACCCATAATCTGTTATTTTCTCCCATTTCTCTTCCCTCCCTACCTGAATAAATAACTGACCTAACTAAACTGGCTTGCTCTTGAAATTCACTTCTTGTCACTTAGCCAAGAATCTAAAGAAAATCCAACAAGAATTTCTTAGACTTTGCACCAAAAGTATGAGCAGCAAAAGAAAAAATTGATAATGGGACCTCATCACAAAAACTTTTGTGCATCAAAGGATGTTATCAAGAAAACAAAAAAGACAACTTAGAGAATGGGAGAAAATATTTGTAAACCATATATCCAATAAGACTTTAATATCCAGAATAGCTAAAGAAACACAAAACTCAACAACAAAAAGACAAATAACCCCAATTTTTAAATGGACGAAAGACATGAATAGACGTTTCTCCAGAGAAGATATATTAACTACCAAAAAGCACATGAAAGGGTGCTCAACATCACTGGCCATCAGGAAAATGCAAATCAAAACCACAATGAGAGATCGTTCCACATCCACTAAAATGGCTACTATTTTAAAAATAGAAAATTGATAAGTGATGGAAAGAATGTGGAGAAATAGGAACACTCATTCATTATTTTTCTAAATTTTTTTAAAATTTTTATTTATTTCTCTCCCCTTCTCCACCCCCCACCCCCCACCCCCACCCCAGTTGTCTGTTCTCTGTGTCTGTTTGCTGCGTCTTCTTCTTTGTCCACTTCTGTTGTTGTCAGCGGCACGGGGATCTGTGTTTCTTTTTGTTGCGTCATCTTGCTGCGTCAGCTCTCTGTGTGTGCGGCGCCATTTCTGGGCAGGCTGAACTTTGTTTCGTGCTGGGCAGCTCTCCTTAAGGGGAGCACTCCTTGTGCATGGGGCTCCCCTACGCGGGGGACACCCCTGCGTGGCACAGCACTCCTTGCGCACATCAGCACTGCGCATGAGCCAGCTCCACACGGGTCAAGGCGGCCTGGGGCTTGAACCGCAGACCTCCCATGTGGTAGACGGACGCCCTAACCACTGGGCCAAGTCTGCTTCCCTCATTCATTATTGATGGGAACGTAAAATGATGCAGTCACTATGTAGTCAGTTTGATACTTCCTCAGAAATTTCAGTAAAGAATTACCATTTGACCTGGCAATCCCACCTCTAGGTAATACCCAATAACTGAAAGCAAGGACTTGGAAGAGATATGTGCATACCAATATTCATAGTAGCATTATTCACAATTGCCAAAATATTGGAACAACCCAAGTGTTCTTCAACCAAAGAATGGATAAATAAAATGTGGTATATACATACAATGGGATATTATTCAGCCAGAAAAAGAAATGAAGTTTTGATACATGGGACAACATAGATTAATCTTGAGGACATCAGGTTGTGTGAAATAAGCCAGATATAAAAGGACAAATATTGTGTGGTCCCACTGACATGAAATAACTAGAATAAGCAAATTCATTGAGTCAGTCACTAGAATACAGGTTACCAGGGGATAGGGAACGGTGTTTTGATATTTAAATGTTTGAGAATTTCTATTTAGGGGGAATTTCTCTTTGGGAAGTCTATTTTCTGCATGATTTTTCTGTAAATCTACAACTTCTCTAATAAAATATATATGAATATATACATTTTAAAAATCAAGAAATGGCAGTATAAGCCCAATATTTAAAAATAAGGAGAAAAATGCCAAAAGAAATAGCTAGGCCATCCTAGGGAACTCTGCCATATTCTCTGATTGAATAGCAAGTTTCCCTCAAGTACAGAGTCAATGGCTTGTAAAGGAGGATGGTCCATGGATGGGTCCTTGATATTGATGACTGAGCTTATGAACGTTTACTCCTGAAATTAAAGTTTAAGGTAGTAACACAGAGTGCCTAAGCACTACCTCCTGAGAGCCTCCTTACTGCTCAAATAAGGCCTCTCCCTAAGCTGAACTCCGCATATAAATGCAATAACTTCCCCCCAAGTATGGGATATGACTACCAGGGATGAGCCTTCCTGGCACCAAGGGATTACTACCAAGCATAAACTAGCAATGCAACTGGAAAAAGATCTTGACCAAAAGGGGGAAAAGGTAAAGACAAATGAGTTTATATGGCTAAGCGACTTCAAAGTGAGTTGGGAGGTTATGCTTAAAAGATAGCATGCCATTAAAAGAAAGGCATGGTCTTCATAGTCAGAAGGAGCTGTGTTAGGGTCCAACCATGCCACTTACCATATGGGTGGCTCTATGCAAGTTATTTAACCTCACTGAATCCCAGGCACTGTCGACTTTAAAATGGACCTCAGCACACCCTCCCAACATGATTGCTAAGAGAATATAATGAAGATTCTCTCCTGAATGCCTTCAACAGTGACTAGCCGCACAGGTGAGCTCTTACCTTCCTATGGCCCCTGTGACTTCTTTCCCACCCCCATGTTGGCCTGCACGTCTTCAAGGAAACCTCCTGAACCCACGACCTCTGAGGTCTGAGGCATTTGTGCATCCCCCAGAAGGGTTCCCAGGGAAGCCCTCCACCTCCCCTCCCACCAGTTCAAGAGGAGGCACCACACAGGTCTGCATCAAACAGAAAGCCAGCTTTATTAGCCCACCACCAGCAGAGGGAATGGGGAGACAGCTGGGAACTGTGCTGGGAGAACAGGGTCCTGACCCAGGCCTTGGGGAGGTGAGGCCAGCAGGTGGGCAGGAGGCTGTGGCAGGAGCAGCTCAGTTCTGGGAGTGCTGGCTCTGGCTGAAGCTGGACGAGCTCTGCTCCTTGAGGATGGGCCGGGTCTGGCGGCCAGAGGAGGAGGATGACGAGGAGAAGACAACTGTGGGAGGGAGGAGAGGGCGTGAGACGGACCCTGGGTGCTAAGCCAGCCCCAGCACAGGGAGAGGGGAGGGCCAGGGGCTCTGGAGAGAGGGGCCTGGCCCCCACTCCACAGACAGAGGCGCTCCAGTGCCCAATAACCTCAGGAGCCTTACCATCGCGGGTAGTATAGGACTGGCCAGATGCATGCTGGGAGGAGGACAGGCTGTGGGGGAGGAAGGAAAGGCAGAGCAGTTACAGGTGTGTATGCTGGGAGCAGGGGGTCTGAAGGGTCCCGGACAGGACTAGGGCAGGGGCACTCACTGGGCATCCTCGCCCTCCAGCAGGCGGCGGTAGGTGGCGATCTCCTGCTCCAGCCGCGTCTTCACGTCCAGCAGGATCTGGTACTCTTGGCTCTGCTGCTCCATCTCGCAGCGCAGCTGTGCCAGCTCCTCCTCCACTCTGCTGATCATCTCCTGGATCTGGGCCAGCTGCATGCAGTAGCGGCCTTTGGTCTCCTCCAGGCTGTTCTCCAGGGAGGCTTTCTGCAAGTGGGAGAGAGAGAGAGTCAACAGACGTGGTCACTCCTGTCCCTCCAGGTCTCTGGGCATGCTTCCTGAGAGGTGCAGGCGTGGATTTTGACCCCAGCTGAATGGATGGGCCTGACACCCTAGAGCAACGTTATTCCACCACTTTGCCCCTTTGATTCCTCATCTGAAAAATGGGTACAAGGATCTCTCCTGTCCACTCTGAGCAAGACGGTGAGGCAAAAAGGGAGAGGTGGAACTGTATGGTGACAGTGTAGAGGGGATGGTGGCCATTACTGTGATCGGGGGCTGGGCCGCGTCCTCCGTACCATGCTGAGCTGGGACTGCAGCTCAATCTCCAGGTCCTGGAGCACCCTCCGGAGCTCAGACACCTGGCTGCGGCTAGTCTGCACCAGTTCGCTGCTGGAGGCCACTTCTTTGTTCAGCTCCTCAGTCTGAGATAGGAAAGAAGACCAGAAAGTGTGAGGCGCTCCGGAGAACCCCCAGCTGGGAAGTCCTGCAGGAGGGCCGAGGAGGCCAGCCCACCTTGCTCAGGAACCAGGCCTCGGCGTCCCTGCGGTTCTTCTCTGCCAGCTGCTCATACTGGTCGCGCATCCTGTTCAGCACAGAGCTCAGGTCCATGCCAGGAGCTGCGTCCATCTCCACGCTGACGTCCCCGCCAGACTGACCCCGCAGGGCAAGCATATCCTAGGAAGGGGTGGCGAGATGCAGTCAGCTCAGCAGAGCCCTCTCCTGGCCCCACAAGGACCTGGTGACCGCACCAAACCATTCTCCCACCCCAACACCAGCAGAGGCCCACCTGCTCATGGTTCTTCTTCATGTAGGTCAGCTCCTCCTGCAGGCTCTCGATCTGCATCTCCAGGTCGCTTCTGGCCAGGGTCAGCTCGTCCAGCACCCTGCGCAGGCCGTTGATGTCGGCCTCCACACCCTGGCGCAGGGTCAGCTCATGCTCATACCTGGAGGACAGAGGGCCAAGCATCAGGCTCCATTCCACAGCTCCTCTCCCTCCCACAGTCCGCCACGCTGGCTGCTCACTTGGTCCTGAAGTCATCAGCCGCCAGCCTAGCATTGTCGATCTGCAGAACGGGCTGAGCGTTCTCGATGGTGGCCCTGATGATCTGGGTGGAGAGGGGAGGGGAGGAGGCCTGGTCAGCCAAGGGCCTCAGGGAGGGGGAAAGGAACTCCCAAACTGGGGGTGGCCTGGCTGGAAGATCAGGCCCCACATCACCCTCATATTCCTCCTCCCCTGAGCCCAAGGCTCAGGGAGGCTAAAGGTGCTCCGCAAAGGGCCCTCGCAGGGAATGGGGTGGCAGGATGCCAGCCCCAAATCATGCATAGATCCTGAAGACACCCTCCACCACCCACTCTCTAGGTGACCTTTGACCACGCCCCCAAGGTGGCCTTCAGTTTCCCTGTTTGCAACTTAGAGATGCTGGAAAGAGGCTTTCTAAGGGCCCCTGTGGCCTGGCCTCTCTCGAGGTCCGTCCTCCACAGCTCCCCTCCCGGCCCAGCCACCTTGTTCCGCAGGTCCTCGATGGTGTTGAAGTAGGGGGTGTAGTCTCTGGTCTCAGCAGGCCGCTGCTTCTGGTACCAGTCGCGGATCTTCACCTCCAGGTCGGTGTTGGCCTCCTCCAGGGCGCGCACCTTGTCCAGGTAGGAGGCCAGGCGGTCGTTGAGGTTCTGCATGGTGATCTTCTCGCTGCCCCCCACGAGCCCGTCGCCCCCGCCATAGCCTCCACCCAGGCCGGCACCCAGCCCACCGCCAAAGCCACCACCGAAGCCACCACCGAAGCCACCACCAAGGCCACCACCGTATCCCCCGCCGAAGCCGCCACCCAGGGCCCCTCCGAAGCTGCTGCTGCTGCTGAAGCCGCCGCCATAGCCGCCCCCCATCCCGCAGGCTCCCCCGGAGGAGAAGCGGGAGGAGGAGACCGACAGGCCCCCATAGGCGCTGGGGGCCCGGTAGGACCCTCCAGTCCGGTAGGAGGAGATGCGGCTGGAGCCGCCACCCATGCCACAGGCGCCCTTCATGGAGCTGGAGGAGGTGAACTGGCGGCTGCAGGTGGTCATGGTGCTGAGCAGAAAGGAGAGTGAGCGAGTAGTGAGCTGGCGGAGGAGAGGAGGGCTCTCGAGGAGGCTGGGAGAGGATGAGTGTGGCTGCCTGAGTCCAGGGACCTTTATATGCCACCTGGCGAGGCGGGGCCCTCCTTCTGCTGACACCGGGTTCCCCGCCAGGTTTCGCCACTGCGGGCGCCGTGCTACTCCCCACTCTGGATCATTCAGCCCCGGGTCTGCTCGCTTCGCTGTGCGCTGGCTCAGAGTTCCCACCCATCCTCTGGGCGCGTGGGGCCCGAAAAAAAAAAAACACAAACGCCCAGGTGTGACTCAGGCTGGGCAGCAGGGATCCAAGCCCAAGTCCTGGAGCCCGAGGGGCCAGCGGAGCCCCAGCTCAGGCGGCTTGGGATGAATGAATGAATGAATGGAAGGAAGGCAGGAAGGAAGGACAGAAAATGGACAAACAGAAGGAGGGTGAATGATGGGTGGATGGTGGGGAGCAATTGGATAGATGAGGTGAGGAAGGAGGGACTGAGAGATGAATGGAAGGTGGGTGGGTGTGAGGACGCCGGTGGTGGGCAGGATGGATGGAGCACAGAGAAAGGGCATTCAGCCGAGCCTGGGGGCAGAGCGGCCAAACATCCTGGAGGAACTCTTAACTAAGCTGAACTGAAAGATGAGCCGTCGCTAAGCAAGCACAGGACCTGAGAAAGGACACCCATGTGCTCAGGGAAGCAACGGAGCAGAGAGGGAGAGCGTGAAACACTGGCCTGCTGGAAACTGCGAGCAGATAAGCAAGGCTGGAGCTCACAGTCCAAGGCTGGGTCCGCCTGATGAAACCGAGAGCAGAGGCCGGGCCGAGGCGCCCGGGCTCTGTCCTGATAGCAGTGGGCACCACTGAAGGAGTTTAAGCAGGCGAGTGATGCTGTCAGGTGAGGGCTTTCCAGAGACTTCTCTGGTGTCCATGCGCAGCCTCCTCGGGGAGACAGGGAAAAACGGTAAGGAGGGTGTAGCTTCGCCTTTCCCAGCCCTCTCACTGCTTCTCTGATCCGTGGCCCCATTCTAGGCTCACCACAGAGCCTGAGAGGGCCACACAGGGTCTTGCCACGGTAGGTGCTCAGCGTGGCCACTGGCTGTGAGTATTCTGCTCTGTTTTCTCTGTTTTGTGAGCTGAGGAGAGCCCAGAGCTGAGGCACCACCAGGTGGGGCGGACAGCACACGGAAAACTTCCTGGAAAAGATGAGTTTTGAGTCAGGGATTGAAAGAAGGGAGAGCGCTGGATGGGTGGAGGGGAGAAGACATTCCCAGCCCGGGGCGTGGCTGTGGGAACCCTGGCACCCAGTGGTGAGTCGAGCACAGTCAGCACCCGGGAAAAGGCTGTGTCAGGGGTCCTGCAGAGCAGGGCTGACAGTACAGAGGGAAAGGACAGAGGGGGAAGGGTTCCCGGGCAGAGAGAAAGGAAGGGGTCTTTTCTCCAGCCAGCGGCTCAGGAGCAGGTCACTCCCCGCCCCGGACTGAGAAGGGGAGCGATGGATGGAGAGGGCCTCTGCTGCCGGTCAGGACGGGGCGCCAGCCTGGCCTCCACCACGGACCAGCCACGGGGGCTGGAGCGTGTCAGGGAAGCCCCCAAGCCTCAGTTTCCTGTGCCAGGGGCAGAACCGTTCCCACCTCGCAGGATTAGCTGAGAGGAGTAGATGATTCAGTGAGGTCATTCACACGGGGAATGTTTGGTAAAATGTTCCCTTCAGTTAAAGCCCTAGTGCTGGGCCAGTGGGGGCCAGTGGGGGCCAGTGGGGGCTGGGGAGCAGAAATGTGCTGCTCTCCAGGGCTGGAGCACTGCAGTGGTGGAGGAGGAAGCGAGCAGGAGAACGGGGGGAGAGGAGGCAGGGAGGCCTCAGAGAACTGCTGAGGCCACGGCGGAGGGGATGAGCTAGTGCGGCTGTGAGGGCCTGGCAGGGTGGAGTCTGCGGGAACAGGGCAGGCCTGGAAACACAGCTGAGGAAGAGCCAGGGGGGGTGGTCTGAGTGCAGGGGAGAGGGCTGGCTGCTTCTCATGGGCTCACGCTCCGAGGCTGGAGGCCCAGCCCTGGCTCCTCCTGCCTGGGAGGGCAGGATATGAGGAGGCAGCAGCTCAGGGCTCCAGTGGGGTCTTGAGGCCCAGGCAGGCCCCACAGTCAGTCAGCATCCCCCAGGGCCTGTTTCTCCTCCCAGGCCTGGCTGGTGGTGCCCTGGAGGCGAGATCTGCCAGGGAGGGAGGAAGGAAGGAAAAAAAAGGCATTTCTGTTTCATTCAATTCCAGAAATGAGTATGGGCAGCTAAGGATAAAAGACGCATGTAGTAAGACTAAAAACAGTCAAGAGTAATGGAAACATTCTAAAATTGACTGAGGTGATGACAGCACAACTCTGTGATGAAAATGAGAGCCGCTGAGTGTACACTTTAAATGGACTGTACAAAACACGGGGCTGCGTAACACAGGGAACCCAGTGGTGGAAGATGGACTGTGGCTAACAGGACAGATATGAGAACGTTCTCTCATGAATGATAACAAATTAAGGAACCTGAGTTTTTGAGTTTTAACTCCCTAAGCTAGTGGTAGGCTGGGGGGTGGGCGGGAATGGATGGGAGTGAGGAGGTGTGAGTGTGTGTTTTATACATATTCATATATATAGTTTTGTTATAAATTGTTCTAGAATAAAGGATGTGTAGCACTCAATTTACAAATAGTACAATGTACTGTTTATTGCAAAGCCCATAGAGTCCACTGATTATCACAAGATGTTTTCACTGATTTTTGCCAAACTTGTATTTTGTAAACTCTTGCAACCTACAGTTGCAACTGACAAAAATGAACAGTCCTGGTGAAGCGGACTTGGCCCAGTGGTTAGGGCGTCCGTCTACCACATGGGAGGTCCACGGTTCAAACCCCAGGCGCCTTGACCCATGTGGAGCTGGCCCATGTACGGTGCTGATGCGCGCAAGGAGTGCTGTGCCACGCAGGGGTGTCCCGGTGTGGGGGAGCCCCATGCACATGGAGTGCATCCCATGGGGAGGGCCGCCCAGCGCGGAATAGGGTGCAGCCTGCCCAGGAGTGGCGCCGTGCACGCGGAGAGCTGATGCAGCAAGATGACACGGTGAAGGGAGGCACAGATTCCCGTGCCGCTGACAGCAACAGAAGCGGGCAAAAAGGAGCATGCACCGAATGGACACAGAGAACTGACAACTCGGGGGGAGGGGTGAGAAATAAATAGATGGATGAATCTTTAAAAAAAAAAAAAAATGAACAGTCCTGACATGAATACTGGTTGATATTTCTGTGTACTTAAAAGAGTAAGATGAGAGTGAAACAACAAAGACCTATGTCTTAATTTCATTCG
The DNA here is from genome assembly GCF_030445035.2 of Dasypus novemcinctus. Taxonomy (NCBI): domain Eukaryota; kingdom Metazoa; phylum Chordata; class Mammalia; order Cingulata; family Dasypodidae; genus Dasypus; species Dasypus novemcinctus. The sequence continues at coordinate 60,907,250 of NC_080693.1, forward strand.
TCAATGATGTGACACCTTTGCTCAACTTTTTTTTGTTAGTCACAATGCAATGGCCTAGATACACTTTTAAGGTTAATCTCCATTACTGACATTTTCCATCACTTTATAAAGCCTAGACAATCAACAATACAGTATCTCAAGCTCTGAGTTTTAGCATTTGCCGATTTCTGCAGTATAAATGAGCCCACCCAGGCTGATTTCAAGCTACCAATGTGAAGTCACTTCACACTGAGCTGGAAAGAGATGTGCACTGGCACACCATCACATGGTAGATAACCACTATCTACTATATGGACACAATGGTTATGAAGAACTCCAAAAGTACAGATAATAACAGCATATAGTAAAATAATCAGGAGGTAATGAATTTGAGTAGTTGCTACTTTGTTTTCAATATAATTTATTTAATTGTGAGTTTATATAATTTAATTATTAACAGTGGCTGTATTTAACAACCAGCTTGCCAAACTCCTGGAATTTTAACAACAGGCTCTCAAGAGCCACTATGAGCCTTGAAATTTTGACCATAAACAATAGGTAGGAAGAACAAATGAACAGCTGTTACAGCAAAGCCAGGAGTTCTGAACCATAGAAACTCACAACCGGCACTCCAGAAAGGTGGATGAACAAATTTATTACGCGTGGACCCAGAGGAGAGTCAATCTCCAAATTCTGAGCCCTGTTTTTCAGTTTTCATGGGTTTATATAGGATTTCAGGTGGAATCAGCAGAACTTTTGTTCATTGGCTAACACAATGCTAGGCGAAATTTTGCAAGCAGGGGTGTTACTGAGGCAGAATGCAGCAAGGTGGCGGGCTGATTTACAGAAGCAGGGGGACATCACTCGTTTGATATCTTCCTGCCGGGCTGTGCTTTCACAGGCTGATTTACAGGAGCAGGGGCAGGAGTCATTCACCTGATCTCTTTCTACAAGGTCATGCTTTCACAGGCTGATTTACTGAAGCGGGGGCAGGAGTGACTTGTTAGGTATTTTGTAAGGTTGCACTTTTATTTCTCAATACAGCAAGGCAGTGGTGAAGGTCATGGTTGTGGCATTGATGGTGGCGGTGGTGGTGTGGTGGTGGGAGGGAAAGGCAGGTGTGTAAAACAAAGCCCCGGGGACTTGTCTCTGGGTGAGACAGGAGACCATTTTGAGCAGCTCTCGCTTAGTGGTAAAACACACCCCCTCACAGACTGGTTCCAAGAAGCTGAATGACTGGAGGGCTTCTTGCAAGCCAGGCCTGAACTCTTCTTCTCTTCCTCAGAGCGACCCTAGGAGGCCGGGATAACGATCATCTCCTGTTCACACATTAAGCAGCCGAGCCTCACGGAGAGAAAGTGGAGACGCTGGTTCAAACCCACGCAGGTCTGGTCCCAGCTTATTGTTCTTCTCACAGGGCCAGCTTAGCAGCTTATTGTTCTTAGCAGGGCCAGCTAAGTTACAATCCTTGCCATTTGGGCAGATGGGCAAGCATGAGCCACTCCTTGGGCCTTGGTAAGCTCCAGAGCCCGAGGCAAGGCCAGGTCACCCCGGGCACAGCTGCCCTCCCCATGAGGGCCATCCCGGGGAGAAGGAGCACCAGAGGCCCCATGCCTTGCTGAGATGCCATGAGTCGTACCTCCCATCAGGCCCTGGATGAATCCTGACTGACGGCTGTGCATTTCCACCGCCCACCTGCCCCGTGCCAAGCGCAACAGCTGGCCCAGAGCAGCTTCTAAGTGCGTGCGGGGATTCCCTGGCTCCTGCGGGAACGTGCCTTCTCTGCGAACCTGACCAGCCCAAACGAGCCGGGTTCTGCTCCCCTGGGAGATCCGCACGCGGGCAGCACAGGGTCCCTGTTCCTGTTGTGACACCCACTTACCAGTCGCCCATCCTTGGTAAGTCGCTCAACCTCCTTGAGCCTCTTTACTCACCCGTCAGATGGGCTGGGTCAGGTGCGGGGAGGAAGTGGGCAGTCTTGGCAGAGAGCAGGCAGGAGGAGGCGTTTGCTTCAGCTCAGCCTCAGAAAGCTGCCTCTCCATCCCTGCTGTAAGAATCAAGTGACGCAGTGACGCAGTGACGCATCAGGCAGCATGACGCAGCAAAAAGACACAGATTCCTGGTGCCACTGACAAGAATATAAGTGGACACAGAAGAACACATAGCGAATGGACACAGAGAGCAGACAATTGGGAGGGGAAGGGGAGAGAAATAAATTAAAAATAAATCTTTAAAAAAAAAAAAGAGGGAAGCAGGAGGGAGGGAGCAAGCATCCACTCGGAGCCTACAGTGCGCTTTGCCGTCCTCTACTCCTTTCACCCTCACATGAACCCCAGGTGGTCGGCACTAACATCCTAAGTGCATGGACAAGGAAACTGACTCTCAGAAAGGTGAGGGCTCTGCCCAAAGTCACGCTACAAGTTTAACCCCAGATTGCCTGCACCTTCCTTCCACTAACTCTACACTACCTTCTGCAAGGCGCTGTGATCTTATTTGGACTTTGTTTTCCTTTTGGTTATCACTTTTAAGTTGTGCAGTCATTTTATTATCTAAACACAAAATGAATTGAAAATCATAAAGTTGACAGGCCAGAATATGATGAGTGCGTGCAACCCGTTTTTAGTTCAGAAGTTGATGTGGTATTCAACAAATTGAGGAACCAATTCTTTGGTGTTTAGTTTTTATTGAATTGCTTCATTCATATATGTCCATACCTCACTTGACATAGATGTGTAAAAAGGCTTGCACTCTTTTTTTCCTATCCTATTTTCCTTAGCTCCCCTCTTCTCCCTTTTCCCCATTCTTCACCCTCTGCCCCTTTAGCTGCCTACCCCATCCCCAAGATAACCCATGCTAATAGCCTCATATGTACCTTTCATATTCTGGGTGCTCATATACTCATATATGATTATATGTAATAAATATATATTCTACATAAACACACACGTGCATTTACATAGACGGGGGATTTGTTATTGTTTCTTTCACCCAAGTGAAATAAACAATTTCTATCTGTCTTCTTTGCATCATGCATTTCTCTCTCCACAAAACCCTCCTTGCCACCTGCCATAGCTCCAATTTGTTGACTGTGACGGCTGCTGCATGCTCCATTATTTACTCAAACTTTCCATTACTGATGGACAGTCACTTTGCTCTTCATTTTCTGTGGCTACAAATAATGCAGCAATAATTATCCTTGCATATGTGACTTTTTATTCTTTCAAACATTAAACAAAATCCCTTAAATAATTTGAAAATCACTTTTGCTGTGTACTCGAGTGTTCAGAGGTCAGAAGGGAGCATGGAAGAATGAACCATAATCCATGCAGTGCAGCAGTACTCCAGAGTGTAGTCACCAAATGCAATGAATATGCCACAATGATGGAGGAGGTTGTTGATGTGGAAGGGGTGGGGGGACGGGGGGTGGGGTATGTGGGAACCTCGTGTATTGTTTTAATGCAACACTTTTTGTGATCTATGTATCCTTTAAAAAAAAAAGACAGTTTAATAAAAAAAAATTCTTGGGATAGAACGATGGAGAATTCTTTCTTTTTTATATTCCCTTTTATGTTGCCAAACAAAACATGTAGTACATAAAAACTGAAAAGAATGAAACCCGTCTGTTTTCTATGGAACAGTCCTAAAAACTGTAGGAAAAAGAGGCCCTTGAGACCCAGAAAAATGCCAGCAGGAGGCAAAGTCAGAAATGGACTCTCCTTCTGAGGAGCTGCCACCTTGGCTTTAACATGCCTTCGTCTGCTCGAGGTCCTTCAGGGGCCTTGAACTGTTGGGAAGGGAAGGGGGAAGTGGACACAGCACTTTGAAGAAAGGGCCAGTGGAGCAACCCACTTGCTCCTAGACTGGGCTCCATCCCTCCAGGGCTCAAGAAAGATGTTTGCTTTCCCTTCCAGGGCAACTCATCAATACCTATCCATGGAGGCTGCCTTGTGCCAAGGCACCAGGTGCAGGGGAGCCAGGCAAGCTGCCCTCAAGGATCTTGCTTCTAAGAAGGTTCCATGGAGACCCGAGCGAGCAGAGACTTCTAAATGGAACGTCCATGGCTTGACTGCCTCAGATCTTTACTGAGTGTCGTTGAAGAACTGACTGCCATCTAAGGCTCGAAGGTGATGGATGTAGGATGACGGAATACCTGAAAGTAACTTGCTTCTCTCCCTGTTGCTAGGATACAAAGAAAAGAATTGTATGTAAATCAGAAGGTAATGCAATGCAACCCTCTCTTTGGGCCAAATTCTGCTTTTGGTGGTCAAGAATATCCTGTTGAAGCAATGAAGTACGAAAAACAGCTTCAACCAGTTGGCGGGACCTGCGCAGAAGCAGCCCCTTGCTGTTCTCACTTCAACTTGCTTAATTACATAGTAAAATTCCCACCCAGGGGTGGAGTTATTCGCCCCTTTCTTGATCATGCAATGTATGTGCAAGCGTGATTTCCTGAACATACTAATCATACATTTATATAACCAGCTATGTGTGTTCATCCATCTGGATGAACACTAATGCATAATCAAAGCAAATGCTAAGTAGTAACTTGGGTATTTAAACAAGAGTGGAACTGCCGCATGGAGAGTGGGGTCTGAGTCACTTTAGACTGGCCTTGGCTCCTTACCTCTGCAGATATAATAAATGTGAGTTTGCCTAACTCTCGTGTTGAAGATTTCTTCATGCCATCTCTGGTTATCCATAAAGGCCCTGCTTTGAGGCCTAACAAAGGGACAAGCGAAACAAAAAGCTTCATTTGTGTTTATGTTTCAGGGAACCTCAGCTCTTCAACAACAAACTATAGCAGTGGGAAGACAAGCCTAGGAAACTGTTGAGCTTAGACATTAGGAGGGACACTGAGCTTTTTATAGCTCTCAATAACAATGGGCCCAAAGAAGGCAAAACTTTACGAGCTAACCACTAATTCATTTACATCAGCTGATGCACTTTATGGGCTATCATTAATTCTCACCCCGGCCATTGTTTTAGGACTTTATATTTGTCTAAATTCACACTTTGACACTCACACAAGCGTAAGGAATCTGAGGGTGTATTCAAACTACACAAGTGGCAAGAGTATTTGAGAGCCTGCAACATAGATTGTGAGGATCTTAGGAAGTGGGAAAGGTCAGCCAAAAACAAAATGTACCTGATGCCAGACTTAAATCTTAGCTTGAGAAAAACACCCAGCAAGGCATTTCCAGTGGAAAAGCTGGTTCCGTTCATGAAGGAAAAACTCACAATTCTGATTTAATACTGCCCTTCATTAAAAAGAGTTCATGGCGGTGGACTTGGCCCAATGGTTAGGGCGTTCGTCTACCACATGGGAGGTCCGCAGTTCAAACCCCCCAGGCCTCTTTGACCCGTGTGGAGCTGGCCCATGCGCCGTGCTGATGGGCACAAGGAGTGCCCTGCCACGCAGGGGTGTCCCCCGCGTAGGGGAGCCCCACGCTCAAAGAATGTGCCCCATAAGGACAGCCGCCCAGCACGAAAGAAAATGCAGCCTGCCCAGGAATGGTGCCGCACACACGGAGAGCTGACACAACAAGATGACGCAACAAAGAGAAACACAGATTCCCGTGCCGCTGACAACAACACAAGCAGACAAAGAAGACACAGCAAATAGGCACAGAGAACAGAAACCGGGATGGGGGGAAGAGAAATAAATAAATTAAATAAATCTTTAAAAAAAGGGGGGCTCATGTTTTGTTTCTGCAGGATACAGTAATAAACTGGAGAAATGTGGGTCAGCTCCCAAAGAGTTTTATTAATATGCTATGAGACCCTAAGAAAGTTGGGTTTTTTTCCTTAGTTATTTTAGGCCTCAGGTTCCTCATTTGTAATAAGGAGCTCTTTCTCTTGGAGCTCCCCAAGAGTCCCCTGAGTGGCGGCATGCGCTCTGAAGTCACAGGTATGGATGGCTTTTTGAAAGCAGTCCCCAGGTAGAGGTGCTCGAAGTGCTCTGGGCTGTCTCTTTGTGAACAACTCCAGAGTTGTTTAGTACCCCAAGCCAGGATGGCATCTCTAAGTAAGGGTCTTTCCACCACATCTGCTGAAAAATTAACAGACAATCCATTTATGAAAGTTATTAAAAATAATAATAATAACATAAAAACTTGGTGAGGATGTTTTGAAACAGGTATTCCCATTCCATGCTAGCAAAATATGTAAATTGGTAAAATTAATTTGGTAACATAGACCAAGGACCTTAAAATATTTGTAACTTCTCAGCTAGTAATTATACCTCTGGGAATCTAGCCTAAGGAAATAATCCAAAGTACTTGTAAAAGCTTTATACAAAAAGATGTTCATTGTTGCATTATTTCAAATGGCAATCTAGACATCCCACTGGAAACAGCATTAAATATGTATAACAACACCTTTAATAACTCAAAAAGTGTTTGATTTGTTTATATTAATGAAAACTGTACGCAACACTGTGTAAACATTCAGTGTGTTTATAGTTACATACATAAATGATTCTATATATATATATATTTTTTTTTTTTTTTCTCCTTACTGAAAGAAATGCTCCAAAATGTTATCAGCGGTTATCTTTGGGTATTGGGATTTGGGTTCAGCCTGAGTCATATGCTGAACAGCCAACAATGGTTATCCATTATAGAGTGATGAATCAGGCTCAGTAGTCTTGAAAGATGAGTGGGATTTTGCCATGTAAAGCAGGGACTTCAGGTTAAAAAGACAGGTTGAACACGTGTGCTTATCTTCACCAACACCACTAAAATCACTATAGATGGTTAAAACCCACATGGAAAAGAGAACAGGAAAGGAGATTGCAGCAACAAAATTTAGGAATCTGGAAAAAGACAAAAAGAAAGCAAGCGCCTGCCAAGGGAGAAGCTAAGAAGCAGGCAGAATACATATCAGAATCCTGGAAAGTGTCTGGAATGGGAGGCAGCAGGTACACAACAAAGTGGGGTGCCGGTGGACTAGAAACAGAAAAATGACTTAAAGTCTTTGTAAAAAGCAGGGAGACCGTCATAGCTCCTTTCTCCTCCAACCCTGCCAGGAGACCAACCTATCCTCTTCATATCAGGAGAAACTGAAGGTTGGCTTTTGAAGCATTTACCCAGAGAGACCTGAGCTACGAGACACCAAGCACAGTCAGATGTGGGGAACAAACTGAAATCAGGCAGATTACCTGAAACTGAGACTCTCCCAGTCCCCTTCTCCACACGGCTTCCAAAATCCTGGTAGTTTTTATGCTCCAGACAGGAAATTAGAGTCGTCCATTCTAACGAAAACCCTACCCAAGAAGCAAAACTATAAAACTCCTAGAAGAAAACATAGGGAAGCATCTTGAAACTTTTGTTAGGCAATGGTCTTGAGGCACCCTAGATAGGGAATCAATACACAAATCTGGAACGTGGCAGAAAAGCCGCCGCCACTGAACATGTGTCTTTCAGTGCTCCAAAGATGGCTGCGGGAAGACCTTTGGGAGAACTCTCATTCAGAACAAGATTTCCTCTGGAAGCCAGAAGCAGTCCAGGATATTCACCAGGGGGACTTACATTGGGCCCTCCCAGGGGATTTATGCCTAGGGTAATCAAAACAGCAGCTGAAACTCCACCTTGTCATTAGCAAAGAGGCAGAGTAATGAATGGATTAAAAGGCAAGCAGGAAATCAAACCAGCCCCTGTTCTTGCCTTCTGCCCCTTGCTCTGGCCTTCTTCCCCCCTGCCTAGAATACCAAGCAAGTAAAACCTGGGCATTTGTAATCTGTCATGGAGTACTGTAGTCTGTAACAGGCCCACTTTGTCACTTTTCAGTCCCTTCCTCTACCTGGGACCCATAATCTGTTATTTTCTCCCATTTCTCTTCCCTCCCTACCTTCATAAATAACTCACCTAACTAACCTGGCTTGCTCTTGAAATTCATTTCTTGTAGCTTAGACAAGAACTTAGAGAAAATCCAACAACAGTTTCTTAGACTTTGCACCAAAAGCATGAGCAGCAAAAGAAAAAACAGATAATGGGAACTCATCAAAATGAAAAACTTTTGTGCATCAAAGGAATTTATTATGAAAGTGAAAAAGACAACCTACAGAATGAGAAAAAATATTTGGAAATCATATATCAGATAAAGCTTTAATATCCAGAATATCTAAAGAAACCAACAACTCAACAATAAAAAGACTAATAACCCAAATTTTATATGGACACAAGACTTTTCTCTAGAGAAGATGTACAAATGGCCAAAAAGCCCATGAAAGGATGCCCAACATCATTAGCCATCAGGGAAATGCAAATCAAAACCACAATGAGTTAACATTCCAGAACTGCTAACATGGCTACTATTTTAAAAATGGAAAATAATAAGTGATGGAAAGGATGTGGCAAAATAGGAACACTCATTCATTATTGATGGGAATGTAAAATGGCAGAGACACTGTGGAAGACAGTTTGGCAGTTCCTCAGAAAGGTCAGTAAAGAATTACCACATGGCCCAGCAATCCCACTTCCAGGCAATACCCAAGGACTTGGAACAGATATTTGCACACCAATACTCATAGTAGCATTATTCACAATTGCCGAAAGATAGAAGCAACCCAAGTGTTCATTAATAAATAAATAAATAAAATGTGGTATTTACACAGGATGGGATATTATTCAGCTATAAAAAGAAATGAAGTTCTGATACACGGGACAACATAGATGAATCTTGAGGACATCATGTTGAGTGAAATAAGCCAGATATAAAAGGACAAATATCGTGTGATCTCACTGATATGATATAATTAGAATAAGAAATTCATTGAGTCAGTAACTAGAATACAGGTTACCAGGAGGTAAGGAATGGGGACTTAACATGAAAATAGTGCTGAATCTCTACGTGGGGTGATGAAAAAGTTTTGGTAATGGATGGTGGTGATAGCGTTGAAGTTTATACTGGAATGTGGTTAAAAGGGGGAATGTTTAGCTTGTATATAGGTTATTAGAATAATATTTAAAAACAAAACAGGACTGTACAGGGAACCATAATGTCAACCATGGACTTTGGCAATAGTACAATTATATTATTCTTCATCAATTATAACAAATATACCGCACTAATGCAAGATGTTGATAATGGCGAAGAGTACAAGGTACAGGTATATGGGAACTCTATTTTCTGCATGATTTTTCTGTAAACCTACAACTTCTCTAATAAAATATGTATAAATATATAAATTTTAAAAATCAAGAAATGGCAGCGTAAGCCTGATACTTAGAAATAAGGAGGAAAATGCTAAAAGAAACAGCTAAGATGGGGGAGTGGGAATGGAGGAACAAGACCCAGCCTGCGGGTGACTCTTTCATTAAAAAGTCTTACTGTGGCGGCGGACTTGGCCCAGTGGTTAGGGCGTCCGTCTACCACATGGGAGGTCTGCGGTTCAAACCCCGGGCCTCCTTGACCCGTGTGGAGCTGGCCCATGCGCAGCGCTGATGCGCGCAAGGAGTGCCCTGCTACGCAGGGGTGTCTCCCACGTAGGGGAGCCCCACGTGCAAGGAGTGCGCCCCATAAGAGAGCTGCCCAGCGCGAAAGAAAGTGCAGCCTGCCCAGGAATGGTGCCGCACACACGGAGAGCTGACACAACAAGATGACACAACAAAAAGAAACACAGATTCCCGTGCCGCTGACAACAACAGAAGTGGACAAAGACGATGCAGCAAATAGACACAGAGAACAGACAACTGGGGTGGGGTAGGGTGGGGTGCGGTGGGGTGCGGTGGGGGGAGAGGGAAGAGAAATAAATAAATTTTTAAAAATAAAAAAAAAAGTCTTATTGTGCTTTATATGTATCTGTGTGTATAACTTGATTTTTATATAATTTTTTTTTAAGTATGGAAGACATCTAGGAAGAAGGAAGAGCAAATGAGAGGTGTGGAATCCTGCAATTAGTCAGGCGTGGCTGACTCATGGGGTTCCGGGCAGGGAGGGGTGGGAAGGTGCCAAAGCTGAGCCGGCGCTGAAGGGCAGAGCACTGCAGGGGAAAGGGAACTGTCATGCTTGTTGAGCATGGGAGTCCCAAGCACATTCTTTTTATTTTTCTTTTCACTTTTGAAAAACCGTTTCTTTTTAAAAGACTCAATTTGCAAAAATGTTTCAAGAACAGCATAGAGTTTTTTCCCTTGTGCCATTCGAAAGTAAATTGCTGACCTGATGCCTCAACACCCGTGAATACTTTCTTGTGTATTTCCTAAAAACAAAGACCATTTCCAACATGACACTATGAAGAGGATGAGGAAATGTCCCTGGTCGCCGGCTAATCCTCAGGCCCTATACAAGTATCAACAACATTTCCAAGACTGTCCTTTGTAGGAAGTGTTCCGAATCACAGGCTGCATTTAGTCATCGAGTCTCCTTCGTCCATTTCTCTGTCTTTCCTTGACTTCCAAGATCTTAACACTTTTGAAGATTTACATGCCAGTTTGTTTGTTTTCCTTTTTTTTAGAGAAAATCCTTCAATCTGAATTTGTCAGATTTAAGTAGGTTTTTTTTTTTTAGAAAAGTTGTAGGTTTACCAGGAGATTGTGTAGAAAAAAATCAGAGTTCCCATTTACCCACTCCAATCACATTCTAGTTCTAGAAAGGTCCCTAGGCAGAAATTGGGAGGGAGGAGATGGACAGCAAGGTGCCTCAGTTAGTACGTTGTGCCCAGGCATAGGGAGGGAGAAAGAAGTTCTGAATGTCACCCCAGGGATGGAAAGGAGAGCATGAGTGGCAGACATCTCCTAGGGGACTTGGCAGGACTCAGTTGTCTGGTGAGAATAAGGAAGAAGAAGGACTTGATGGGGGTGATGGGGAGGAAAAGTTTGAGAGAAGAAAGGGCTCAGTTCTGATCATGGACCATCTTCAAGGCAGACAGCGTTCCCTTCTACCATCCAACACAAAAACACGTGTGCAAGTGTAGGGGGGCAAGGGGTAGAGTTAAGGATACAAGCTCTGAGGACTTTGGTTTAAAATACCTAAAAAGATAGAAGGCCATTAAAAGAAAGGCATTGTCTTCATAGGCAAAAGGAGCTGGGTTGGAACTCCAACCACGCTATTTACGATGTGGGTGGCTTTGTGCAAGTTATTTAACTTCCCTGAATCCCAGGCATTGTCTTGACTTTAAAATGGACCACAACGTGCCCTCCCAACAGGATTGCTAGGAGAATATAATGAAGACCCTCTCCTGAATGCCTTCAACAGTGACTAGCCCACAGGTGAGCTCTTACCTTCCTATGGCCCCTGTGACTTCTCTCCCACCCCCATGATGGCCTACACGTCTTCAAGGAAACCTCCTGAACCCACAACCTCTGAGGTCTGTGGCCTTTGTGCATCCCCCAGAAGGGTTCCAGGGAAGCCCTCCACCTCCCCTCCCACCAGTTCAAGAGGAGACACCACACAGGTCTGCATCAACCAGAAAGTCAGCTTTATTAGCCCACCACCAGCAGAGGGAATGGGGAGACAGCTGGGAACTGTGCTGGGAGAACAGGGTCCTGACCCAGGCCTTGGGGAGGTGAGGCCAGCAGGTGGGCAGGAGGCTGTGGCAGGAGCAGCTCAGTTCTGGGAGTGCTGGCTCTGGCTGAAGCTGGACGAGCTCTGCTCCTTGAGGATGGGCCGGGTCTGGCGGCCAGAGGAGGAGGATGACGAGGAGAAGACAACTGTGGGAGGGAGGAGAGGGCGTGAGACAGACCCTGGGTGCTAAGCCAGCCCCAGCACAGGGAGAGGGGAGGGCCAGGGGCTCTGGAGAGAGGGGCCTGGCCCCCACTCCACAGGCAGAGGCGCTCCAGTGCCCAGTAACCTCAGGAGCCTTACCATCGCGGGTAGTATAGGACTGGCCAGATGCATGCTGGGAGGAGGACAGGCTGTGGGGGAGGAAGGAAAGGCAGAGCAGTTACAGGTGTGTATGCTGGGAGCAGAGGGCCTGAAGGGTCCCGGACAGGACTAGGGCAGGGGCACTCACTGGGCATCCTCGCCCTCCAGCAGGCGGCGGTAGGTGGCGATCTCCTGCTCCAGCCGCGTCTTCACGTCCAGCAGGATCTGGTACTCTTGGCTCTGCTGCTCCATCTCGCAGCGCAGCTGTGCCAGCTCCTCCTCCACTCTGCTGATCATCTCCTGGATCTGGGCCAGCTGCATGCAGTAGCGGCCTTTGGTCTCCTCCAGGCTGTTCTCCAGGGAGGCTTTCTGCAAGTGGGAGAGAGAGAGAGTCAACAGACGTGGTCACTCCTGTCCCTCCAGGTCTCTGGGCATGCTTCCTGAGAGGTGCAGGCGTGGATTTTGACCCCAGCTGAATGGATGGGCCTGACACCCTAGAGCAACGTTATTCCACCACTTTGCCCCTTTGATTCCTCATCTGAAAAATGGGTACAAGGATCTCTCCTGTCCACTCTGAGCAAGACGGTGAGGCAAAAAGGGAGAGGTGGAACTGTATGGTGACAGTGTAGAGGGGATGGTGGCCATTACTGTGATCGGGGGCTGGGCCGCGTCCTCCGTACCATGCTGAGCTGGGACTGCAGCTCAATCTCCAGGTCCTGGAGCACCCTCCGGAGCTCAGACACCTGGCTGCGGCCAGTCTGCACCAGTTCGCTGCTGGAGGCCACTTCTTTGTTCAGCTCCTCAGTCTGAGATAGGAAAGAAGACCAGAAAGTGTGAGGCGCTCCGGAGAACCCCCAGCTGGGAAGTCCTGCAGGAGGGCCGAGGAGGCCAGCCCACCTTGCTCAGGAACCAGGCCTCGGCGTCCCTGCGGTTCTTCTCTGCCAGCTGCTCATACTGGTCGCGCATCCTGTTCAGCACAGAGCTCAGGTCCATGCCGGGAGCTGCGTCCATCTCCACGCTGACGTCCCCGCCAGACTGACCCCGCAGGGCAAGCATATCCTAGGAAGGGGTGGCGAGATGCAGTCAGCTCAGCAGAGCCCTCTCCTGGCCCCACAAGGACCTGGTGACCGCACCAAACCATTCTCCCACCCCCAACACCAGCAGAGGCCCACCTGCTCATGGTTCTTCTTCATGTAGGTCAGCTCCTCCTGCAGGCTCTCGATCTGCATCTCCAGGTCGCTTCTGGCCAGGGTCAGCTCGTCCAGCACCCTGCGCAGGCCGTTGATGTCGGCCTCCACACCCTGGCGCAGGGTCAGCTCATGCTCATACCTGGAGGACAGAGGGCCAAGCATCAGGCTCCGTTCCACAGCTCCTCTCCCTGCCTCAGCCCGCCACGCTGGCTGCTCACTTGGTCCTGAAGTCATCAGCCGCCAGCCTAGCATTGTCGATCTGCAGAACGGGCTGAGCGTTCTCGATGGTGGCCCTGATGATCTGGGTGGAGAGGGGAGGGGAGGAGGCCTGGTCAGCCAAGGGCCTCAGGGAGGGGGAAAGGAGCTCCCAAACTGGGGCTGGGCTGGCTGGAAGATCAGGCCCCACATCACCCTCATATTCCTCCTCCCCTGAGCCCAAGGCTCAGGGAGGCTAAAGGTGCTCCGCAAAGGGCCCTCGCAGGGAATGGGGTGGCAGGATGCCAGCCCCAAATCATGCATAGATCTTGAAGACACCCTCCACCACCCACTCTCTAGGTGACCTTTGACCACGCCCCCAAGGTGGCCTTCAGTTTCCCTGTTTGCAACTTAGAGATGCTGGAAAGAGGCTTTCTAAGGGCCCCTGTGGCCTGGCCTCTCTCGAGGTCCGTCCTCCACAGCTCCCCTCCCGGCCCAGCCACCTTGTTCCGCAGGTCCTCGATGGTGTTGAAGTAGGGGGTGTAGTCTCTGGTCTCAGCAGGCCGCTGCTTCTGGTACCAGTCGCGGATCTTCACCTCCAGGTCGGTGTTGGCCTCCTCCAGGGCGCGCACCTTGTCCAGGTAGGAGGCCAGGCGGTCGTTGAGGTTCTGCATGGTGATCTTCTCGCTGCCCCCCACGAGCCCGTCGCCCCCGCCATAGCCTCCACCCAGGCCAGCACCCAGCCCACCGCCAAAGCCACCACCGAAGCCGCCACCGAAGCCACCACCAAGGCCAGCACCGTATCCCCCGCCGAAGCCGCCACCCAGGGCCCCGCCGAAGCTGCTGCTGCTGCTGCTGAAGCTGCCGCCATAGCCGCCCCCCATCCCGCAGGCTCCCCCGGAGGAGAAGCGGGAGGAGGAGACCGACAGGCCCCCGTAGGCGCTGGGGGCCCGGTAGGACCCTCCAGTCCGGTAGGAGGAGATGCGGCTGGAGCCGCCACCCATGCCACAGGCGCCCTTCATGGAGCTGGAGGAGGTGAACTGGCGGCTGCAGGTGGTCATGGTGCCGAGCAGAAAGGAGAGTGAGCGAGTAGTGAGCTGGTGGAGGAGAGGAGGGCTCTCGAGGAGGCTGGGAGAGGATGAGTGTGGCTGCCTGAGTCCAGGGACCTTTATATGCCACCTGGCGAGGCGGGGCCCTCCTTCTGCTGACACCGGGTTCCCCGCCAGGTTTCGCCACTGCGGGCGCCGTGCTACTCCCCACTCTGGATCATTCAGCCCCGGGTCTGCTCGCTTCGCTGTGCGCTGGCTCAGAGTTCCCACCCATGCTCTGGGCGCGTGGGGCCCAGAGAAAGCACACCCAGGTGTGACTCAGTCTGGGCGGCAGGGATCCAAGCCCCAGTGCCTGGAGCCTGAGGGGCCAACGGGACCCGGCACAAGTGGCTTGGGGGCAGCCGCGTCCCCGGGTAGTGAGCCAGCCCATTGGAAAGACTCCCTGTCCCAGAGTGATCGCCTGGGCTGAAAGCGGCCTCAGGGACGCCATCCCAGGGCTGTCACGGGATGTGGCCGAGGAGCAGCGTTTCTAGGGCCCCTCTCTGGGTAGGAGGCAAGAGGCTGGAGGCTAGGTTTGCAACCAAGCTCTGCTTTGTATGCTGTGTGACCTAAGGCCCCTCGACTCCCTTCTCTGGCCCCTGTAAAGTGACAAGTCTGGACCAGGTGTTCACAGACTCCTTTCTAGTTCTAAAAATACCGACTCTCTTCCTCTGTTGGATCCAATCCCAGGTTGCAAGGCTGCCTTTGAGAACCCAGGGTCTCAGAAGTGGTATGCATGGTGGAAAAGCCAGACGGGTGGTAACTTGAGTCCTGCTCTGTCCCTCACCAGCTGCCCAGCTTCAGCAGCAGCTTTAGCCCCTCTGGGCTTCAGGTTTCTCATCTGCAAAAGGGGTGGACAAACTACCGGCCATCAAGGGACAGTGAGCCAGTGGGCCGGGCTCAGCAAATGGCCCTCCCGTCCCTCAGCTTCCCCAGTTCCTGTCCTCACCCCCACCTGGGGCTCTGCCCTCTCCTCTGCACCCCAAGCTCCCACCTGATGGACATCCCAACCAAATACCCAGCACCCCCTGCCCCACTGCACTGCTGTGTGCAGTCGTCATGGACACCCACTTGCCGCAGACCTGGAGAGAGTTCCATCCCACCACCCACACGGAGCATGCCCCCAAACCCCACCATTGACCTCAGCATTCCCACACAGCAAACAGTCCTATCCAGGCATTGGTTCCCAGCAGTTTACTCTGTGTGTCCAGACTCCAAGAAGGGCTTGGTGGCTTCAGCCAGCCAAGGAGCAGGGGAAAGGTACAAAGACTGCCCGGCCACCTGCCATGCTCAGGTGTGCACAGGAAGATTCTACACATGTCACCAAGCTCTGGGGGAGGGAGAGGACAGGGGCGGGAGGGTCTGCCACCCTTTCCCCAGAGGGAGCTGGGACACAGGAGGGCAAGTCACCCATAAGGCGAGGAGCTGAGATTGGGGTCCCACATGTCTGTTCCCCCAGTCCAGACACTTTCCAATTGCCCCAATATCTCAACCCCCATCGTGTTCTTGATCCTTGAATTAACTCTGTAAAGTGAGGAAGGCAGGAGAACCAGAGGAAAAGGGGAGTTCACCCAAAGTCATTCAACTTTAAACTGCAGAGTCAAGACCAGAACCTGGAGCTCTGGCTCCCTCAGGACACCCATGAAGCAGGGGCCAGGTGGATCCAATCCTCATCTACCTCCCCATGGCGCCTGGAGCTCGGCTCCACCCACACCGGGCATAACCTTGGCCTGGGAGCCCGGCTGAACCCTGGGTGCTGGAGGGGGTCTGGACCCCAAAGACAGAGGCCTTCTCCATGGTGCTAGCCCCTCTCCTGTACTCTGCTGAGGTCAAGCCCAGCCTGCTGCAGCCTGGACGAAGCTGAGTGATACCACCTTGAACCTGGGGACAGGGAATTCTCTGTCTCACCATTCCCAGGGCTTTGTTACTGCCACATCTCGCCCCATCAGTCATCTGGTGTGTAGGCACAAGGCCCAGGGGTCTGAGCAGAGCTGGGTGTCCATCCAGCTCACGCCTTCCAAGCCAGACCTAGGAGGGACAGCTCAATGCTCCCCTCTTCCAACCTCAGAGATGGACAGGGGAACCTGGAATCTTGGACAAAAACCCAACCATCCCAGGTGTCAAGGATGAGCCTGGAGCTCAGGTCCAACCATAGACCTTCAGAACTGGAAATGGCCTTCAAAGTCATCAAAGGCCACCAAGCCCCAAACAGAGAGACTGAAAACTTGCCAAGGTTAAACAGCACGAAAGAGGAGAGCTGAGACTCGATCCCTGCTCCATTCCCAAACCAAGGTTCCCACCAACTGTCCCAATGGGGTCTCTCCCACCCCACACACCCTTCCGCCTCCTCTCTAAATGGATCCTGCCTGCCTCCTCCCCCACCACAGAGGAGTCAGGGTGGAATTACAGAGGCCCAGGACTGAAAGTCTGGGGGTCTGTGTGGGCAAGCAGCTGAGAAGTTGCCGACCCACCCATCAGACCCCTCAGTCAACACCATGGGTCAGGCACCCACCAGGTGCCCAGCACTCGGGGTGGGGGGGAGACGACAGCTCAGTCCCTGACCTCAGACAGACTTAGCCGGGTAAGTCCTCAGACCAAGTCTGAGAGATACAAACCCATGTGGCAGGAAGCGAAGGGCTAGGCTGAGCGGCCAGGCCTGGGGCCCTGCGGTACGGGATCCCCTCTACCATGCCCCACCATGGGATGCATCTGGGTGAGCGCTACCCCACTCCAAGTCTCAGCAGTAAAGGAGGGGGTGGCACTGCTAGCCCTGACCCTCCGAGACCCTCTTCAGACGGTGCCTGGAGCCATCGGGAGAGTCTTCCTGCGGGAAGAGGACTTGGCCCAGTGATTAGGGTGTCCATCTACCACATGGGAGGTCGTGGTTCAAACCCCGGGCCTCCCTGACCCGTGTGGAGCTGGCCCATGCGCAGTGCTGATGCGCGCAAGGAGTGCCCTGCCTAGGGGAGCTCCACGCGCAAGGGGTGCACCCCGTAAGGAGTGTCGCCCAGCACGAAAGAAAGCGCAGTCTGCCCAAGAGACACAGATTCCTGCTGACAACAGAAGTGCACAAAGAAGACGCAGCAAATAGACACAGAAAACAGACAACCAGGGCAGAGGGCGAGGGAAGGAGAGAGAAATTAATAAATAAATAAATCTTTAAAAAAAACAAAAAAGGAGAGGCTTCCCAGCAGAAAGGAGGCTCCAGCTGGGCCTGGAAGGCTCTGAATTGGCAGAGGTGGAGTGGAAGGGCATATCCTCCCTGCCAGCAATACAAACCCACCCCAAGATTGCCAATAGCACGGAATCACTCAGTCTAGAGATCCCCAAGCACAAACGGCCCCCAGGCTTGCACCCCACCAGGCAGTGGTCCATCCTTGCCCCCACCCCAGCCTCCTGCCTCCTCCCTTCACCCTACCCCATTACAGACATGAAGTCATCTCAGCCGAGTTGGCGGGGAAACATTTTGGCCACGTGCCTCAACTTGCCGTGATTCCCAAGCCTGGCTGATGACCTCATTCCAGTTACCAGGCCCCTGCCCTCAGCCACTGTATCAGCACCTCTGAGGACAAGCTTAGGCACAGGGATGTTTTACAAGCTCCCCCAGGGGATTCCGATGACAGGCATGCAGGAAAGCTGAAGGGAAGGGAGGACAGGAGGCCCCAGGATGGCTGAGAAAGATGGGCTGCTGCAGCCTCTAGCCCCTGGCGGGCAGGCCAGAGCCACAGGCCCCAGGGCAGGATGGAGAGGCCGGGAGGGCTAGTACAGGGCTGCCAGGGGTCGGGGCAATGGGGGCCACACCTGGAGCAGGTCATGCAGCTCTGGGAACCTCGGTGTCCTTGTCTGAGAAGGGGGAGCAGTTGCACTCCTCCCATTGAGGTGAAATGAATTAGGCGCCTGGCACAGACCAGTGGCTCCCATTCCACCTGCTAGCCAAGGAGTTCGAGAGCACCCACTATGTGTCAGGCTCTGTGCTGTGCACTCAGATTCAAAGACGCCCTCAGGAAAGGGGAGGGTGGAGACAGTCACAATGGGTTCGGGGGTGACAGGTTCAGGGGACCTGCGGGGAAACAGGGGTTGCTCTCTCAAGGTGAGCAAATGTCCCCAGTCCAGGCTCTGGCCCGTGACGGGTCCCAGGATCAGGGTGAGTCTGCGAGCCCAGCTGGTCTGTGGTGCTCCGCGCCCCCCAGCTATCTGAGGTCCCCCTTTGGAGGGCAGGGGCCACCATGGCACTGCACACTGGGCTGCACAAACAAGTGACCCTCGGGGTAGCCCATGGCTCGTCAACGCCTCAGCCCTGTGCCTGGTGGCGGAACCACCCCTGGCTCTGATCCTCCCTTCCCCGCAGCCTGGGATGGCTCAAGACTCGCACTGCAGAAGGGCTGTGGGGACAGTGTCGGCCCACCATGGGGCCTGCTCCCCAGCTCCTCCCACACCCCAGACTGGGGCTCCTTAGGGCAGGCGCCGTCTCCCCCCATAGACGGGGGCCCTCTGAGCCCATGTCTCCTTGGACTCAGTGCAGACCCAGGCACAGGTGTCCCCACCACTCCACCTGCCCTGCAGGACATGCTGCAGGTCAGCCCCTTCCAGGATTGGGTGTAGCAGAGGAGGAGCCATGAGGGGCTGTCACCTGCTGCTGGCACCAGGGGCCTGGGAAACAGGGCTGTGTGTGCCCATCCTAGGAGAGCAGGCGGGTGACCTGGTGGACAGCTACAGAGCAGCAGCTTCTGCCTGGCTGGTAGGGCACAAAGCCATCTGCACAGAGGTGAGACGGAGCGCAGATGAGACCCAGGCCCTGCCATCCTGGGGCCTGCGCAGGGTGCCTTGGATGAAGCAGCCAAAGTTCCCAGCACCACCCCCAAGGGACCACAGGCCCCAGCCCCAGGTCGCTCTCCCTGTCGCTCCCACCTGCCCAGGGCAGGGCTTTCCCTCTCTGGGCCCAGAACCTTTCCCTGGGGACACCCCCATCCCGGCACAGCAGCCACTGCTTCCACTGGCCCAGCTCCCTCAGCACACCTGAGGGTTCCTCCATTCTGGCCCCCTGACCCATCCACCCACCCATCCACAGGGCAGGGGGTGGGCGGGAGCCCAGGTGAGGCAGGAGGTGGGACCCTCGGCTCCCCTTCCCAGCACAGACCTGTTCCGGGGTCCACTCCCCCACCCCACCCCACCCCCTGCTGCATGCCTGACTTGCCCCACTCTGGGACGAGGGCTGAGTCACTGCTCCTCTTGGAGCCTCAGTGTCCCCATCCACACAATGGGGCACCCTTCCCAGACCCTCCCTGCTTCCCAGGATTGTTTTAGGGGGGAATGAGATCACCCCCTGGGATGAGCCATCCAGGGCCCACGGCTGGTTTTTCTGGTTCTGGCTGATGTGCAGCCTCAGGCGTGGCAGAACCATCTCCCTCCCACCCTCCGTCCTCCTCCCCATGTGCTGCCCAGGCAGCCAGGGATGCCGGCCTCTGGCCGAGCAGGGCCCGCGCCCCAGCCTGCCCTTGCATTAAGGGAGGCGCTGCTGTCGGCCTGGGCTCCCCAGTCCAGCGGTCTCCCCACCCCGGGCTGCCAGAGCCCAGAGCTCGGGCTCACCCCACGTCCGCGTCTCATAGCGCCGCGTCCAAGGTCCAGAGACTGCCCCACGTCTCACCCCAGCTGCCCGCCCCACAGCCCAGGGTCTTCCTGCTTCCCCCACCACACACACATGCCAGGGCTCTGCTAGGCCCAAGCTCCCCCCAGCCCAGGCCTCACCCTCCAGGCACCAGGAGAGCAAGGGTGTCCGATTCTGCAGCCTGTCCGTGAAGTGGTGTGGGCGCTCCTCCTCATTAACCCCTTCCCACCATCCCACTCCTCGAAGCCACCCTGGAAAGCAGCCCCCCCCCCCAGCGGCTTCCAGATTTACTCAAAGGAAGACTCCAGGTGCCAAGGCTCCTCCCGACCTTTCACAAGCACTCTGTGCACACACACCCCTTGCTAGCCTCCCAGAATGAAGGGGGGCTGGATTCCGGGGATCCTGGGAGAGGCTGAGTGGGACTGCCTCTTGAGAGCTGCCCTGGGGACACGGCTTCCCTGCTCCCTCCCCACCCTCCCTCACCCCACCCCCATGCGGCTAGAAAGAGAGGGAGGTCAGTCCCTCCAGGCCTGCCCAGGGCAGTGTCCCTGCCCCCCCAGCCCCACCCGGACCACTTGGGCAAACACCCTTGAGAGCCCCTCTTTGCCCCCCACCCGCCTCTGAGCCACAGCCTCCTCAGGAAGCAGAGCGCCCGCCTCCGGGCACATGCCTGGGTGGGGGCACCTTCCCTGATGCCCATCTCAGTCCTCCCCAGCCCTGTCCCCTCTCCAGGGAGAGCATCACCCAAGAGGAGCCATTGGGTGTTATAGGCTAGAGGAGGTACCCAAGGCCACCCTGACTCCCCAGCTCCGCCTGCATCTGGAACTGCCCTGGACCCCCCTCCTGCCCATCACCAGCCCTTGGGAGATGCAAAGCCTCTAGCTCTCCCCAGACTTCCTCTTTACCCTGGTTTAAGATGACCCCTGACCTCCATGAGCATCCAAGGACCCCTCCCCATTAGTCCCATTCCACCCAGTTCTCACTAGGGCCCCCTTCAGTAGCCACAAGGCTATGGTTCACGTGTGAGTCAACCAGCTTTATTGGGGTCAGGCGGGACAGTGTGGGGGAGGGACTGGAGCCGGGGGCGCTGAGGCTGCGGTGCGGATGGGGCGACCATCTCTCTGCAGCCTGGGGGGCTGGCGGGGGCAGGCGACTCCTCAGTGGGTGGTCTGGTGCACCTGTTCGCGGGAGGAGATGACCTTGCCATCCTGGACCTCCTCCACAATGGTGCGCACCTGCCGGGTGGTCACGGCTGCAAGAGAGACCACACCCCGGGTGTGGGAGGGCCGAGAGGCCCCAGCCCCAGGTGCTCTCCCCGCCACTTGGTGTGAACGCCTCCGTTGGGCACCAGCGTGCCAGCGTCCTCGCCCCTCAACGTCACATCTGCACACGTGTCCCCTCTGCCCTGGCCACTGCCTCCCTCCCAGCCTGCCCTCTGCCAGTGTCCCTGGAGTCCCACCAGTCTCGATGGGCCACTTGATTCTGAGAGGGGCCATGCGGAACGGGCGCTACCCGAAACAGGGCCTCGCTCCACAGCTCTCAGTCTCCAGGGCACAGGCTGCTCCTGTCTCCCTCCTCAGACTGGTATCTCCAGTACAAGAGCCAGGCCCCCATCCCCCCTTAGACAACGTCCCCAGGGCAAGGACATCTTCCCCCTCAAACTAGGGTCTGCAAGACAAGGGCTACGTCCCTCTTTCCCCCATCAGACTAGAGTCCCCTGCTTTTGCCCCATCTGTTCGGGTCTCAGGAGCAAAGATCATGAGGCCACATCCCCATGTCCCCAGCAGATGAATATCTACAGGGAAAAGAGCATGTCTCTGCCATCAGACAAGCATGTCCAGGACCTTTGCCTTGTCCCTCTCCACCTCACCAGATCACCACGCCCCCCTCATTGGATCCTTCTCGCAGGACCAATCCTGAGCCCAAACGGGTCTCTGCCACACCAGATGAGGACCAGCCATCACTTCCTAGTGCCAGTGATGTGCAGGCGGGTGGTCCCACCCCTGCTCCCCAACCCCCCTGCCCTCAGCCTCCATGGTCCTTACGTTCTCTGGGCTTGTACTGGGTCAGGCTGCAATAAAAGAGAGGGGAGGATTAGAGGACCGTCTTAGAGCCCCACTCCAGCCCCCAGGCCCCCTCTGGCCCCCACGCACTGGGCATCCTCGCCCTCCAGCAGGCGGCGGTAGGTGGCGATCTCCTGCTCCAGCCGCGTCTTCACGTCCAGCAGGATCTGGTACTCTTGGCTCTGCTGCTCCATCTCGCAGCGCAGCTGTGCCAGCTGCTCCTCCACGCTACCAATCAGCCCCTGGATCTGGGACAGCTGCACACAGTAGCGGTTCTCCGTCTCCGCCAGGCTGCCCTCCAGGGATGCTTTCTGCAGGAGGGCGGGAGGATCAGGGGTCAGCGAGGGTGGTCAGTGTCCCCTCCTGGGCCCTGGGCCCACGCCCAGGCCTGGCAGCACCCGTACCATGCTGAGCTGAGACTGCAGCTCGATCTCCAAGGCCTGCACGTTGCGCCGGAGCTCGGAGATCTCACTCCTGCCGCTCTGCACCAGCTCGCTGTTGGTGGCCACCTCGCGGTTCAGCTCCTCCGTCTGCAGACGGGACATGCGGACAGGGCCGCGTGAGCCCGGCATCCCTTCCCCCAGGCAAAGACCCCCGGGGCCTCCGTACGCCCAGTCCAGGGCCCCATCTCCCCACTTCTCCCAGGACACCCCTGCGGGGTCCTGAGCTCTCCTGGGCCTCTCAGGCCTCCTCCCAAATCTGGCTGCGGAGGGGGCGGGGCCTTCTCACCAGCTTCCCACTTCCTGCTGCCCTTTGGGATGTTAAGTTTTTATGGTGAACCCTACAGGTGGGAGGAACTAGAACAGGAGCCTCAAGAACCAGCCAGGACCTCTAGCCTGGTCTCCAGGGCTAGTTTCTGACTTCCTGAGGAAGAGAAGGACATTCCCAGGATGCTTGCCATCTGCCTTTATTCCCAGGGGTGGGCTCCCCACCTTGCCACCCACCCAGCAAACCCACCCAGGTTTGCTCTCACAGTGGGGAACCCTCATGCCCTAGGAGCCATGCGACGACCCAAGAACAGAGCACCCCCAGGATGCCAGAGGGGGGCTCACTGTCAGAGGTGAAGCCCCCGCAGCCCTCCCCACCTTGCTGTAGAACCAGTCCTCGGCGTCCTTGCGGTTCTTCTCCACCAGCTTCTCGTACTGGTCGCGCATCTCGTTCAGGACGCGGCTCAGGTCCACGCCAGGAGCTGCATCCATCTCCACGCTGATCTCGCCGCCCATCTGGCCTCGCAGGGTGTTCATCTCCTATGGAGGAGAGGGACTCTGGTGTGGGCATCTGGCCCTGTCCTGATCCCCACTCCCAGCCCTCCCCAGGCAAAGGCTCCAGAATTTGCTATCAGAAAGAGGCAGTGGGGCCAATGCCCACCCCTTCTTGCTCCGCTTGCCCTCTATCTTCCAATCCTCCAAATGATTTTTTTTTCTTTTAAAGTACTGGGACCGGGGATTGAACCCTGGACCTTGTATGGGGGAAGCCTGCACTCAACCACTGAGCCACGTTGGCTCCCCCGAGTTAGTTCCCTTGCCTGTTTACTTGCTGTCTGCTTCCTTGTCCCAAGGAGGCACTGGGGATGAAACCTGGGACCTCCCATGTGGGAAGCAGGCACTCAACCACCTGAGTCACATCCCCTCCCCTCCAACACCTGATCTGTATGGGCCCTGCCTCCACCATCAGACTGGAGTTCCTGAGGATAGGACCTGTGTCTTCCCCACCAAACTGAGACCTCTCCAATTATAAAAGCTAATTTATTGCCACCAGCAATGAAGGAGTATTCCTATTTTTCTACATCATCCACATCACTTGTTTTTACTATTTTTTTTTAAAAAGCAGCCCATTCCCAGTGGGTGTGATGTGATATTTCATTGTGGTGTTGATTTGCATGCTCCTGATCACTCATGATGTGCTTTATGGTTTTTTCTGTATCTTCTTTGGAGAGTTGTATGATCTAATCTTTTGCCCATTTTTTCATTGATTTTTTTCTGTCTTTTTGTTAAGTTGCAAATTTTCTTTATTTGTACTGGTTATTAATCCTTTATTAAATATGTGGTTTAAAAAAAAAATTCTTAGGCTTATGCCCCAAAATTTCCCTCATAATTTCCCAACTTCTAAATGGGGCGCAGGGTTGAGGGTTTGCGTCGGGACGAGGAGCCTCCTTGCTGATCCTGTCCTCATGGAGGAGGCCAGGACGGCCCCAGGAGGTTCTCGGATGCGGGGAAGCCGTGTGGCCCGGAGGAGGCTGCCCTGCCAGCCGGCTCCTGGCGCTGGCCCTGCCTTGACCTTGAGGGACCCAGGCTCTGCAGATGAGGGAGCCCTGAGCGGTGACCAGCCTGCTCTTCCCACAGCCTTGGCCTTGGCCCAGCCCCAGGTCCTCACCACACCCTCTGCGCGGCCTCTTTGACCTGCTGCCCTACCTCCTCGTGGTTCTTCTTCAGGTAGGCCAGCTCCTCTTGCAAGGTCTCGATCTGCATCTCCAGGTCGGCTCTGGCCAGGGTCAGCTCGTCCAGCACCCTGCGCAGGCCGTTGACGTCGGCCTCCACGCTCATGCGCAGGTTCTGCTCTGTCTCCAACCTGCACCCAGAACCAGAGGCCTCAGTCCAGGCTGCTCCGAGGTCCTGGCCCCTCACGAAGGTCCTGGCCCCTCACCCCGCCTGGGCTTGGCCAGCGGCCTCAGGCCCTGTGAGGGATGATGGGGTGGGGCTGGGAGCACATTCCAGACCCCGGCCCTGGGACCGTGGCAGGGCAAGGCTTCCCCTCCTCCTCTCCGCCTCCTGCCACACCTCCCTCTCTCCCACCACCTGGTCAAGCCCAGAGATCTTCAGGATCTGCTGCCTCCTGGGCGGAGGAGTGGGCCTTCCGCTATTTCTAGAACACTCCCTGCCCCCAGCTCCTGGACCTTGCCTCAGCTGCAGAGGAGAAGGAGCAGAAGGAGTTCTGGGTAGGGGAGCGGGGGCCTTCTCCAGGCTCCTCCCCCGCCCAGGACTCACTTTGTGCGGAAGTCGTCCGCGGCCAGGCGGGCGTTGTCCATCTGCAGCACCAGGACGGTGTTTTCCGTGGTGGCGGAGATGATCTGGGAAGGTGGGAGAGTACTCAGGTGGGGGCAGCTCAGCCCAGACTCAGGTTCAGGGGGCTGGTTGTCCTGCCAGGGGGCCAGGAGGTGGCTGCCTTCTCCTTAGCGAAAACCTGAGGGGCTGAAACCTGCCTCCCCTCTCCCTCCCCGGGACCTGCTTTCCCCACACAGACCCCCATGCCAGGTCCTGCCTTAAAGGAGAGGAGACTCCAGCTGCCACTCGGAGAAAGCCAGAGAAGAATGAGAGAATGCCCCTGAGGTGGAAACCGTCCCAGGAGTCCAGAAAGGGGGGTGTGGGCAGCTCCGTGCGCCCCTGAGAGGCTCCTCTAGAAGGGAGGCTGAAGGAGCCTCACAAACAGCAGCTCCAAGTCAGCAGCCCTCGCGGTGGGCTCCAGCAGGCAGCCCTGCCCCGCGGGTGGCCTGGTCAGGACACACGCTGAGCCCCAATCTTAAGGGGCCAGCAGCAGGGATGGGGAAGCCAGAAGAATCCCCAAATAAGGCACAGAAACACCAGCCGCCCTGAGGCCCCGCCCCTGCTCTCCTGCCACCTTCCCCCACAGGTGCTTGTCAGGAGTTCGCCCTTGACTTCTACCTCGCTGTGGCCCCACATCCCCCTCCTCGTGAGCCCTGCACCCAGGGCGAGAGACACCCATGGGTCCAGGAGCCCAGAGTCCTCTTATCTCATCCCATCACCACACAAGGTGGCAGGAAGCTCTGCAAGGAGGAAACTGAGGCCCACAGGGGCTCCCCGAGGCCTGCTCATCCCTAGCCCACCTGCTGCCTTCAGAAGAGCAGGGCGAGTGCCACCTAGCTGCTCTCTGCTCAGTGAGGCCCTGTGGCAGTCCCCAGGCAGGACTGGGAGGAGTAGCAGCCATGCCCCCCAGGCCCTCTCCCACCGGCATGCTCCACCTTGTTCCGCAGGTCCTCGATGGTCTTGAAGTAGGGGCTGTAGTCGCGGGCGGGCCCCGGGGCCTGCTTCTGGTACCAGTCACGAATCTTCACCTCCAGGTCGGCGTTGGCCTCCTCCAGGGCGCGCACCTTGTCCAGGTAGGAGGCCAGGCGGTCGTTGAGGTTCTGCATGGTGGCCTTCTCACTTCCTGCCACCAGCCCGTCGATGCCCCCAAAGCTGCTGCTGTAGCTGCCACCATAGCTGCCACCGTAGCTGCCACCAGAGCTGAAGCTGTAGCAACTGGAATAGCCGCTGCCCCCGAGGGCACTGCCCAGGCCACTGGCAGACCCCAGCCTGCAGGAGCCGCCGCCCACGCTGCCAGGGAGCCGGCAGGAGGTGGGGAAGGAGCCGCCCCCCAGGCCGGAGGAGCCCTTGATGGAGCTGGAGGAGGTGAACTGGCGGATGGTGGTGGTCATGGTGGCAGAGCGGTGGCAGGCGCAGAGCGAGAGGGCTGGTCGGCTCGAGAGCAAGAGGGTGGCCCCAGGTGCGTGTGGCTGCCGGGGCTCGCTCACTCCCTTTATAGGCAGCAGTGGGCGTAGCGATTACAACAGGCTCGCTCCTCTGTTTCCATTCCCCTCGGCTTTCATCACCCCTGGCCCCCGGCCAGCTCCCAGGTGGCTGTGGGCCCCCTGCCCTCCCACCACCAGCCTTTGCCTCATTCCTCCCAAACTCCCATGCTGGGCGTCTGCGTGTGCATGTGTCTCTGGTCACAGGCCCGTCACCCGTGATTCAGGCAGGCCCTCGGGCTACGCTTTCCAATGACCTAATACGGAGAAGAAGGCAGGACGTCACCGTCACCGGCCCTCCCAGGCAGCTGCCACCCAGCCGGGCCCGCCAGGACCCACGGTCTGGCAGGAAAACCAGTCGGGAGATCAGGCAGCCCCAGCCCGAGGTTGCTCTCCTCCATCCCACGCCAGCCTGGCCCCGGGAGCTGGAGGACAGAAAGGGCCTGGACCCCAGCCCGCCTTGGAGGACCTGGATCTAAACCCCTCAACTCACCACGCAGCACATTGACTCTGCCAAGGCTCAGCTGTAACCAACCCCACTTCACACGCAGGGAAACCGGGGCTTAGAGCGGGGAGCAGCATCCCCACTGCCCCACCTAATTCCAGCCTTCTTCATCCCACCGTGCCTCAGCCCGGCCCCCCTAGGGCCCAGGCCACACCAGCCCCCCTTCTGCAGAGCCCAGACACCAGGGGCTGACCCTGCCCCCATCTGTAGGACCAGGTGGGGGTCCTGGGCTGGGATGGACACAGGAGCTTGGCTGAAGGATGGGAAATAAGCGGGGATGGGGCGAGAGCAGTCAATGTGAGGGGGACTGAAAGAACTCTGTCCTCCTTACCCCCCACCCCACCCCAAGAGGCCTCGGAGTGGGTGAGGGGCAGCTGGAAAGCAAAAGGATCTTCCCTGAGCAGACGCTCCTTAGCCGAGACCCCCAGCCAGCCCATCCTCCCCTAGCTACATCCCGGAGCTGTGGTTCCTCAGGGTGGGCCGTGCACCTTGCCCCACGGCCCACCCTGCCCTGCCCAGTTCCCCCAGCCCAGCCCTGGGTCCCAGGGACCCAGCAGGTCTGCTGGGCGGAATGTGGTCATGTCTCAGACTGCCAATGGCTTCCACCTGCCAGACAGGCCCAGACAGACCCCGCCAGCAGCCGGGAGAGTTTCCCCAACAGCCCAGCAGGAGCCAAGTCACCAAAGCAAACAGGTCGCCCCCCGCGCTCACACACACACACACACACGCCACTACCCCACCCCACACACACCCCTGCGCTGGGCAGAGCCCATCTGTTTTCCTGGCCTGGCTACGCCACCACCACCTCCTGTCCCCGCTCAGTGCCCTTGATCCCTCCTCCAGAAAGCCCCCTGCCCAGCCCCTCGCCCTCTGCTCTCAAATGCAGGCCCACCCAGGGCTGAGGCAGGGAGCTCTCTATATAGGGGCTGGGTCCCCAGCAAGTGTCGGGCCCTGCCCGGGACCAGACACACACAACAGGCCAGGGGCGCATTCTTAGGAACTTTCACAGCCCGGCTGGCCGGCCCTCCCTCTGCCTCCAGATCCTCCTGCCTCCTTCTGTATCCTTCCTCTTGTCCTCCCAGGGGCCCCAGGCCTGGGTGGGTGGGCAAGCAGGTTGGCAGGTGACAAGCCACCGATACCCAAATGCTCAACAAACTGTCATGTTCCCCCAATCCCGCCCCATCAGCCCACACTGCACCCCACACTGCCCCCCCAGGCAATGACCAGACCAGATCACACAAGGCTCCAGGCTTCAGGCAAAGCTTTAATAGCAGTTACTGGGGCAAACCCAGGAGCCCCTCGGCTGCGGGGGCGGCAGGAAGCATCAGCTCACGGGGGGCCGCACGGCCCTGAGCGCTGCGAGCTGGAGGCGGTCGGGCTCCGAATGGCCTCAGTGGGTGGAGCGGTGCACCTGCTCGCGGGAGGAGACCACCTTGCCGTCCCGCACCTCCTCCATGATGGTGCGCACCTGGCGGGTGGTCACAGTGGCTGCGGGAGTTGAGGGGAGGCACGGGAGACCTCAGGCCAGGGCCCTGCTCCTGCCACCTCCCCGCGGCTCCCCCACCCCTCTGCGTCTGCGCCGACCCTCCCTCGGGCAGGACAGGCAGGCTCTTACCTTCCCCGTTGGGCTGTGAGGTCAGGGACGAGGAGTACTGGGTGGCCAGGCTGCAGGGAAAGGGGGGCTGTCAGCACAGGGATACCCACCAGAAGCACGGGCGCCGGGGTGCCAGCAGGAGGAAAAAGAGGGCCCGGCAAAGCGAGAGAAATCACAGGTGGGAGTGCACAGAAAAGAGAGGCGACCCCAGGGGTCAGAGGGCACAGGCGCAGCTGATCAGGAGCAGGGCAAAAGGGACCTGCCAATACAAGGCCCAGCAGCACCTTACGGCTGTTGAACAGGGATTTACAAGGAGAAGCCGAGCCATTGGTTTTTCCGTATCCCCAAGGGCTCAACAGACTCCATTAAACCAGGAGAGATGGTGGTTAGACTATAAATGGACTTCTCCACCGTCAGGAAGCAAAAAGGTGGAAGGTGTGACTAAGCGTAGAGTCTCCAGGAGATTCTCAGCCCTTCACACCAAGACCGCAACCAACCTTCCCAGCGCCAAACCTGGCTGCCACCTGCCCGGCACCCCGTCCAGGCCTGGGCTGTGGTGTTACCAGCCACACACTCATCCAAACCAGAAGCCCGGTCATCACCGTCCGCTCCTTCGTGGGTCCACTCAACACGTATTGAGTCCTGACTGTGAGCCACGCTCGCCCCCACGTTTGGGCATCTGGTCCTGCTTTGCTGCGGGCCCCGCCTTCCTTCCCCTGCCTCATGGCTGGCCTTTTCAGCCGCACTCCCCACCCAGTTCCTGACCCTCTGATCCGTTTCTCCCTCGGCAGCCAGGCTGGGCATTCTAAACCACCTTCTCGATCACACCCCTCTTCTGCTCAAGATCCCTCCGTGGCTCCCCATTGCCTAACCATCTTGTCCTGATGCTTTCATTTGGCATTCAAGGCTCCTGGCAACCAGGCCCGGTCAGTGCTCTCAGTCTCCCTCCAGCAAAACCTCCGCCAGTAAGCCATGTTTCCTGGCACATGCCCCGCCCCCATACATTCACACATCAGGGTCTTCGAGGTGCTGTCTGTTCCCTCTGCTCCAATGCTCCTCACCGGGTGGAGCTGCCCCCAGCCCACCCGAGCGGGTACCAGGCCGCCCCCACTCACTGGGCATCCTCGCCCTCCAGCAGGCGGCGGTAGGTGGCGATCTCCTGCTCCAGCCGCGTCTTCACGTCCAGCAGCACCTGGTACTCGTGGTTCTGCCGCTCCATGTCGCAGCGCAGCTCGCACAGCTGCTGCTCGATGCTGCTGATGAGACCCTGCAGCTGCGCCAGCTGGGCCCCGTAGCGCGCCTCCGTCTCGGCCAGGCTGCCCTCCAGGGATGCTTTCTGGGGGTCGAGTTAACAGGTGGCTTGGTGAGGGGGGCCCCGCCTGGGTGGGTCTGTGGGCACTGCCAGCGCAGTGGGGGGAAACTGGGGCAGAGAGGGGCCCATGTCGCCAAGCGTGATGTGACAGGCTGGGCGGGGAGGTCTCTGGTTCTCCGAGAGTGGGGGCAGGTAGGGGACGGAGGCCGTACCATGCTGAGCTGGGACTGCAGCTCGATCTCCAGGTTCTGCACGGTGCGGCGCAGCTCCGTGATCTCCGTCCTGCTGCTCTGCAGGGCCTCGGTGTTGGTGGCCACCTCGCGGTTCAGCTCCTCCGTCTGGAAGGCCGGTGGGTGCCGGGGGCCGGGGGAGGCTCATGGAGGAAGGCCCCCGAGCCCTTACCTCCCAACATGCTCCCACTCCCCTTCCTGGCCTCTGTGGGGCCCCAGAGGCCCCCGCTGGCACCCAGACGCTCTGCCCCCACTGGAACCTGGTAGAATTCACCTCGCTCGGTGGTGTTTGCATCTGTTCTCCAGCTGAACCGCAACCACCTCCCAGAGAGAGCCTAGGGTTTCTTTGGTTTTGTGCCTGTTACTGTCCCTGGGACACTGTAGATGCTCAGTTTGCATTTTAACCCAAACACTTGCTGACAAAGACCTGTTGTAGGAGAAGCCCGGGGCTGGGGGTCAGCTCACCTGGATCTGCCTCCCAGGCCACAGCAGGGGGCCTCCTGAGCCTCACACTGTGCATCTAAGTCAGGAGGCATCGGTCCAACTGGTTTCCAAAGGCCTTTCCAGCTGGGACACCCGGGATCTACAAGTTTTCCAGCCTGCACCCAGCACACGGCACACCTGCTCGCACGCGGCCACCCACCTTGCTGAAGAACCAGTCCTCGGCATCCTTGCGGTTCTTCTCCGCGATCTGCTCGTACTGGTCGCGCATCTCGTTCAGGATGCGGCTCAGGTCCACTCCGGGGGCCGCGTCCATCTCCACGCTGACGTCCCCGCCCACCTGGCCCCGCAGGGCGTTCATCTCCTAGCCGGAGAGGAGAGCAGAGCTAGGAGAGACCCTGGTTCCTGCCCTCTCGACCCCAGGAGACAGGGGCGACAGTCAGACGCAGGCGGGCGGACAGATCCTCACCCCGAGGCTGGAGGTGCACGCGGTCACAGCTCAGCAGTGCAGGGGCAGAGGACACCCACAATCTGCCCCAGGACACAGTGTGATGCCAAGGGTGGACTTCACCCACCCCCAGGGTGCTGCGGCAGGAAAGAGTGACAGCACCACCACCCCCAGGCCAGCTCACCGCCCTGGCCGCCTGCCTTATAACTCACTGCCAGCTGCGCGGCACCAGCACGGGGAAAGCAACCCTTGTTGGGGTCCCGAGCCAGGCCTCCCTAGAAAGGTTAATCTGCCAGGGGGAGCAACCCATGCAACCAGCCTCAAAGCCGAGGGGAAACACTCGGTGTCCTGCCACCTGGGTCCCTTCCAGCTCAGGTCAGCCCAGAGGTCAGCTGAGAAGGAAGCCACAAGGCCCCCTCATTGGTCCCCAGCAGGGCCACGGATCTCCCCCTTTTGGTTGAGACTGGGAGTCCCTAGGACCCAGAGAGAGGTGGAGGGGTGGAGTTGGCCCTGAGTGTGGACGGGTCGCAGCGGGCCAGGGAGGGTGCCTGCCTGGCGTGGGTTAACACTTCACCTCTCTGAGCCCCAGGTTCTCACTGGTATAAAGGAAGAAAGAGTAACCTGCTGCCAAGCTGCGGGTATCAGCTGTGACAACTGCTGTGAATCACTTGTGAAGCGCTGGGCAGATGGTCACTGTTGTTATGACTATGGCTATGATAATTAATTACAATAATTAGCATGAGACAGTTAAATGCCACCAGGCAGTGGGCGGAACTGAAGACAAAGGAGGTAGCTTTGGGGAAAGAGGCCCCTCCAGGCCATGCCCCAGGCCCTCTGAAGGTCCACCAAGGTCAGGGCCAGGAATCCACCAGAGACGGGAACTGGACAGAGAGCATGGCCCCACCCCAGGAAGATTCTAGAGCCGGGTCTCGCTCCCAGGCAAGGCTGTCCCGCACTCCCTGGGCTGCGCCCACCTCCTCGTGGTTCTTCTTCAGGTAGGCCAGCTCCTCCTTCAGGCCCTCGATCTGCATCTCCAGGTCGGCCCTGGCCAGGGTCAGCTCGTCCAGCACCCTGCGCAGGCCGTTGATGTCGGCCTCCACGCTCAGGCGCAGGTTCAGCTCCGTCTCGTACCTGGGCAGGTTGGAGGCATGAGCCACGGGGGGGCCCCACGGCAGACCCCCGCCCCCAGCCCCCCGGGGCTGCCCCGCAGGCCCACGCTAACTTGGTGCGGAAGTCATCGGCCGCCAGACGGGCATTGTCGATCTGCAGCACGAGGCTGGCGTTGTCGATGGTGGCCGCCAGGATCTGCGGGAGACGGCGCACTGCGTGAGCAAGCCCCCAGCACCCGCCTGGCAGTCCTTCCGGGAGTGGGCCCGGAGTAAAGGCGATGAGGGACCAATTACTGGGGCCCCGCCGAGGCCTTGGGAGCTCACAGAGCGATGGGGCCACAGGGCCTGCTCACGATGCCTCCCTTCCACAGTGGGGTCCCTGCCCAAGCCGCCTGGACCTCACTCCATTTTCCCTAACTAAATTCACCTCCCAGCTCAGTTGACACCTTCTCCAGGAAGCCCCCCTTAATTCCCTGGCTTGGACCCTCCTCTCTGTCCTACCTCCTCCCTGCCCACCTCTTTTCATTAATCCTCCTCCCAGAGGCGATTTTATACCTATTTCCATGATTGTTTTGTTGGTTTCCTCCCACCTTGGCTTCTCTTCAGAATTCACTCAGAATCCCCAGTCCCAGGCACAAGGCCTGGGTCCAGAGCTGGCCCCAGGGAACATTTGTTTAATTGACTATTTAATTAATTAGTTAATGAGGTTATGGCTGGTCCCACCTCCAACCTACAGCCAAGTTTTTTTTTCCCACAGGGTTATCCAGGAGGTGTAAAGAGAGCATGGAAGGGAGGGGCTCTGGAAGGAGCAAGGGCTGGTTACTGTTACTGCTGCCGTCGTTGTTGTTGCTCAGAGAGCAGGCTGACCCCGGGGAAGCCCCAGCGGGCCACCCTGTGTATCGAGGGCCTCAGCGGCCCCTGTCAGGTCCCACTCGAGGCCCACGACCCTGGGTCAGGCCCAGCTCCCCGTTTCCAACAGGAACCCCAGGACCTGTCTGTCACCCACCCGCCTGGGGCCTGCAGACCCCCGCCCCCGCCCACCTCCCTGCTCGGAGGCTGTTTGGGCACAGTGAGGGCCGGTGAAAACCCCGGGCTGGGGAGGGGGTGACTCAGAGGGACGGAGGCCCCGAGCGGGGCTCTCCCCGGGTGGCTGGTGGCCAGGCGCTGGCTGACCCCGCGCTCAGGAGCGCTGCCCCACCTGGGCTGCCCTGGGGACCCACTGTCCGGACCAGCCCAGTGTCTGATCTGGCACCCACGGCTGTTCTGCTTCCAGGGGGAAGTTGCTGGGATTCCCTGCCAGGTGGAAGTCCTGCGCAGGAGCAGGCAAAGCCCCTGGCAGGGCAGCGGCAGGCCCGGGTCTCCACTGAGGACCCTGGGCAGGCCCCACCGCCCGGGGGGGGCAGTCAGCCCCAGCCCTGCTGCCCCCAGCCCGGCTACCCCAGCCTGGCTATTCATCCCTTCAGCCCCTCCCCTGCCTCTGGGGGCTGCAGCATTCTGGGACCCTCCCCCAAGGGCAGCGTTTGTGCAGAAGACTCAGGTGCCCATATTCACAGATGTCAAGGCCATGACCTTGAAGTTCACCAAGGGGTGTGTTGTCTCCACCATCAGACTAAGTCAGAGAAATTTCCTCCCTTGGAAGCTCCCAGTTTAAATGTGGAGACACAGCTCCTGCTCTGATACCCACCCCCCCAATCTGCAAGGAAAGACCCGGCCCCCAGGAAATCCCAAAGTGGCCACAGTAGAGGAGAGGAGGACACCCGACAAAGGCAGCCGTGAGAGCGTGCCAGGCTCGAAAAAAATCAGCACAATGAACAGGCCATACACTGACCCTCAAGAGACCCCAAGACCTGGGGATGAGAGACAAGGGCCATTCATCCAGGAGGATTGCCTGGAGGAGCTGAGGCAGGCGAGCAGGCGGGCAGACCCAGAGAGGAACGGAAGTGCGGGGAGGAGATGTTCTAACCTCATCTCCCAGTAGCCCCAGACCCTCCCCCCCCTCTGCGGCTTCGCCCCTGCTGCTCTCTATCCCTGCAAGGCCGTCCCTGCCTTCAAAGCGAAGGCTTCCCTGCTCGCTCCTCCGTCACCCTCCGAAGATGCTCCCACCAGAAGTGGCGGCGTCTTCTGCTGTCCTCCTGGAGAGCTCCTGTCAAGCTCCCTGCAGGCCTGGGACCAGCGGCTCCAGGCTCTGGGCAGAGCAGGTGAGTGAGTGAACGAATGAGTGCGTGAATGGTGAAGGTCTAGGGCAGAGGCGAGAGGTTTGCAAAGGTCCAAGGCTGGGATGCAGAGACTCAGAAGCAGCTACAGAGGGCCGAGGGCAGGGAACTCGCACCTTGTTCCGCAGGTCCTCGATGGTCTTGAAGTAGGGGCTGTAGTCGCGGGCAGGCCCCGGGCCCTGCTTCTTGTACCAGTCGCGGATCTTCACCTCCAGGTCGGCGTTGGCCTCCTCCAGGGCGCGCACCTTGTCCAGGTAGGAGGCCAGGCGGTCGTTGAGGTTCTGCATGGTCTCCTTCTCACCGCCCCCCAGCAGGGCGTCCCCCACGCCAAAGCTGGAGCCAAAGCCCCCGCCCAGGTTGCAGGTGTAGCCACCACTATAGCCACCCCCCAGGCTTGATGAGAAGCGGGACGAGGTAACTGACATGTTGCCACAGCTGCCAGCTCCCAGGAGGCTGGGGGCCCGGCAGGCACCCCCGGCACGGATGGAGGACATCCGGGAGAAACCGCCCCCGGGCGCACACAGGCCCTTCACGGAGCCCGAGGTTGAGAACTGGCGGATGCTGGCGGTGGTCGCCATGGTGTCCACAGGTCAGATGCAGGCTGGTGTGGACGGAGGCCTCGGGCGGCCCTTTATAGCCAAGTGGAAGAAGGGCTGGGCCCCCGGCCCTTGAAGTCCGAGCCAAACCCCGGCTGTGTAATTTGCCTGTGTCCCGGCAGCACAGGGCCTGGGGCTGGGGCTGGACACGCTGAGGGCATCCCTCCCCTCTGCCCGCAGTGGGCACTCAGCAGCCCATTGTCTGTCCAGGAACAAAGGTGGTGTTGGAGCCACAGCCGGGGGGCAGGGTGATCCTCCCGCAGCGGCAATTAGGCGGCTGAGCTCATTCTTGGGGGGTGGGGGCAGGTTCTGGAGAACCTGGCCCTGGAAAGCTTCACGGGCCCTGGAGAGGGTGACAGATTCGGGGGCTAACACCCTCCCCCAGGCACAACATGGTCCTGAGGGAGCCCCCAGTCTGAGGGGGGAGACAGTCGGGTGGGGGGGCACTCTGAGTGGGGAGACAAAGTCCTCGTCCTGAGGGAGCCCTAGTCTGAGGGGGGAGATCTCTCCTGGGGTTATTCCAGGTCTGACTGGGGGTAACCAAGTCTTGGGGAACCCACCCAATTTCTGAGGTGAGTAAACATGGCCCCTGGCCTGGGCGAGCTTTGGATCCAAGCCTTTCAGGGAGTCGGTGCACGAGCCTCAGCCTCGGTTTCTCATTTGTAAAGTGAAGATAATTCCTATCTCCCAAAGTCCCTGAGGGAAGGTGGCGCTGGCTTCAGTTCAGCTCTGATAAAACGAGCTTCGCGGTATTATCAATGACCTGTGCGCCCGGGCTACGCACCCAGAGGAGCTCCCACAGGAGCAAGAGGATCAAGGAAGGCCACAAACAGCAGGATTTGTGTGCCGGGCCCCCTCGGTCAGTGCCACGCCCAAGGAAGGGCCACGTGCCCAAGGGGGAGCAGGGCAAGCCCAGCCCTGGCACCGCGCACCACCCAGCAAGGAGATTACCAGCCTAATCTCCGCGGCGCTAACCACTTAGGCTGGCCGGGACACTGGCGTCTGCCAGCTGCTGAATGCGGAGCTCCCAGGGGTGGCCACGGCCCGCGGGATGGGGCAGGAGGGGCGAGCCTGGCACGGGCGGGAGGCGCGTGCGTGGCCCACACAGGGGACAGGGAGGGCCTAGGGCTTCCAGATGAACCTAGGCTCCTAGACGCACTTCCTGCCCAGACGGTCCACGCCCCTGGAAGGTGGCCCCTCACTTGGAGGGTGCCGACAATGGGAACCACACAGGCTACCTGGGCGGGAGGGAGAGAGGGCGAAAGGGAGAGGGGGGTTGAGCCTGACTTGACCCTGCTCCCACCTCTCCAGTGAAGTCGGTGGGCGTCTGTGGGGCTGCTCAGGGACCAAGGCCAGGGAGCAAGGCCACACCCCCAGGGCTCCTTCATTGGGGTTAGACATCAGGAAGGACTTCCTGGCAATCCAGAACTGTCTGGGGGAACAGGGAGGGGGGGAAACCAACAGAGGCCAGGAGGCAGGCCCTGCACTGGTCACCCTCACACGGAGGGACAATTGGAAATAGCTAGAACCACCCCCCCCGGAAGCCGCCCACACTCCCCCAGGAGCGGAGTGACCCCGTCCCAGGCAGGCCCGGGTTGCCCAGTCAGGCCCCACTCGACTCAGAGAAGAGATCGCCCTGCCTCGCAGCTTGGAGCAGAGTCAGGGGCTGGGGAGGGGGCCAGGCCGCAGGTCCCACCCACCCGCTCAGAGCCTCTCCCTAGAGCCCACACTCCCCAGCCTTCTCTGCATGGGAGCCCCAAGGCCAAAGCCCCCAGATCTCAGTCCTGAGGCCTAATTTGAAGGGACCTTCCACCCCCTCCTTCCGAATCAGCAAGGCCTCACGCCCACGCCAGCCCCAAGTGCGTGGCCCCCAAAGGCCCCTCAGCTCCTGACAGCAACCTGCACGCCCAGGGCCCGTTTCTTTCCCTCTCTGGGCCTCAGTTTCCCTATGCCAGTAAATGCCACGCCCTTTGCCTCTGCCCTTCAGTGTGTCTTCCTCCTCTGATGCCCAACGCTGACCCGGAAGGGCTTCGCACCCCGAGGGCAGGCTCAGCTCAGCTCTGCCCCTCCGCACCAGGGCAGAGTCAGGCCCACAGCCCGGAGCAGAAAGTGCGGCCCCGGGAAGGAAGGAAGCTCTGCCCTCTGCAGTGCGAGGCCGCCCTGGCCACAGCTGAGGAGACCCGGGCGTTCCCCCCACACCGCACAGGGACCACCCCACCAGGTCCTGAGGAGACGGAGGTGCGGGCCGGGCAGCCCAGCCGTTAGCGTCAGAGCCGGGCCTGGAGCCAGGGCCTCGGGCAGCGCCCACTCGCCCCACGGCAGAGGAAGGCGGCCACGGCCGCACGGAGGCCCCCGTGCCGTGCTTCGCCCTCCCCCAGCAGCCCGGGGAGCAGCGTGGGGCCCACAGCTGCCTGGCCCCATGGGGGAGGAAGAGCAAAAGAGGAAAAGGCCATCCGGTTCCCCCATTGCGGCCCCAGAGGCTGCTGGGAGTCGAGAACAAACGGGGGAGCGGATGTAGCTCAAGTGGTTGAGCGCCTGCTTGCCATGTACAAGATCCCGGGTTCAATCCCGGGGACCTCCTAAAAACAAACTGACAAATGAAAAAGCCAGCTCTCATTGGGGAGCTGATGTAACTCGGTGGTTGCCTCCTGCTTCCCACGTACAAGGTCCTGCGTTCAATGCGAGCGAGAGAGGGCTGGGGAAATTCCCAGCACCCTTCAGTGCCTCCCCTGCCAATCCCATGCTTGACAACACCCACAGAACCACATCTCTCCAGAGAGTGCTGGAAAGCCGGCATGCTCAAGGACGGGAACGACTGGCCCCGCCAAGGCTCTGAGCAGGTCAGGGCGCAGGTAGATGGATGGGGGGAGGGGCTCCCCCCCTAATATGTTGATGGAAGGTGCTGGGGCCCAGGGTACAGCTGATGTTCAGTGGAGTCACACGGATGCTGATGACGAAAGGCACGTCCGCCCCCACAAACACCCAGGACAGTGCCCACCCACCTCCCACCCACCTCCACTTCCCCCCCAGTGCCCAGGGCAGAGCCGGCTGGCAGATGACCTGTGTGTGCTTGTCGACCTGTCCGGGCCACGGAGCCGTGGTCCCCTACTCGGCCCCAGGGCAAAGGGCACATCAGGAAAGGCCGGGGTCCAGGCTCCCAGGTGGGGCGGCCTTGACTGAGGGCACAGGAGCCCCAGTTCTTCAGAGGTCCCGAAAGCCTCGCCCCAGCCTAGGCCCCGGCTCTCTCCTCTGCGGGCACCGTTCCCTGGGGTGGGACAGGGAGGCCCAGCGGAGGAGCTCCCAGTCCCCCACCCCTTACCTCACCCCCAAAGCACGCCCCCCCTCCAACAATACCACCCCTCAGAATGCTCCCTCCCCGCTCCCGCCCAGCCCCACCTGCCGCCCCGCCCTCGGGTGGCACCCTCCCTCTTCTCTCCTGGGTTTCCTCAGCCTGCGTCCTGAGCCCCGAGGCCCGCCACGCCCCAGAGCCACCCACTAATGGTTTGTGTCTGGCTCCACAGGCGCCCCACCCTCTGGCAATGGGAGAAGCAGGAATGTTCCTGGAACTTCAGGGAAACTCCTCCCAGTTAGGAGGCAGGGGTAGGGGCTCCGTACCTCCTGCACGCCCCTCCCCAGGGACAGCTGACTCGGTCTCCTCTCTGCCCGGTTCGGCCACCTCTTTCCGACCGGTTTCCGGGAGCCGTAGGCCTGGGATGGACCCAACACACAGGACACAGACACTCAGGGACAGCCTTCCTTCCAGGCAGAGCGACATCAGTTGCCCAGGGCCCCCTCCCCAAAAAGGAGCAGGAGGCCCGGGCATCCCCCGTGGGGCAGGAGGGCAGGGTGCTAGGGCTGGAACCAGCAGACTGGGTGGGGAGGAAGTCCGGGAAGGGAGGCTCAGGTGGGGAAGCTGCTGCTTCGCAGTTGAAGAATGCAGCTCGACAGGCCTGCCTCCCTCACTCCCCTTCCTCCCTCTGCCCTCGCTCGGCCTGAGGGAGGGGTGGGGAGGGTGAGAGGGGCAGCAGCTCAGGTGGCCCCCCTTTCGGGCCTGGGACTCCCTGAGGGGACCCTGGGGGCCTGAAGGAAGAGGGAGCCGGAGACTGCAGGGACCCAGGCCCCTTCCCACCGTCCAGACTCCTCCGGGTGCCCTCAGCCTAGCCTCCTGGCGCCTCTGCTCTTCTGCCTCCATGCCCCGCACAGGCAGGTTGCTCCTGGTTAATTTGCTCTCATTTGTACCTGCTTCTTAATCCTCTTAGATGATTTCCTGGGGGGTGTGGCCCAGCTCCCTGAGGAAAAGGCTGTCTTCTCCCCAAGCTATATCTCTCCACTCGGACCTCAGAGCAAAGGGCCATATCTCCCCCCTCAGACCATGGACGCCCTCTGACTGGGAGCTCACTTGGTGGTGGGGTGGGGGCAGGGGGCTGTGTCTCTCTATGGGAGCCCAGGAGTGGGCTGGGCATGGCCTGTCTCCTTCCTTCATCCTCTCTATCCACCCAACCCAAACTGACCGGGGAGTGGGAGACTGCTTTTGGCTCGTTGTCCTGACACTAATCCCAGAGCTCACCACACCATAAGCCACCTGCCTGCCCAACAAGGGAGGAGGATCCGGGAAGAGGACCAGGGAGGAGGACCAGGGAGGAGGATCAGGGAGGAGGATCACAGGAGGGGGATTAGGGAGGAGGATCAGGGGAGGAGAATCACAGGAGGGGGATTAGGGAGGAGGATCAGGGAGGAGGACCAGGGAGGAGGATCAGGGGAGGAGGATCATAGGAGGGGGATTAGGGAGGAGGACCAGGGGAGGAGGATCAGGGGAGAAGGACCAGAGAGGAGGACCAGGGAGGAGGATCAGGGAGGAGGACCAGGGAGGAGGATCAGGGAGGAAGATCAGGGAGGAGGACCAGGGGAGGAGGATCAGGGGAGGAAGACCACAGGAGGGGGATTAGGGAGGAGGATCATGGGAGGAGGACCACGGGAGAGGGATCAGGGAGGAGGATCAGGGAGGAGGATCAGGGGAGGAGGATCAGGGGAGGAGGACCACAGGAGGGGGATTAGGGAGGAGGACCAGGGGAGAAGGATCAGGGAGGAGGATCAGGGGAGAAGGACCAGAGAGGAGGACCAGGGAGGAGGATCAGGGAGGAGGACCAGGGGAGGAAGACCAGGGAGGAGGATCAGGGGAGGAGGATCAGGGAGGAGGACCAGGGAGGAGGATCAAGGAGGAGGACCAGGGAGGAGGACCAGGGGAGGAGGATCAGGAAAGAGGACCAGGGAGGAGGATCAGGCGAGGAGGATCAGGGAGGAGGACCAGGAGGAGGATCAGGGAGGAGGACCAGGGGAGAAGGATCAGGGAGGAGGACCAGGGGAGGAGGATCAGGGAGGAAGAGGAGGAGGATCAGGGGAAGAGGACCTGGGGGGGAGGATCCAGGGGAGGACCAGGGGAGGAGGACCAGGGGAGAAGGATCAGGGAGGAGGATCAGGGGAGGAGGATCTGGGGGGGGGGCCCAGGAGAGGATCAGGGGAGGAGGATCAGGGAGGAGGACCTGGGGAGGAGGATCAGGGGAGAAGGATCGGGGGAGGGAAGATTATGAGAGGGAGGGTCAGGGGAGGAGACTCACAGTGGGCTTCTCCCTGGGGGGCAGGGGTGAGAGGGGGCCTGCACTCCCCACGCCTCCCCTTCGGGAGGCCGTCCGCCTTTCCCAGGGCAGAACAGGAAGCAGGCGGGACCCTTCCCGTGCAGTGCTGGGGCTCCCCGCACCCCCCAGAGGTCCGCCTCACCCAGGCGGCTGCCTCAACCCCCTGCCAGAGCCATCTCCCCTCCCCTGAGCTGCAGCCTCCCGAGGGTCCCGCTCGCCTGCGCCGCCGAGCCAGGGCCCTCGGAGGCTTGTGACTCAACATTTCAGGTGGGACCCACTTTCTCCAGCTCCTCATCTTCCCCTCCCCGGGGTCAGCACCAGGTTAACTGGGACACCAGCACTACCATGCCACGAGAAGAGCTCTGAACTCCCAGTCAGAGAACCTGCGGTCAAAGCTGGACTCCGTGGGGCCTTGGGCCACACTTCCCTCCTCTCGGCCTCAGCTCTGTCTCCAAATGAGGACCCTAGACTGACCCGACAAGGTCTTCGTGAGAGTGTCCTGAGAGCAGCCAAAGGAGCTGGCGCCGTACCTTGCACGTGCTAGGAACCTAGTGCAGGTTCAGTGGCTCCAAAAGCTGGATATGGTATGACCCTGCCCTCCCCGTGCCAGGCAGAGCCCCAAAGATGCCTGAGTCCTGATCCCTGGAACCTGTGACATACACCGGACACGACAAAAGGCCTGTGCACATGCAGCGGAGGTAAGGACCTTGAGATGGGAAGATTAGCCTGGAGCCCCTGGCTGGGCCGGACATAATCACAAGGGTCCTTGTAAGAGAGAGGCCAGAGAATCAGAGAGAGGAGAGACGGCAGACGCTGAGGTCAGAGTGATGCGGACCCAGCCTCTAGAAGCTGGAAAAGGCCAGGAAACAGACTCTCCCCGGAGCTTCCCGAAGGAATGCAGCACTGCCAATGCTTTGGTTTTAGCCCCACAAGACCCAATTCAGAATTCTGAACTCCAGAATTGTAAGGTAATAAATCGATGTTGCTTTAAACCACTAAGTCTGTGGCAATTTGTTACAGCAAATACAGGAAACTAATACACTCCCCTAGCCTACTATGGCACCAACTAGTGTTAGCCACTCTCACTTGTGTTAGAATTAGCTGAAGGTGGATCTGCTCCTCTTCTGGACTTATAATCCTTTATGGCTAAAAAAAAAAATGCCTTTCTGTTTATCTCTGAACCCACCACAAGGTCTAACTAAGTGCTTTCTACACAGTAGGTGCTCAAATGATGCTTAATGAATGGATGCAGGCAATTAGAGCCCAATTCATTGTGTTCATTATGTGTCAGCAGCTGGGCTGGTGCTGAGAATTCAGATCTGAGTCAGCCCAGCCCTGCCCTTAATGAGCACAGACCAGTGGGGAGAGACCTACGCACAGACAGTTCATTGCCGTACAATGCTATTTGTGCGGGACAAAGGTGTGTGTGTACAAGCACTTCGGGAGCGACTCATTCAGACCCAGGTGCTAAGACGGTTTCACAGGGAGGGACAGCAAAACTGGGTTTCGAAGCCAGGGCAGAGCCTGGCCAGGCAGAGAAGACAGGGTGGGAGGTCACCAGGGGAGGTGGGCGGGCCCCGGCTGTGTTTGGGGAAGGCCAGGCTAGTGGCTGGATCAGCACTTCCAGGGGTGGTAAAAGGAGTGCTACAGAAAGTGGGTCTCGTAAGGAAAGGCATTTTCAGCCGCTGGTAGTTGAGCACCTACTGTGTGCCGAGCACCATGCCAGGCTCTGCAGCTTTATGATGAACCTGACAGACACTATATTCATTCAAGTGGACATTCTAGTGGGGAAGATGGACAACTGAAAAAACTGGGGACTGGTAAATACAAAGAGGGGGGCAGGGAAGGTCTCCTAGGTGATAACCAAGAGGAAGCAGAATTATTAAGGAAGGAGCCGGTCACCTACAGGGAGGGACGTTCTAGGCCAAAGGAACAGCCAGCACGAAGACCCCGAGGCTGGGGTCATGGAAAGAAGGAACAGAGAGGCTGGGCTAGAGTGAGCCAGGGAGAGAGTGGGGCCAGGCGAGGTCAGAAGGGGGCAAAGCCACCCGGCAGAGCAGCAGCTGTCATGCCCAAGACAGCAGAGCTGGCCCCATCCCCGCAGATACCA
The DNA here is from genome assembly GCF_030445035.2 of Dasypus novemcinctus. Lineage (NCBI taxonomy): Eukaryota > Metazoa > Chordata > Mammalia > Cingulata > Dasypodidae > Dasypus > Dasypus novemcinctus. The sequence continues at coordinate 60,949,885 of NC_080693.1, forward strand.
ATTGCATTGATCTGGGGCGAGGCCTGAACCTTGGGACTGGGTTGGCTCCTTGGGGCTGAGAGCCACGCTGCAGGCCCTTTAGGCCAGGGCAAGGTATGACCCTTTCCGTTTTTGTTTGCTTGTTTTACTGTAGTCTTCCCAGAGCCCTTACGCATTGGAACTTCCAAGGAGGGGATAAACTGCTAGGCACTGCCCAAGCTTGTTCAGCCACCGAGCCACCTCCAGGAGGCACTTGTGGAGCTAGTGGCTCCTTGGAACCCATTTTGGGAGCCATAGAGCCTGTAAGTGGGAGGAATGGCTAGAACAGAGGTTAAAAAGAGAGCCGGCCACGAGGACATACCAAGGGGTTTGGACTTTACCGTGTAGCAACAGGCTCACCCAAGCACTGCTGTGCTCCGCACTGTTTTATTTATTTTTTATCTTTTTTTAAATTATCTTCTTTTTTAAAGATACATAGATGACACAAAATGTTTTATTTTTAATGTGTCTATTTACATAGTTTTTTTAATTAGACAATAGGGATTATACTAACAATCTCTTCAATGCCTCAATTTTCCAGATAATAATATTTTTCTTGGAGACCCTCCTCATTCTTTTTAATCCATCATGGCCATGAGCTGTAATTTATTTATCCTTCCCTATCAAGACCTTTCTCATCTCTAGGTTTTTTTGCTTTTACAAACAATTCTGGAATAAACCTCCCTGTGTTTAAATACCACGGTGAACTTTTGCAATATATCCTCAGGAAATTTTTTTGGCGTGGGATTACTGGGTTAAAGGGTAAGTCCATTTTTCCTCTGATAACGTGTTAAATTTTCTTCTGGAGTAAAATGAAAAGATACCTAGGGTTTGCTGGAAAAAAATACCCTAACATTCCAACCACACACATACACACACACAAAAAAAAAAAAAAATAGTAAGGGAGAGAGAAGAAAAGAGAACGGCAGAGTGTTAATGTTTACTGAAGCTAAGTGAAGGACAGACGAGATTTCATTTTGCTGTTCTCTCTGCTTTTGTGTTACAAATTTTTCCTGATTGAAAATAAAATGTTTTAAATATCTTTAAAAGCTCTACTAGTTCTCACTTCCACCAATCATGAAAGAGAATAACTATTTCCCCTACCCTTCCACCACCATTGGGTAACATCAAGCTTTTTTCCCCAATGTGTGTCTAATACTTGAAAATTGCCTCTCTGTTGCTTCAGTTTCCATTTCTTTAATTATGAGTGAAATTGAACATCTTTGACTGTATTTTTGGCCACTTTTCTTTTTCATCTTGTTTCTTAGGAACTGGCTGTTGCTATTCTTTTCTTTTCTTTTAAATTTATTTGTTTACCCTTCTCCCCCCATTGGCTGTGCTCTGTGTCCATTCGCTGTGTGTTCTTCTGTATCTGCTTGTATTCTCATTAGGCGGCTCCGGGAACCAATCCTGGGACTTTCTGGAGTGGGAGAGAGGTGATCATTCTTGTGCCACCTCTGCTCCCTAATCTGCTGTGTCTCTTATTGTCTCTCCTCTGTGTCTCTTTTTGTTGTGTCAGCTTGCTGCGCCAGCTCTCCTCATGGGCCAGCACTCCTGTGTGGGGCAGCACTTTTGCACAGGGCAGTACTCAGCGCAGGCCAGCACTCCACATGGGCCAGCTCGCCGCACGGGCCAGCTTGCCTTCACCAGGAAGCCCTGGGCGTTGAACCCTGGACCTTCTATATGGTAGATGGGAGCCCAACTGCTTGAGCCACATCCCCTTCCCATGTTGCTATTCTTTACCTATTTTTTTCTCTGGTGTCTTTTCCATACTCACTTGTGTGAGACTTTGGTGACTGTGGATGAGGTTTCGTATGCCCTACAAAGGTGTGACCCCTTTGGTCCCTGGTGGTCCAGCTTTGTTTATGGAGTCTTTTCTTACACAGTTTCATTTAAGTTACCTTTGTTAATTATTTCTTTCAGGCTTCTGGGCTTCATGGCTTGGGGAAGAAACTGACTATGTTTGAGAAAACTCACTTTGGGGACAATGTGAAGGCCAGATGAAGGGCAAATGCCTGTGCTGGGGCTGGGACACTGGCCTGAGAGAGAGGAGGATGGGGAAGGACGGGACAGGTGGCCAAGGGGAGGGAGGGTGAGGACAGGATGGGCGGCCAAGAGGAGGGAGGGAGAGGCAAGAAGGTGCCAAGCAGGTGGGCGGGTGATGATGCCACTGGTTGAAACAGAGAAGCAAAAGGGGAAAGTAGGATTCATCACCCTGTTTCATCCTCGCCTGTTTACCTGTCTCTTCCTTGAGACGTGGGGCAGGGATCCCGTGCCTTCCCCTTTTTGCCCCCAGAAATGGACATAGGAAATAATGTTCAATAACTGTTGAATGAATAAATGCATGAGTGAATGACTTGGGTTCAAGGTACTTCTGCCCAGGTGGAAGAGGGGATTCAAAACTGAAGGGAGGGAAGCAGACTTGGCCCAGTGGTTAGGGCGTCCGTCTACCACATGGGAGGTCCACGGTTCAAACCCCGGGCCTCCTTGACCTGTGTGGAGCTGGCCATGCGCAGTGCTGATGCGCGCAAGGAGTGCCGTGCCACGCAGGGATGTCCCCGCGTAGGGGAGCCCCACACGCAAGGAGTGCGCCCTGTAAGGAGAGCTGCCCAGCGCCAAAGAAAGTGCAGTCTGCCCAAGAATGACGCCGCACACACAGAGAGCTGACACGGCAAGATGAGACAACAAAAAGAAACACAGATTCCCAGTGCTGCTGATAAGGATAGAATCAGGCACAGAAGAACACGGAGCGAATGGACACAGAGAGCAGACAACTTGGTGGGGGGGGAGAGAAATAAATAAAAAATAAATCTTAAAAAAAAAAAACTGAAGGTAATGAACCGTAACAGATGCACTTCATTATTACAAGGTGTTAGTAATAGAATGGTATATGGGGAAAACACAACTAAAGCAAGCTATCCACTAGATCGGTTTTTTTCATCAATTGTAACAAAGGTACTATATCAATGCTAAGGGTCAAAAACAGGAGGGCATTAGGGGTAAGGGGTTTTTCTTTGTTTTATGTTGTTTTGTTTTTACATTTAGAGCAACATAAATGCTTTCAAATTGATTGTGGCGATGATTGCACAACTCTGAATATATTGAGACACTGATGGTACACTTTGGATAGATTGGTGTGTGAATAAAACTGCTATAAATAAATAAACACACAAACATACAAAGTGAAAGGACTTCCTGTTCTGTAATCTCCCAAGCAGCTGATGGAGTCCACGACACCTCAGCCTGAGCAAGCTGGACCTGGCTGGGTACACCCACCCACCGGGCTGGAAGTCTGCAGTCCTCTGTGGCAGAAGACAAAGGGCAGCATCGGATCCTGAGAGCTCTAGAAACCCCTGAGGACGAGTGCGGATGCCCTGGGGCTGCAGAGGTCTGAGGAATGGGCTGGAGACCAGGAAGGAAGAGCTCCACCTAGAGGCGGGGCATGGCTAGCAGGGGACATGGGCATGGCAATGGGACTACAGCATCAGGGAACTCTCTAGAAAGGCCGGCTGGCCCTGCCAGACCCCAGTGGCCCAGAGGAAGGCCTCCAGGGCAGGTTATGCTGGCCTCAGTCACATTTCTGGGGGTGGTTTCCAGGTCGCCAGCTGGATACACAGGGACGGAAACCTTGACCAGACAGTTGCCTGACCCAAGAAGCTGGACAAGGGAAGAAAAAGGACCCTGTGGGCTCTCCCTCCGTAAGTTCTCCTTCCACTCCTATGCCTGGCGGCCGCCAAGGGGGAAACCAGAGCGCTTCCCATCAACAGTTCCTGCTGCTTTCCAAGAACGGGCCCTATTAAATCCTGTCCTTCACCGGGGCGCGAGCTGGAGCCTCAAATTTATGACAGGAGCGCACTCTGCTGGCCACTCTGGGGCACGCCTCTGCCTGCCGCCCGGGTGGAGCCGCCAGGGACGGAAGGAGGGAGACAGGGCCTGCCACCTGCTCTCCCCTCGGGGGCCTTGCTCCTCCGCTTGGGGCCCCTCCTCACCAACTTCAGCCACTCCCCCTCCAGCCTCATCGCCCCCTCGGCACCAGCAGCCCAGGCTGGACCAAGGCCTCACGCGGTTCATTGTGTCCATTCCGCTGCCTCCAGGCCAATGAACTGAGCCTTTTGTCATGCTTCTTCCCGCCCCCTACCCATCCCTAAAAAAAAAGAAAACTTCCCCTCTCCTGGCACGATTCCCTCCTCCCCATTCCCCACTTGGTCAGCTTCTGTCCCCGCAGCTCTTCTGGAACTCCTCACCCCAAAGTCAACCTGCCTACCCAAACGCCCCCAGCCCCGAGCCCGCAGGCCCCCGAGGCAGGACGGCCCCCTCCACCGCCCGGGGCCCACCCTCCTCCCTGCCGCGTACTCCCCACGAGGGCCTGGCACTGGCTGGGGCACCTCCTCGCCACGCAAATGCGCATATCTTTGTACACGTGCGCCCCCCGTGCGTGCGTGTGCCCGGTGCTGGGGCGTCCCCGCAGGGGAGCGGGGCGGGGCTCGTCCCCGCAGCGGCAGGAAGCGGCGTCCGCCCGCAGAGGGCAGCACTGAGCTGCTCTGGCCCCGACCCGCCGCCTGCCGCGGGAGGAGAATTTCGTCTCCGTCCAGGCTTCGCGGGCCCCTGGAGCCGACGGGGCGGACGAGAATGCCTTCCGATCCGCACCCTATGATTCCATCTAGATAAGCAGCCAATATCCTGTTTAGGGGTGTGGAAAAAAAAAAAAAAACATAAAGCAAGGGAATGACAACCCCAAATCCAGGCTGGGGAGTGAGGGAAAGGGGACATGTCCAGGGTAAAAGTTTCCAAAATCGGGTGTCTAAGAATTCTTAACTCCTACACATATTCTCTAATTAGAGTTCTCTCTTGAACAGGGAAGGAACACTCACTCCTCTGGGTAAACTGAGGCAAAGTTGAGCCTCAGAGCACTTGGGAGCCCCCGGTCTCCCCCAGAGGTCCCGGGGGGCCTCGGAGCCTCTCCGGGCTTGAGCGTGGCCTTGGGGAGGGGAGGGCCTGGACCCAGGCCTTCCTGCTGGGCCCCCTGCCCTGCGCCTCCGGATAAGCCTCACACTCCCACACTCCGACTCACAGACTTACACGTCCGGACACACACTCGTGCACATTCACAGGCTCACACATTCACACTCAGACCGACAGGCTTACACACTCACACACACTCATACAGACTCGCCGGCTCACACGCACTAATAATACACGTCCACACACTCCCTCGCAGATGTACACACGCCACACATGTTCAGACTCATTCACTCACGTTCACCCACGTGCATTCACACTCGCACACACTTTCACACACACACAAAGCAGCCTCTGCAGCTCACGCATTCGCCCATTCACCTTACATCTTCACATGGCGGGGAAAGTGTTTATACTCTTCCCTGAATCCAGGAGAGTTTTCTGGCATATTCCCAGGAGACCCCCCACTCTCCCCCAAATCCCAAGAAAGATGCTTCTCCTCAGACCGGGGCAAGCAGGAGTGGGGCCAGGACTGTCTGAGACGGCTTTGCAAGTCTGCAGTCCTGAGGCCCCCCTCAAACTTCCTCATCCATGCAGCAGCTCGTTCGCTCCCTGACCTACATGAGGGACTGGCCTGGGGACACGACAGGGGACAGACAGGGCCTCACAAGCTGCCAGCCAGGCAACATGGCTGCCTGAGCAGGTTGGGCCGTTGGAGCACCTGGAAGGGGTCCCTGATGTGGCCCAAGAGTCAGGACAGCTGAGGAAGGGTCCAGGGCAGACTCTGCACTTCCAGGCAGCATGACGGCACATGCAAAGGCCAAGAGGCGCGCAGGGGCCTGGTCCCTTCGGGGAAGAGCAAGGCATCCTGGATGGGGAGTTGGCTGAGGAGGCAGGGATGGGCACTGAGCCTGGGAGGGTGGCAGGGCCAGGCTGGAACGGTCCCCACAGCCATGGCCCCCTGGTCGACTGCAGGCTGGAAGAGGACGGGCTGCTCTGCAGGGGCCAACAGCGCATGCCCAGAAGCTCCAGGAGGGCAGGTGGCCCTCGGCCCTTCCCGGGAGCAGAGCTGGCCCTGGGAACTCCCCGGCAGCTGCAGCCCCGCTCTTCCCTACCCGGTCAGAACGGAGCCCATGAACGACAGAGGGTCTGTCTGCAAAGGGTCAGAAATGGACACACAGCACCAGGGTCTGGGAAGCTTTGGGAAGAGCTGCCAGCTTCTCCCAAAGAGCCTACCCCAGCCAGGCCCAGCGGGCTCAGGTCCAGCGAGGGGGGACGGGAAAGGGGTGCCCACAGGAGGGAGGAGGGACTGGGGAAGGCTGGGAGAAGCGCTGGTCCTGGCCTCCCAGCTTGGGCCCATCCCCGGGTGAGGGGGTGGGGCCCCTTGAGCCTGTGCATTCCAGCTGCCTCGCCCTTCCAGCCTGTTCTCACCTGTTCCCACGATTTCCCAGCCTGCCCTGGACCTGGCTCTCAACTCCCAGAATCCTCCAGGGTTCAGACTCCAACTACAGGAACCCTCGTCCAAATGTCCAGAAGCCCACCGCCCCCAGGGACAACCGCCTCCCTCCAGCACACGTGCACTCAGGTGTGCACTGCACGTACACACCCACACTCACACACACACACCCTGAAGCCCTCGGGAAGCTCAGGCACTTCCTTCCACTGCAAACAGGACAAAGTGCTGCCCTCTCACCACGAGGCCCTGGCCAGAGGAGGGAAGACTGCCTAAGTCCCCAGAGGGCCCCAGGAAACAGCGTTCCCCAGACACCACCCTGGGGCGCGGCCAAAGGCAGCCTGGGAAAGGGATGCTGACCCCAGGACAGAGAGGAGCTGAGGTGGCCCCCTCAGTGGAGCGTGCACCCCACGTCCGGGTCCTGACAACTGGGCTCATCCCTCAGCCTCTCCTTCTGAAGCCCCAGGGTGGCCCTTTGTGACCTTCCCAGCAGGACAGAATTCCCACGCCCACCCTGGACCCAAAGCCAAGGCCCTCTGTTCCCACCAAGGCCTGGGGAGTGATTTCAGCAGCCCAAGCTGCCCTGGGCCATCCCTCCCTGTTCCCAGGAAGCAACTCAGCCCTGCCTGCCACAGGGGCATGACCAAGGAGACCAGCCTGGGCCCCACGGGCCAAGCTCAAAGCTACTGAGGCCCCAGAACCACCAGCCACGAGGCAAGGGGGTGCCCCCTGGCTGGCCCCGGAACTGAAAGCCTGGCTCCAGCAGCAGCCCTCGGACGAAGACTTGAACAGTGGGCAGAGGCCCCAAATCCCAGACTCGAACTCTTGCCCCTGCACCCAGGAGCCTCAGCTGACCCATAGAGGATGGTTGGGAAGCTGCAGAGTTGGGTTGGTTTGGGGAACAAGGGGTTCCCAGCACGGCCCATCTCAGGTCCCCAAGCACTTTGTCAGCTTCAAGATCCCATTCCATCCACCAAAATCCTAGGCAGGTGGCAGGCTCGGGACTCCCAGGCCCCTCTTATAGGCAAGGAAACCAAGAGGGCCTAGTCTGTGGGAGGAATTTCACCCAGAGTGGATGGTGGGGACTGACCTTGACCGACCCCCAAGTAGATCCCTCCCGACCCCAGAGGCCAAGGCGTTTAACCAGCAGGAGGTCGGGGGAAGCAGGGTGGGTGGCAAGGTGGTGTCAGCAGCCCCCAGGGCCGGCCCGTGGGCACAGCGCCCCACTCAGAGCCTCTGCCCTGAGCCCACGTGGCTCCCGAGGCCTCCAGGAGAGAGGGGCAAGGCTCAGGGTGCGCCCCCAGGGCCTCCGCTGCCACCTGGCCTCGCCCTTCCCCGTTCTTCCCACCAGCATCCACTGGGGGTAGAACAAGACCGAGACCCCAAGCCCAGACCCCCGCCGGCTCTCGGCCTCCCCGCCTCAGCCCCGGCCCTCCAACCGCAGAGAAGTGGGCACCCCCATTGCCCTGACCTTCGAGAGGCCTGGGGCCCCGCAGGCCACCGCCCCAGCACAAGGACATGCCGCGCCAGCAGTTCCCACACCCCGTTCCAGGTGGCTGCCAGGGCCTTCCTTCCCAGGCAGCTCGGGGCAGGCGCGGGCGGGGGCCCTGGGCGGGGGCCCTGGGCGCCGGCACACCTGGCTGGGAGGAATGTGGCCTCAGCCCGGGCTGGCCCTGGGAGAGCAGCCGCCGCGCCCGCTCCTTCCCGCACTGACTCAGCCCGGGTGGGCCCGGGAACCTGCCACCTCAGCAGAACCCAGCCTCTCCCACCCCCTCCCCACGGAACCCGGCCCAGCGCCCGAGATTGGGGCTGAGAACCGAGCGGCCCCCGCGGGGCCTGGGGACCTGGGGGACGGCAGGGCCCTGTCGGCTGGCCCTTCTCCCACCCGGTCCAGATCTGACCAGAGCAGGTGCCCTCGGAGTAGCAGGAGAGCTGGGTACTCTGAACACAGCGGCCTGCCCCTTACGACCTGGGCCTCAGTTTCCCCACCTGTGTGACGTTTCCTGCCTCAATGCAGGACTGAAGTGACAGAGGAGGAAGCTGGCAAGCTCCTGCTCAAGCGGGAAGCACTTGAAAAGTGGTGGCAAACGAACCCCAGCTGTCAGCTTTGGGAGAGTCCCCCAACTCTGGAAGCACCTGGGGAAGGTGCGCCCCCACCCCAGGGAGGAGACACATAAAGACCCCCAGGTAGCACCTCAGGAAGTCACAGGGCTTTTTGCCCCAAACCCAGCGCGACCTTGTGGGCCCCTACTCCTGCCGTCTGTTTCCACCTGCCGTCTGGATGTGTGAAGCTCCCCAGGACGGGGGCTGTGTCCCCCCCACCGCACCCCCACAGGCTAGGACCCCCCCGAAGCCTGGGGCCGTGTCGCTCCCTCCGGACTGAGCCTCCCCAGGAACTGAGACCCTGGTTCCTCTCTTGGTCTCCCCACAGCTCCGAGCCCAGGCCGTGGAGACCCCAGCCCGTGAGAGCCAGAACAACTGTCCCCCACCCCAGTGCCTGCTCCTGCCCCAGCCTCCGCGCCCCCAGGGAGCTGTGACGGGGTCTGACATGCCCCTGCTCACCTGGCCAGCCAGCCCCCAAACGTGCGGCTGGAGCGGCCTCGCGTACCCCTCCCCCCGGAACAGGAAGCAGAGCCCACCGGCCCCTGGTCCCACCCACCCGTCCCCGGCCTGTGAGGAGGCCATGCCGCCCCCTGCCAGGAAAGAAGGGGCCTGAGCCTTCCCTCAGCCAGGCTGGCCCGGGAGGGCTGTCCCCGCAGACCTCCACCTCACTGTCCCTCTCCCCCCCCTTCTCCTTAGGGACTGGGAGCAGGGCTGGGCATGGGGCGCCCAGAGTCCAGGGCTGCTGGGACAACAGCCTTCCCAGCATGGGACGCTCCTGGGGGGGCTCTGAGTGGAAGGGAGGGGGTGGTCTCCAGCCCCTGGGCCCCGAGGCCTGTCCCCCCCACCAGCCAGGCCCCGGCTTCCACCCCCAGCAGGGCGCAGGTCGGGGTGCGGCACTTGGCAAGACAAACTGTCTCCGGAGCTGGGTGTTGTGCCTCGGTTACCAGGGAGGAAGGGCGAGGGCCTGGCTCCCTGCCGTGTTTGGGCCCCGGGCTGAATTGGTGGGTGCAGAGCCAGCAGCGGGAGGATTTGGGGTGTGGAGCGTCACTTCCACTCCCAGGGCCGAGGGGCAGGGAGGACCAGCTGGGGCTTGCGCTCCCCGGGCCAATTCAGACCTGCTCGCGCCCCACCTTTCTGCCGGCTGTGGGAAACACCGCCAGGTGGGGCACCCTGGGTGCAAGACGGGCCCCCCGCTGCTCAGATGGCGGGGGGCCCGGGGCCCCAAACTCCCTCAGCCTGGCTCAGGCTGGACACTCAGGTTCAGACCCATGTCTTTGACCAAATCACTGCCCCTCCCTGGGCCTCAGTTTCCCCATTTGTAAAAGGTCAAGCACTGGCCCATGTGGTCCCTGAGGACCATCCCTTGATCTGTGGGCAATGGCCCTGGAGGGAGAAGTCCCCTGTCCCCGAGCCGGGTCGGCTGACACAGAGGTGCTGTGGAAGGAAATCCTGGCCTGGCCTGAGTCCCTGGCAGTGCGGCTGTGTCACCCGTCTCTGCAGGCCCAGGGGGCCCAGAGCTGGCACCCAGTGAGGGCCCATGGCTGGGTGAGTGCCCAAGCCCAGGGCTGGGGCTGGGGCTGGGCCAGACAAGGCGTTGGAGGGGAGGGGGCTCCCATCCTGCTGGCCCTGAGGGGAGGGGGCCGCTTCTCCCAGGCTCCTGGCCCCCCGTCTCCCTCACCAGGCGCTGGCCGAGGAATGGCCAAAAGAATCTCGGCCTTACCCCTGGTGACTTCTGCTCATCAGACCCCTAACTTGCAACTAAAGTGCACTTCACTCTTAGATCATTTACTGAGAGCCGATGGCATGCCCGGCTCTGTGCTGGAGACTGGGAGCAGGAAGGAGGCCCCGTCCCTGCTTTCAGGACCATCCGCCAGGTGCAGGAGGCGGAGGGGCCAAGGCCACCCCACGCGGGCGCCCGTGCTGGCTCGGGGAGGGCAGGGAAGACTTCCTGGGGGGCGGAGAGGTGGGAGCTTGACAGGAGAGGCAGGGGGGTCTTACAGACTAGCCAGGCAGTACCACAAAGGGCATGAGTGTGACTCTTTCCTGGGGCAGGAGTGGACGTGAGGCCGGGACGCAGGTGATGTCCAGGGGCCTGCCTCCAAGGGCCTTGTAGCCAGGCTGAGACCCGGGAATGGGGACCACCGTAGGCAGGAGAGACCCATCACCCACACACACAGTCTCTGGCCCCTGCCGGAGGCTCCTGACACCCCCCGGAAATGCCGAGTCCCAGTTCTCTGCTTTGGGTAAACACATGCGCTAACTCCTTTCCAGTCCAGAATTGCCCTGTAAAACCTTAACGTGGCAAAACAACAGAGAAGAGAAGCCTGCCCGGGCAAGTGCACCCAGCCCCCGGGCCGGTGGACGGGCGTGCACGGGGGCTGCTGGCAGGAGGGCTGCTGGCAGGGGCCGGGAGCTGGGGCAGCTGAGGAGCAGGTGGTCCTGGGCAGCGAAGGCCCCCAGGCAGGAGAGGGGCCAGCAGGCCACAGACACCTGGGGGCAAAGCCTGAGGGCTGTGGGAGGGGGGGTCCCTTGCTACCTACAAACCTGGGAGCCCAGAGTGGCCCCGTCTTCTCCTTTTGCTCTCAGAACTCTGGATTTTATGGGAAGCCTCCAAATCTTCCAAATCTAGAAACTTAATAATTCCAAAATAACAGCCTGTGAGGGTCAAATAAAGCATAGAATTGAGAGTGTCTCAGAGTTGACAGGCCTGAGGGACAATCTAATCCAATGGCCCCCTTTCCAAAAGGGTAAACTGAGGCCCAGAGGGACGATGGACCGACAGCCAGTCAGGATCAAGTCAGACCGAGACCCCAGGCCCCTGACTGCCCCGAGCTCTCCCAGCACTACCCCCACCTCCCGGGGGTACCCCCAGAGCAGCGGCCCTGGCGGCCTTTTCCCCCGGCGGAGGGCGAGGGCCCCGCGGCGCTCACTGAGCCCCTGCACCCCGCAGGCCTTGGCCCTCGTGGGTCTGAGCCAAAACCCTCTCACCTCCTGCATCTTGTCTGCCCTCCCCACTGCCCTGCGAGAACAAAGCAGAATTGTTCTCCTACTTCACCAAAAAGAGAACTTGAGGACAGAGAGGCCAGGCCATCGCCCTTCCATGACAAGTTCAAGGCAGGGGCGGCGGACCTGTGCCCCAGCTGAGGGTTCCTGGAACCTGGGGGTGGGAGGATTGCAGGGCAGGGAGAGACGGGGCGAGCCGGGCACAGGCCTGGCAGGGTCAGGGCGGCCTCTGCCCCCTTCCCCAGCCTCCAGGTGAGGGGCTCAGCAGGGGCCCGGGACCCCGGGGAGGGGAAACAAGGCGGGCAGACCCCCTGACCCCGAATGTCTGTGTCCCCACCCCACTCCCACCCAGGGGCCGTGAGCCCCAGCCCTCTCTCGTCTGGCACCCCCTGAGGTCCACCCTTTGTCCACTTCCTGCCTGAGGCGTTTGAATGCTGGACTTCTGGGGGGGCAAGGAGAAACAACACCCCTGGGTGGCCAGTGCCTGGGGGCTCCCCAGGGACCAGAGCTGTGGAGGAGTCACCTGTGGAATCAGCAACGGCCTCGTGCCCAGGCCAGGCGGGGGTGGAGGAACGACCCGGGCATGGGAGAGCCGGGCGGTGAGAAATAAAGACCCCACGAGGCCAGCAGCCGGGGCCGCAGCCACCCCCAAGGGCCTCCCAGATAGTGGGAGCTGCAAGGATGCTTCTGGAAATTTAAATCAGGCTTTTTTTAAACTTTATTTTTATACAGAAAAAAACGCACGTGTCATCACTGTACAGCTCAGTGGGTTTTCAGACTGACCCCTCCCGCGTAGCCACAAGACCGGCCCCCCGAAGCCCCCTGGGGACCCCTCCGGGTCCTCACCCCCCAAGACGACCTTTATCCTGCTTCTAGCAGCGCTGACTCACCCTGCCTGGACTCGCTAGGGAGGGTTCGTTCTGTCTGTTTGCTGCAGGATTCGCCCGTGGGGCCCATGCAGTCAGCAGTTCCCATTGCTCCAGAGGACCCGGCTGTGAACTGGTTCAGAGGACCCGGCTGCGCACGTACCTCAGGGACTGTGACAGGCACGGGGGCAAGGGCATTCCCAGCAGGGCGATCTGGGAGGTGGAGGCAGGGGGTGGGCAGCAGGCCAGCCCCCGGTGCCCGCAGCAATGGCCCGAGCTTGGAGACTCCAGCAGGCCCTTCCCACCCAAAGAGGGTCCATGCTGAAATGCCCCCAGGCTGGACATCAGTGAGGGGCCAGGCCTCGTGCTCCCAACACCCCAGGCCTTCTGCCCTGCCTGCACCTTCCTTCCTGGCATAAGGAGAAGCAGGGAAAGCCAGCGACTGGACACATGCCGATGAGAAGCCAATGCACCCAGGATCCCTGAGTCAACCAGGCAGTGGCCAGAGCCAGGGAAGAAGCAGCCTGCAAACACCAAGGGGCTGGACCCAGGCCCCACCGGCCTCTCTCCTCCCACCCCACCCCTGGCTCCTGGAACTCACAGCCCCACACTCCCACCCCCGAAGCTCCAGCCTGGGGGTTTTCCCCTCATTTACTAATTCCACCCTGATTCATAGAGGGCTGGGGGCCTTGAGGTGGCCCGGGGGGCTCTGGCCCTGCCCTCCAGGAGCTCTCGGCCCAGCAGGGAAGTGGACACTGACACAACACACTTCCCGACAGAGACACCCATAGAACAGAGCCTGGAATTCCCTGGGGTTTGGGAACCGCACAGGTCCAGTCTCCTGGTTCTGGTGTGGCCCGAGACTCTGCATTTCAGGCCAGCAGGGGTGCCCTCTCTGCAGCTCCAGTACCAAGGAAAGTGGATGTTTCCGCAAAATGCCCCTAGCTGGGAACACAAAGCAGGGTGGGGGAGAGGCGGGCAGGGGAGTGGGAAGCGCTGCCCTGGGGGCCAGCAGGCAGGGTGGGGCCCAGCTCCCCCATCCCACCCGCAGCCTGGGGTCCTCAGCGCCTGGCGGGGAGAACAATCCCCTCAAGGTTTCAGTGTGACAGTGTGACAGAGCCTGTCAAGGCTCCACATCCAGGACCCATTTTTTTTAAAAGCCAAAGACAACTGGGAAGGGGCACAGGGGAAGCTTTGGGGTGACAGAAATGTGCTCTCTCTTGATTGTGAGGTAGTTCCTCAGGTGTGCACATCCTCAAAACTCATGAACTCTGCATTAAAATAAGTGCAGAAATAAAAAAGAAAAAGAATAAAAATAAGTGCATTTCATGTTTTTTTAATTTTGGACATTTAATAATTGAAAATATCAATAATTTTAAAAGAAAAAGTAAAAACAGTTGAACAAAAAATATATTTCTCAATTAAACATACTGGACATGTATAAAAAATATTTTTTGAGTCATACAATATGTTACACAACGTATTTGGTTCATAGTAATGCAATCACACAGTATTTGTCCTTTTGTGTCTGGCTTGCCTCACTCAGCATAATGTCTCCAGGTTCATCCACGCTGTCATGTGCTTTATCACTTCATTTCTTCTTGCTGCTGCATAATATTCCAACGTGTGAGTACACCACAGTTTGTTTATCCGTTCATCAATGGATGGACACCTGCGTTATTTCCAGCTTTTGGCAATCATGAATAATGCCACTATGAACATTGGTGTGCAGATGTCTATTCATGCCACTGCTCTCAGTTCTTCTGGGTATATCCCCAGTAGTGGTATTGGAAGGTCACATGACAAGTCTATATTCAGCTTCTTTCAGAACTGCCAAACTGTCCTCCACAGTGGCTATACTGTTCTGCATTCCCACCACTAGTGAATAAGTGTTCCTGTCTCTCCACATCCTCTCCAACACTTGTAGTTCTCTGTCTTTTTAATAGTGGCCATTCTGATAGGTGTGAAATGGTATCTCACTGTAGTTTTGATTTACATTTCCCTAAACGTTAGTGATGTTGAGCATTTGTTCATGTGGGGTTTTTTGCCATTTGTATTTCTTCTTTGGACAAAGAAGTCTTTTGCCCATTTTTTAATTGGGTCTTTTGTCTTTTTATTGTTGAGTTGTAGCATCTCTTTATGTATCCTGAATAGTAAACCCTTATCAGACATGTGATTTCCAGATATTTTCTTCCATTGAGTTAGCTGCCTTTTCATCTTTTTTCAAAGTCTTGTGAGGTACAAAAGTGTTTAATTTTGAGGAGGTCCCATTTATCTATTTTTTCTTTTGATGTGTGTGCTTTGGGTGTAAGGTCCAGGAAACCACCACCTACTACAAGGTCTTGAAGATGTTTCCCTACATTTTCTTTTAGTAGTTTTATGGTCTCAACTTTTATATTTAGGTCTTTGATAAATAGATAGATAGATAGATAGATAGATAGATAGATAGATAGATAGATAATTTATATATTTATTTATTTATAAATACTTTTGAGTTTTTTCTTGTATAGGCAGTGAGGTAGTGGTCCTTTTTCATTCTTTTGGTTATAGATATCCAGTTGTCCCAGCACCATTTGTTGAAGAGACTCTTTTGTCCTGGTAACATTAACTTGGTAGGTTTGTCAAAAAGCAGTTGACTCTATAGGTGAGGGCTTAATTTCTGTGTTCTCAATTCTATTCCACTGATTGATGTGTCTGTCTTTACGCCAGTACCATGCTGTTTTGACCACTGTAGCTTTGTAACATGTTTCAAGTTCAGGCAGTAAAATTCTTCCCACATCACTCTTCTTTTTTGAAATGCTTTTGGCTATTCGGGTGCACTTCCCCTTCCAAATGAATGTGGTAATTGCCTTTTCTAATTCTGTAAAGTGGGATGTTAGAATTTTGATTGGTATTGCATTGACTCTGAAGTCAGTTTGGGTAAGAGTGACATCTTCATGATATTTATTCTTCCAATCCATGAACACAGAATGTCTTCCCATTTGTTTAGGTCTTTTTTTACTTCTTTTAGTATTCAAGGAGATTAGGCCTTGAAAGATGAAAAGCACAGGCGTTTCTCTAGAAGGGGAGTCGCAGACACAGATTGTGCAAATGCACGGGGGTGCCTGGATCCCCAGCTGTTGCCACAGGCAAGTGACAGTTTACCTTCACTGAGTGCTTTCAGTAAGGCAAGGGTGAGAGACAGGGGCCTGACCCAAAATTAGGAGAGCACCCTGCCCCGCCACAGGGGTTGCTGGAGAACAGGGACTAACACCTGATGGGCTAACACCAGCTACCATTAATTCAGCACTTACTATGTGCCACGCTCCAATTTGGTACTCTACCTAGATCAGGAGTCAACAAAGGAAGACCCCTCCCTGCGCAGGACCAATTCCACCCTGTACCCTCTCTGTTTTCATAGGGCCTGCGGGCTAAGAATGGTTTTTCACAGTTTTAATTTGTTTATATTTATTTTATCCAAAGAACGATATTCAGTGACCTGTGAAAATTATGTGCGATTCCAATTTCAGGATCCATAAATAAAGCTTTCTTGGAACCCAACATGCCCTTTGGTAAACCTGCGGGTCAGCGCAGCACTGAGCAGCGGAGACCACATGACCGACGGAGACCACACGACCGACCGAGACTGGGAAGTATTTGCCATCCAGCCCTTTACAGAAAGTTTGTTGACCCTGTCCTTGATCATCTCATTTGGGTCTCTACGCGGAACTCGTATAAATGCAGAAGAAAGGGTCACACAGGCTTTTCCGCTGCCGCGGCTCCGACAGCCCCGTCCTCGGCGGGCGGGCCCAGCCTCCCTAGCCCCGCTGGCACACCTGGCCAGCCTCGCCCGCACACCTGGCCAGCCTCGCCCGCACACCTGGCCAGCCTCGCCCGCACACCTGGCAGAGCAGCAGCGCCCCCTGCCGGCGGTCGTGGGCGGCGGGCGCGTGGAGCCCCTATTCTTAGCGTCTGGCGCCATCTGGTGGCCGTGGCGTGAAGCGCGGTCAGGAGCCCGCGGCGGCGAGCACGCGCTCCCCCGGGGCGAGGAGAGCAGGGAGGGGGACAGCAGGCGGAGCGGGCAGCGAGGCCCAGGCCGACGCGCAAACCCTTCCCGGCAGGACTCGAAGTCGCCAACCTTGAGTCCTCTGAAACGGAGAGCTTGGCCCTGACTGCTGACTGATCGGGGAGAAAACGCGCGACAGTGCCCAGCCGGGCGCCTGGCCCGCGGCAGGAGCTTCACGGTGTTTGTTGACTGACGCTCTGAATCTGAAAGGCCTGGAGGACTGAGCCGGGACCTGGAGCTGCGGCCACAGGGTGGAGGGAGCGGACTTAGGTCTGCTGACCCAAGTCCTCCCCCACCTCCCCCCCACACCGAGCACTGGGCCTGGCTTCGCCCCTCATTCCTCCTTTGTCAACAAGCTTCCCGAGCAGGACGGGAGGCGCCGAGCTGGCACCGCAGGCGACCCGGAGCGAGCGGCTGCGGGCGCGCGGCCCACACGCGGGAGAGACGACGAGCGATGACTTCAGTGCGTGCGAGGAGGCCCGCCGGGAGCGTGGGCCGAGGTGGACAGACGCGGAGGAACGGGGAGCCGGGCTGCGGTGAGGAGGACGGCGCCCAGCACGTCGCTGAGAGACGGCTGCGGGGCAGGAGCGCAGAGGCGGCGACCCGGCCGCGCCTGGCAGCGCCTCCAGCAGGCCAGGCGGGCGGCAGCGAGGAGCACGCGGAGGCAGGCGCTCGGGTGCCCAGGTGCCCGCAAGGCTCTTCCTGGCCCTGGGCGGAGGCAGCCGCCCACAGACCCCCGCGGCCCGGCCTGGGGGTGCGCGGATGCAGTCGGCTCCTTGCCCCCGGACACGCCCTCTCCCAGCCACACCGTGCTCCTTCAAAGTTGCCTTCCCTGGCAGAGGCCGTCTCACAGAGTGGGTGGAGAGCACGCTGGAACTGGGCTCTGGGTGCGAATCCCACACATCCCCTTTCTGCTGTGTGACCTTGAGCCCATCACTTAACCTCTCAGAACCTCGATTCTCTCCTCTGTAAAAGAGGGCTAATAACCTTGCAACTTCGGGTTACGTGTGAGAGGGAAATGCTCACCTGCAGGTGCTCCGTTAGTGGTGAGGAAGACAATGACCCTTTCCAGACAGGCTCCTCTCAGAGTCTTGCATCTTAAAATGTGCCATGTGCCACCAAAAGCTGAGCTCGGTCTTTGGGGGGAGCAGGGAGGGGACAGGTTCCCTTCACCTCTCTGAGCCTCAGTTTTCTCATCTGTAAAAAGAGAGAATCAGATAAGATAGCCTGGATAACCCCCTCCAGAGCTAAAGCTCTCAGGGCCTTGCCCTCTGACCTGTCCAGGGACCTCGTCACCTCCCTGGTCAGGGCACTCTACTCCTCATAATGGAACCAAGATGGTCTCCTCTTTATTCTTCCTCCCCACTTCTCACTGTATGACCCATGCCAGCATTCGCAGGGTTCATGGGGACTCAGAAGCTCTGAGCAGCCTTGGCCAGCCCCTGTCCTGTGGCCTCATCGCTCCCACCACCACCTGCCCCTCTGCTCCATCCCCTTGCCCACTGCTCACACCTGGGTTCTGACCTTCCAGCTGCCCCTGGCCCCTGCCCACCCCCTCTGTCCAATCTCCAGCCAGCCAGGGGTGTCCACTCTCACATCACATACGCAGCCCCACCTGTCCCCACAATCCCTCCCTCAGGAGACCCACTCACCTTCACCGGGAGTGAAGAGGCACGCCCCTGGCTCACCGGGGCTGAGATCCTAGGGCTCCACCTGCTCCTGGTTTTGTATTTGTCTGACACACACACACACATGCACACACACACACCTTTGTGAGCTCCTTACAAACAGAAACTGTGTCTTGTGCAGCTCAGCCCTGGGTACAGAGTGGCTTCGACATAGCCAGCCCTGGGCCAACATTTGGGGAGAAGGCGGTAGCTCTTGCCCCTCGCATGCTTCTCCAGCCAAAATAAGTTCCCTTCACCTCCCCAAACGGCTGAGCTGTTTCAGGCTTCCCACGCCCCCTCTTCTCTCCAGGGAGGAGGTGCCCGCTGCTCGCTGCTTCCCCCGCACCCAGGCTGGCCTCTGCCGCCTGGACATAGGGTAGTTCTCGGAGCATACCCATCCCCTGCCTCCTTCTTCCCAGTACAGTGCCTGACACGTGGGTGCTCGTGAGCGCTAGCTGAAGGAACGAAGGACCACTGTGAGGACGGCAGACAAGCCCACAGCTGGCTGCACGGGACGTGGGCCGACAATTGCAAACGTGTGGCAGTGCCCGCGGCTCCCCAACCTCACCAGCAGCACCCTGCCCCCCTCCCATCCCAGGGAAGGTGCAGAGACCCACGGTTCACGGACAAATCCGCTTGGACAAGGAGCCAGAGGGGGAACCCCGAGGTGCAGTTTGGCATGCCCACGGCACCCTCTGCGGGACAGGCCCACCAGGGTCCCCTGCTGAGTGGGTGGACGCGCAGTCCGTCCCCCCACCCCACGCCCACAACTCGGGGACAAGCCCAGCCAGCCCTGCCCTTCCCTTCCTCCCATGCCCAGGGAAGCTCCAGGCCCCGACCCTGCCTGTAGGAAGACACCCTTGTCTGTCCTCTGTCCTCTCTCTCTCCCTGCAGACATATTTTGGGCACCTACTCCCCCATCCCTACCAGCTCTCTGAGCTGGTCTCAAGGTAGTTAGAATCATGAAACGCTGGAGCAGGAAGGGGTAATGATGATGATGGCGGCTCCCGCTTACTGGGCAGCTGTAATTCGCCCAGCCCTGTGACCCAGTAACCTTTGAGCTGCCAGGAAGTGCACGCCCTCCCTTTAGAAGTGGCAACTTCGATCAGAGGTGAAAGAGCTTACCCAAGGTCACACAGCAAGAATTCCTAAGAAACTGCGTGTTTTTCATCTGCTCGAATGGGGGTAGGCCTAGCTCAATAGAGGAGGGCTTCCAGACAGGAGCGGGGCCTTCTGGGGTTCCAGGAACCCCACCCTGCTTCTCAGCCACAAAAGGAGAGCTTGAGGCTGAAGGTCAGATCGTTAGTCCGACCACTAACCAGGGAAAACCAGCCTGGGGGGCGGGACGGGCAAGGAGATGCCTGCTCAAGGGCACGTGCCCTGGGCTCGACTCAAGGGGCGCCTTCCTTCTTCAGGACCCAGTAGGGAACCAGGACCCAAACCTCCCGACTCCCTGCCCAGGGCTTCCCCCGGGGTTCTCGGGTGGAAAGGAGACTTGGGAAGCTCACACTCACCCACACCCACCCACACTCCCTCACTCCTACAAGCCACAGGCGCGAGTCCCGAGGTTCCGCCCCACAGGGCCTCGCCAGCCCCAAAGTCCCCCACGGGCACTGGGTGATGCCCTGGCGGCTGCAGCCCCAGAGAAGGTGGGAGACGCTTGGGGGCCGGCTCGGCAGGGCCCCTCCAGCCTCCCGCTTAGCGCCGCGGGTTCTGCGGCGGCACCTTTGTCCTGAGTCGGGTCTGTGCTGCCATCCCGTGGCCACCGACAGAAGTGCGCCTGTTCTAGGCTCTGCCCAGGGCCTGAAACTCCACACTGAGCAAAACTGGGCACAGCCCTGCGCCGGGGACACACGGGCCCACAGGGAAGCCTCCAAATGACAAGTCCAAAACTCAGCACAGCACAAGAGCATACCAGCCAGAACACCGAGCTTGCCAAGGTTTAGCAAAGAGGGAGAAAGCACATCCCGGAGGAGGCGGCCCGGGGAACGGCTTCAGGGAGCTGCGCCTTAAAGGGAGGGAAGACTGGGGGGGGGGGGGGGCAAGCAAAGATAAAGGACCAGCCTGAGTGAAGGCGCGGAGACAGGGAAATACGGATTCTGAGGGACCCAGTTTGTCCCAGGCTGGGTCAAATGGAGAGCAGAGGGAGAATTCACAATGTAAGCCCCTAAGTGCCCATCTAGGGAGTTTGTACTTAATTCCTTAGGGAATGGGGAGCCACTCAAGGTCTTTGAGCAAGGAAGCAGCTTGACCAGAGCATCCTTCCAGAAAAGAGCGTGAAAGCTGGGGAGAGGGAAAGTGAGCTGAAACTGTTCTGAATAGGATCTGGCTGAGGTAGGTTGGGGTGGGAGTGATGAGGGCAAAGGACAGCAAGGGGGAAAGAGCCGGAGGAAGCACGGGTGATGCTAATAGGGTGGCACTGGACGAGCTATGGGAAGTAAGTTAAGGACCAGGCAGGGGAGGGGAGGACTTCGGTTCAAGTTGTTGGCAGGACATCAAGGGGAAAACACCCTTCAGGCAATTAGAAATAATAATAAAAGTGGAAATAATGGTAATTCCTCACATGTGTCCTGGCCTAATATTAAATATTAAGCTGGTGCAAAAGTAATTGCAGTTTTGCTTTATTGAAATTGGCTGTTTGATATTGGCATACATTCTTGAATAAATGTGGTTATGTTACACATCATTTTAATGTGCATTTCTCGCTTTATGTTTTTTTGCTAATGACTTACAACTTGCTGTTTTTTTGTATTTATTTTAGACTATGGAAATGATATTAGACAAAAAGCAAATTCAATCGATTTCCTTATTTGAGTTCAAAATGGATCATAAAGCAGTGGAGACAGCTCTCATTTGTGCATTTGGCCAGGAACTGCTAACAAACATATAGTGCAGTAATGGTTCAAGAAGTTTTGGAGGGAAGTGGACTTGGCCCAGTGGTTAGGGCGTCCGTCTACCACATGGGAGGTCCGTGGTTCAAACCCCAGGCCTCCTTGACCCGTGTGCAGCTGACCCATGCACAGTGCTGATGTGCGCAAGGAGTGCCCTGCCACGCAGGGGTGTCCCCGGCGTAGGGGAGCCCCAAGCATAAGGAGTGCACCCCATAAGGAGAGCCGCCCAGTGCAAAAGAAAGTGCAGCCTGCCCAGGAATGGCCCTGCACACACGGAGAGCTGACACAACAAGATGACGCAACAAAAAGAGACACAGATTCCCGTGCCGATAACAACAGAAGCAGACAAAGAAGACACAGCAAATAGACACAGAGAACAGACAACCGGGGTGGGGGGATGAGGAGAGAAATAAATAAATAAATAAATCTTAAAAAAAAAAAAAGTTTTGGAGAGGAGATGAGAGCCTTGAATATAGGAGCGTAGTGGCCGGCCATGGGAAGTTGACCACGACCAGTTGAGAGCAATCGTCGAAGCTGATCCTCTTAAACTACATGAGAAGTTGCCACAGAACTCAATGCCGACCATTCCATGATCTTTCGGCATTTGAAGCAAATTGGAAAGATGAAAAAGCTCAATAAGCAGGTGCCTCACGAGCTGACCGAAAATCGAAACAATCATCGTTTTGAAGTGTCATCTTCTCTTATTCTACACAACAACAAACCATTTCTTGATTAGATTGTGACACGCAACAAAAAGTGGATTTTACATGACAACCAACAACTGGTGATGACCAGATCCGTGGGCGACCAAGAAGAAGCTCCAAAGCACTTGCCAAAGTCAAACTTGCACCAAAAAAAGGTCATCGTCACTGTTTGGTGGTCTGCTGCCACTACAGTTTTCTGAATCCCAGTGAAACCATGACATCTGAGAAGTATGCTCAGCAAATGGATGAGATGCACCAAAACCTGCAATGCCTGCAGCTGCCATTGGTCAACAGAAAGGGCCCAATTCTCCACAATAATGCCCGACAGTATGCCACACCACCAACCCTTCAAAAGTTGCATTAATCAGGCTATGAAGTTTTGCCTCATCCCCATATTCACCTGACCCCTCACCAACCAACTACCACTTCTTCAAGCATCTCACCAACTTTTTGCAGGGAAGACACTTCCACCACCAGCAGGATGCAGAAAATGCTTTCCAAGAGTTCGCCAAATCCCAAAGCACAGATTTTTCGCTACAGGAATAAACGAACTTATTTCTCATTGGCAACAATGTGTTGATTGTAATGGTTCCTATTTTGATCAATAAAGATGTGTTTCAGCCTAGTTATAATGATTTAAAATTCACAGTCCAAAACCACAATTCCCCCTGCATTTGGTTTATATTTATTGAACCCCTACTCTGTGCCAGACACCATGCTCAGTGGTTGGAATTCATCAGTGAATAAACGGTTACATTCCAGCAGGGGAGACAGACATTAAATACCAGCCCTAATAAATAAGTGAGTTCTGTAACATACTAGAATGGACAAGAACGATACGTGCTATAGGGAAAAAAGGAGCGGTACACCAGGGGAAGGTGTTGGGGAGGACTGGGTGATGGGCGGCAAGTTAAAACAGGGTCATCAGGGAAAGCCTCAGTATAGAGGCGACATTTAAGCAAAACCTTGTGACTTTTTGATAAAGCCCACACCCACAGCGGGAGCATTTCTGGCATGTTCTAGCCAGCGAGGAGGCTCCTGCGGTGGAGTAGGGGTAGAGGGCAGCTTAATTGAGCTGAGCTGAGGCAGGTAACTGGGTTTGGATCACGTGAGGCCTCATAGAACGCAGCAGGGACTTCGGCTTTTACCTTTGAGCAGACTTTTGTGACCCGACTTACATTTTAAGGAGATACCCCTGGCTGTCGGGGGGAGGCCAGGTGCCAGCTGGCAGGGCTGGGAGCCGGGAGACCCAGTAGAAGGCTGGGCAGTAAGCCCCGGGAGCAAGGACGGTGGCGTGGAGCAGGGCGGGGGCAGAGAAGCATGTGGAAGTGGTCCAGCTCGGGGTAAATTTTGCAGGGAGGGACTCAGGATTTCTTAACCAATTGAAGGTGGGGTTGGCGAGAAGAGTCAAGGATGCTGTCTCCAAGGAGTGGAGCTGCCAGGCCCGGGGCCAGGAGGGCTGTGCGCAGGGCAGGTTTTGGTGGGGAGAGGAGGCGCTCAGTCCCCAGTGCTGAGTTAGAGACGTGGATGGAACCCCGCGGGGGGGGGTCACGGTGTTGACTTGTCAGCGCACTTGGCAGCCCTTTGAGGGGTTACTCCACACTCACACAGGAGGGGACTAAGAATCAGAGCTGCCGAGGGCCAAAGTCCCAGGCCAAGGACCCAGAGATTGTTCGGTTCAGAGTCGCTGTGAGTCTGACATCTCTGTGAGAACCAAAGTACAAATTTAGGAGTCATCGTCACAGGACTGGTGGGGAACGAGTTTGCCACAGGAGAGAGGAGAGAGAGACCCCCAAGAACAGGAAGTGGAGGTCTGGGGATTGTGGGGGTCCAGAGAAGGAAGGGGAGCCAGCAGAGAAGGCAAAGGAAGAACGGCCATGGGGACAGCCAGTTCTTACGAGGCGGCCACTCGGCCGGGCAGCTGTGTGTGACCTTGGGCTTATGGTTCACCTTTCTAAGCCTCAGTTTTACCCACCCGGGAAATGGGATGATAAAAGTACCTGCCTCCCGGGGTTGATGTGACCACTAAGTAGGATGAACTAGGATTTGCAAAGCCCTTAGCCGAGATCTGAGAAAGGATCAAGAGGCCGAGAGAGAAGCGTTAGAGGGGTTGCTGGGAGCAAGGTAAGGCCCTGCTGCCGTGCTGGCAGATGGTTTGGGAAACGCCTTCAAAATATGCTTCTCGGGGAAACAGACTTTGGCCCAGTGGTTAGGGCGTCCGTCTACCATATGGGAGGTCCACGGTTCAAACCCCGGGCCTCCTTGACCCGTGTGGAGCTGGCCATGCGCAGTGCTGATGCGCGCAAGGAGTGCCGCGCCACGCAGGGGTGTCCCCCGCGTAGGGGAGCCCCACGCGCAAGGAGTGCACCCGTAAGGAGAGCCGCCCAGCGCGAAAGAAAGAGCAGCCTGCCCAGGAATGGCGCCGCCCACACTTCCCGTGTCGCTGACGACAACAGAAGCGGACAAAGAAACAAGACGCAGCAAAAAGACACAGAGAACAGACAACTGGGGGGGGGGGGGGAAGGAATTAAATAAATAAATAAATCTTTTTTAAAAATAAATAAATAAATGCTTCTCTACTGACCTGGAAAACTCACTTCAAGGGCTGTATCCTAAGAAATGAAGAAAGATGTGCTGGAAAGATGTTCATCCCAGTGCTGTTGATGAGAACAGATGACTGGACACCATTTAAATGCCCAAGAAAAGGGAACTGGCTGCATGATTTACACTACATCCAGACAAAGGGAGATTGTAGAATCATGTTTATCCGCCCCAAAAGCCGCTCAAGATGTTTGTCACCTTTTTATTATGAAAAAGTTTAAACATGCACAAAAGTAGAAAACATGGTATAATAGCCCCCCACCCCCTGAGCACCCAACACCCAAATTCAACAATTACCAATTTTTGGACTATTGATTTGCACCCCCACCCCCTCCCCACACACATTATTTTTAAACAAATCTCAAGCATCATATCATTGCATTCATAAATATTTTGGTATATAATTAAGCGATAACTCTTTGTCTTTTAATATAACTATAATACAATTATCACACCTAAAACAGTAATTCCTTAATATTATCAAATACCTGGTCAGTTACTACATTTCTAACTCTCTTATAAGTAATATAACTGTTTTTTTTTTTCTTTTTACAGATTGTTTGATTCAGTATCCTAATAAAGTCCCCACAGTGCACCTGGTTGCTACGTAGTCTTTCAATCTCCATCTCTTTTCTCATCCCCCACCCCCTGCAATTTATGCTTTGAAGAAACAGATCATTTGTCCTGTAGCATTTCCCACAGTTGGTAGTTTGCCGGTTGCAGTCCCATGATGTAGTTTAATATGCTCCTCTGTCCTCCAGATTTCCTGTAAATTGATTGTTAAACCTAAAAACCTTGATCAAATTAAGGGCCTCCTCCTCCATCTCAGCAAGGGCTCGTCATGGGTGGAGCTGGTTTCTCCAGCTGCAGGCAGTTGTGTCTTTTTGGGGACATTAGAAGCCATTGATGATCAACGCCCAGAAGTTGCAAAATAGTAATATTCTAAGTGTATCGTTCCTTTTCATTTATTACCTGGGATCCTTCTACAGACAGAACTCAACCCACCCCACCGTCACTTCTCCAATTCACTTCCACTGAGGTACAGTTCCTACAGGGAAGGCAAGGTGAGTAAATTCTTTCCTTTCATTTACCAGTTTTCAAAGTAATGAGATGATTCCCTAGCATCTTCCAAAGATGACCAATACTGATTTTCTTTAATTACTATAAGCTTGTGAAGTTAAGTATATTGGATTTGAGCATGTTTGATACATTTCAATCTATACAGTTATGAGCCTTCTAATTATATAAAATATTTTCAAGGTTCCAAAATCAAATCTTCAAAACAAAGTAAAGTCAACGACATCCAGAGTCTATCTTTGTACTCTCTATCTTATTCCCTCCCTTCCCTTATAGGTAACCATTCTTTTGTTTAAAAGATTTATTTTATTTATTTCTCTCCCCCCCCCCCCCCCCACCATTGTCTGCTCTCTGTGTCTATTCTCTGTGTGTTCTTCTGTGTCTACTTATATTCTCATTAGGTGGCTCCAGGAACCGATCCTGGGACCTTCCAGAGTAGGAGAGAGGTAGTAACTCTCTTGCATCACCTCAACTCCCTGTTCTGCTATGTCTTCTTACTTTCTCTCCTCCATGTCTCTTGTTGCATCATCTTGCTGCACCACCTCTCAGTGTCAGCCAGCACTCCTGTGGGGGGAGCTTTCCCACGCTGGGCGTTATCCCCACGCAGGACGGTACTCCTGCATGGGGCGGCACTCCCACATGGGCCAGCACTCCGTGTGTGCCAGCTCGCCACATGGGCCAGCTTGCCCTCACCAGGGGTCCCTGGGCATCGAACCCTGGACCTCCTATATGGTAACACTGGAGCCCAAATGGTTGAGCCACATCAGTTTCTCCCATTCTTTTTTTAATTTTTGGACAAAATATACACATAAACACATACGTATATCTCTTTTTTATACCAAGTAGCATACCTCATTACCTATCGTGTGACAAAAAGTAAGTCACAAAACAGTTTGTGGAGTATAATCACAAACAAAATTACATTTTGCTTAAATGTGTAACAATATACCCTAATTCCTAGATACTTACTAGTTTTGCTATTTTTGAACAGTATCTTATTTTCTGTTAAATGTTCTAGTTGTTATTAAAAATGTATACATTATAGACAAGACATTTTGATACTTGCAACTCTAGCTACTTTCTAAGGATCCTATAAATTAAACCAGCACACCCTTTGTTTCCCCAAGTACTGAGATAGGTCTTGGTTGTACCTGTTTTGGCGTAGGGGTGGGGCAAAGCTGATGGAGCTGCAAAACCTAGAGGGAGAAGCGGGTCAAAGAGGCAGATCAGGGAGCCAGAAAAGGCAGGTCGGAGCTGGAAACAGAAATTCTAGCAGAGAGGTCGAGAGGGATCTGGGGCAAGTTGTCTCAGAAGGGCTTTTCTTTATTATTATTAGTTGCATTGTGGTAATATATATACAACATGACATTTCCCATTTTAACCACTTTCAAGTATACAGTTCAGTGCTGTTAATGACATTCACAAATGTTATGCTCCCATCACCATCACCCATTACCATAACTTTTCCATCTCCCCAAATGGCACCTCTGTACCCATTAGGCATTAACTCCCCATTTCCCCCTCTCACCGCCTTGCTTTCTGTCTCTACGAATTTGTATATTCTAGCTATTTCATGTCAATGAGATGATACATGCCCTTTTGTGACTGGTTTATTTCACTCAACGTAAAGGCATCAAGTTCATTCACGTTCCTGCAGGTATCAGAACCTCATTCCTTTTTATGGCTGAGTATTACTCCACTGTATGGAGAGATCACATTTTGTTTATTCATCTGTTGATGGACACTTGGGTTGCTTCCACCTTTTGGCTACTGTGAATAATGCCACGATGAACATCAGCACACAAATATCTGTTCAAGTTCCTGCTTTGGATTCTTTAGGGAATGTACCTAGAAGTGGGATTGCCAGGTCATATGGTCATTCTTTACTTCCTCAGAAAGACTTGAGCTAGGTTCTATGGGAATGGGCAATGTGAATGCCCCCTGCCCCATTCAGGAGTCACTGAAAAATGTTTAAATGGCTTACTCATGTTTTAAGTGAAAATAGATTCTCAGGAGAGAATTTGAAGAGGTGACTCTGCCCCATCCCTACCACCAAAACAGGTACAACCAAGGCCTATCTCTGTCTGCATTCAGACTGACACGGCACAAAACAGAGATAGGCTCAAAGATGTTTGAAAGCGTCTTACATAGCCACAGAAATGGAAGGAAATGGGCCAAAATGGTTTGCTGGCATCTCTCAATGGTGGGTGATTTAACTGGTAAATGTTTTTATTACTTTTCTACTTTTTAAATATTTCTGCAATAAGCTTATAGTTTTACAATAAGTTGGGGAGTGAGGATCTAACCATTTTTTTAATAAAATAAAATAAAATTTAAAAATAATAAAATAACATAGAGATCCTAAAAGATCCGAAGGAAGTGGGTTCACTTACCGGCCAGGCCCGGCCACCCTGCCCCAGGCAGGGGAGCTGCTGCTTCCTCCGAGCTCCCGGAAGGGAAACCAGAAGTTACTGGGCAGTTGCCTGTGTGAGCACCAGGCTGGGCTGGTACAAGGTCCTAGAGCAAAGCCCCTCCACAGCCCTGCAACTTACTAGCTGTGATCTTGCAAAGACACATCTGCCTCTCTAAGCTTCAGTGTCCTCGTCTAGAAGAGAACAGCAATTCCTACCCCATGGACTGTTGGGAGGATTCCATGAGACAACAAATACAAAACGTTTAACTTAATGCCTCTACTTGGTAAACAGACAATGAAAAGTAGCTCTACCATAAGCCAGGAACTACCCCTGTAACCTAACCGAGGGGTCACAGGTCCTGCACAGGAGGCCTCTGTTTTTACTGCAGACCATCCTTGCAACAGAACCCAAAACCTCACCCCCACCACAAAAGAAGACCGTCTCCCCAAAAGCACCAGTGAGCAATCGCTACTTCGCTGAAGAGTCCACAGGAGCAATGGGCGCCGCTGGAGACCTAGCGTTCTCCCAGCCCTTCTCGTCTGTCCCCGCCCTCAGGCATGGCCTTCCTCGCCCACAGTCCTGCTGGCTGGGACGTCTGCCTCCCCTCAGGCGGCCCCCCGGGTCCATCCTCTGAAGAGCCTCTTGGCTCCCTCCAGGCTCCTCCATCACCCCCTTCACCCCCTCTTCCAACTAAGACCCCTCGAGGCACCTGGAGCCCCTCTCCTCAGAAGACAAACTCTAGGGTTATAAATAATCAATCCAGTTTTGGGTTTTTTTCCCCTCTAATACATATAAGAAAGAAAATTGAGACTCAGAGAGCTATTCAAGTTTCCTGAGGATACAGAGAAGGTAAGCAGCAGGGCTGCATCTCAAACAGGTCCCCTGACTCAAAATCCCAGTCGCCAGCACGCCCTCCCCCCAGGCGAGGGGCTGGGGCGCTGGCGCTGGACCTGGGCTGATGGGCGGGAAGCTCCCAGAGCCCTGAGGGAAGGAAGAAAGAACACACACACACACACATGTTCACACTCATCTCGCGTGAACACACGTGCTTACATCCACCCATGCTCTCTCGCACATGTGCTCCCACATATACACACTCACGCATGTACACACCCACTCACACACATTCGCCCCCGCGCAGGTGCACACACGCGCCCCGTCTCTGAGTTCCCACCGGGCCCACTCCTGTCTGTCCCTGCACTGTCCGTACTGAACTCTCCACCTCCCTGACCAGTCCTCAAGCTCCTCGGGGACAGAGGTGTGCTGTGGTTCCTGCTGGGTCCCCACTGTCCCTCACAGTGCCCGTCACTGTTCATTTAAATAAATGAATTAAACCCAAACAATCGCGCCGCTAGTCTGTGGGCTGTCAAGGCTGCCGGCGTCTCCCAGACTGACTCCTTCAACTCGTAGCCAGCCCCTAGGGCAGAGGTCTGGGGTGCGTTCCCAGGCATGTCCCGTCAGGACGGGGCTGACCTCCTCACGAGGGCGCGGTTATCCCGCACGTCACCCCGTAGGGGGACCCCGGGCTTCCTCAGAAGAGCCTGGCCACTCCCGGGGCCGCTGGGCAGCCACTGCCCCTGCCCGAGCCCCGATGCCTTGTCACACCTCATGGGAGCATAAAACACTCCGCACAGTACCTCACGGGTAGAAGGTGCTCCTGGCTGTTGTTTCCACAAGATGAAGAAAACTCAGTGCCCAGGAGTCCTCTCAGGGACAGTCCTGTGGTCCAAGGGGACGTGGGCTGAGCCACTGGGGCAGAGGCGTCTGACGGTCACCAGCGCCTTCCCCAGCGGTGGGCTCTGCTAGGGCCGGGCGAGTGAAAGGAGAGGAGAGAACTTGACCTTGGTGGTAGAATGGTTAGTCTGGCCCAGGTCAGTGGGTGAAAGCTCTGACAAGCCACTGGGGGTGGGAAAGATCCCTCCACACCCCTGGCCGGCCGTGAGGAACCTCTGACCAGCACGGAGCGGCTTTCTAAAGGGGCGGACATGAGCAGGCACCCAGAGGCCCGCGGCAACTGAGCCTGCAGTTTGGCCACCCAAGCGATGGGGGTGGGGGACCAGGCACGCTGGCCTTTATCTCCCCTCCTAAGTGAGCCCCCCACCCACCCATTAGGGTCTCCAGCAGGATTCCCCGAAGGAGGAGGAGTGGGAAACAGGATGGGAAAGGCAGCTGCTCTGCCGGCAAAGAGGCAAAGAGAAACTGAACAGGAGTTTCCCCCTTGAGTGGACAGAAGTGAGTCCCTGGCCAAGCGGAGGAAAGTGAGAAAAGAAGAGAGCAGTGTAGGGATGGGTTGGGGGAGATGACATGTAAGAGACGTAATACATAAAGCACACTACTAGCCTTACGGATACGGCTTGAGTTTTTGTCACCTGAATCAAGATCCAGATCGTTTCCAGCACCCCATAAGGTACCCTCCTGTTCCTTCCCAGTATCTTCCCTGGGAGGGTGGGGGATGAAGGGGAGCCTTGTTAGCTGGTGCCTAACACGAACCTCTCACAAGAGCCCCATGCAGATCTGGGTCGGAGCTGCAGCAAGCCCAGTTCTCTCTCCATTCCCCAGGGGTAGAAACATCAGCTTTCATGCACTGGGACCTTCTGTCAGGGATTCTTAACCAGGGGTCTGTGAGCTTGAACTGAAATTCAAAAAAGCATTATTCTTGTGGGGACCTGTTGGTGCAGGTGTGAGGTATTTATTAAATAACGCACATTAGTCAGGGGTCCTGCACATTAGTAAAGGGTCTGTGGTGTTCACCTGACTGGCAAAGGGGTCGGTGGAACAAAACAGGCTTGGTCTATGTGCATGGGGGGTGGTAAGTCTCAAATAAGGAACACAAGAAATAACACATTTGACTATTTTTTTTTAAGTTTTTTAAATTTATTTCTCTTCCCCCCACCCCCATTGTCTGCTCTCTGTGTCCATTTGCTGTGTGTTCTTCTGTGTCTGCTTGCATTCTTGTCAGCGGCACTGGGAATCTGTGTCTCTTTTTTGTTGCGTCATCTTGCTATGTCAGCTCTCCGTGTGTGCAGCACCACTCCTGGGCAGGCTGTGCTTTTATCGTGTGGAGTGGCTCTCCTTGTGAGGTGCACTCCTTGCACATGGGGTTCCCCTACACAGGGACACCCCTGCGTGGGCACAGCACTCCTTGCACACATCAGCACTGTGCATGGGCCAGCTCATCACACAGGTCAGGAGGCCCTGGGTTTGAACCCTGGACCTCCCATGTGGTAGGCGAATGCTCTATCAGTTGAGCCAAATCCACTTCCCTTGACTCTCTTTAAGTCAAGTTAAATCCTATGCCAAGCTACATCCCACCCAGCCGCCCAGAAATTCAATCTTGGATATGACAGGGGCTCCAACCTTCCCCCTCCCTTTTTTTTTTTTAAGATTTATTTTTATTTATTTCTCTCCCCTCCCCGCCCCCCCCCCCCCACCATTGTCTGCTGTGTCCATTTGCTGTGTGCTCCTCTGCGTCCGCTTGCGTTATCAGGAGGCACTGGGAAACTGTCTTTTTGTTGCATCATCTTGCTGTGTCAGCTTTCCATGTGTGTGGCACCACTGCTGGGCAGGCTGCGCTTTTTTCATGTGGGGTGGCCCTCCTTATGGAGTGCACTCCTTGTGCGTGGGGCACCCCTACAAAGAGATGCCCCTGCATGGCACAGCACTCCTTGCACGCAGCAGCACTGCACGTGGGCCAGCTTACCACACGGGTTAGGAGGCCCTGGGGATGGAACCCTGGACCCTCCATATGGTAGATGGATGCTCTATCAGTTGGGCCACATCCACTTCCTCCAGGATTCTCTCTAAGTCACGGGGTCTTCCATTAGCACCAGAGCTTCAGGAGATTCCTCGGACCAGATCACCCATCTGGCCTGGTTACCATGGAGACCCCTGGGTTCCCAGAGGAAGCAGTCCCTTCCTAGAGGGAGACTCTGCTGCTTCCATGCCAGGTTTTGGGTTCTGAGGACCCTCATGGAGGCTTGGGTCCCCGGGTGCCCCACACAGCCATGGCCTTGCCAAGTCCCAAGAAAAGGAGCCGGAGCACCCATCTGTCTGTCCCCATTTTGAGGGAATCACTGCCGTTCCCTGCAGTGCTCAGAGGCCTGTTTCTTTCTCTTCCCCTCTGGGAAATGGGCATCACCTATTTAGTGATTTAATAACTTTAAATATTTGTCCTGTCACAGAATAAATCCCCTCAACAACCTGAGAGAATATTATTATCCCTGTTTTACAGACCAGAAAATGGAGGCTGGGAGGAGCTGAGTCACCCAGGCAGGAAGAGGTGGAGGTGAGGTTCGGATTCAGATACTCCAGAGCCTGCACCCTGTACCACGACCTTGGCCACCCCAGGACCACAGACATGGAAGCACAGCCAAGAAAAAGCCAGCATTTACAGCAGGCGAAGATGTCGATTTGGACAAATCCATCCCAGCTCCCTCAATACTCCACAAGGTCCCACCCCTGCTGGACAGAGGACCCCTGTAGACCCTTCCTGGAAATGCTGCCAACCTGGGGACAAGAGCTTTGGGCCGTAGACCTGGGAAGGACCTTAGAAATCACCCAGTCCTCCTTTTATGGAAGATAAAACTGCAGCCCCAAGAGATAAACTGAGTCACCCAGGAGATCTCGGTCTCATGCTTCCCTGGCCACCAGCCACAGGCCTGCCCTCTGACCTGCATCTTGCCGGGGGCTAAATATGTGTGTGCTTGTGGCAATAACTGTTTACAGTGCAGTGAGGTCAGGGCTGGCACCGGGCACTGGGCACCAGCTCCAGCTGGTCAAGTTACTGCAGCGGAAGCCGGGGAACGTGGCTTAGCTACAGCCACCCTCCCCACCCTGCACCAGGAGGCAGAGTCTAACTGCTCCCTTTGGAGCCCAGAGGCAGGCCTCTGAAAAGGGATTTTTCTCAACCGTCTGCTCCAGGACTCTCTAAACAGGTGGCAGAGGTCACAGCCTGCAACCAAGGGTCAGCCATTCCTAGTAACTGAGCACCTACAATGTTCCCTCAGCAAGCACTGAGCATGTACCCTGCCCTTTGAGCCTGCAGCCTAGCAGGGGAGACAAATGAGGGAACAGCTCATGGGCCCGCGACCTGTGCAGACACAGAAGCCCTGTGCTTTGATTAATGCTCTGCTGCCTTGAAATTCTTGTTTGTTTATTTATTTATTTTAGGAGGTACCAGGGATTGAACCCAGGACCTCATACATGGGAAGCAGGCACTCAACTACTGAGCTATATCTGCTCCTCCCCCCTTAATTTTTAATTCCTAACTAAGGGCCTCACTTTTTCATTTGTGCTGGGCTTAGCAAATTAGGTAGCCACTTCAGGGACTAGGTAAGCAAACTGCAATATGATAAATACCAAAATAGAAGTGGGAGCAAAGAGAAGGACCTCCCAGCCCAGACTTCTCAGAAGAATGGATAGTCCTAGTTGAGCCCTGAAGCATGAGTGGGAGAAGCCAAAGGGAGGAGTGAAGAATGTACCAGCAAAGGGAAGTGCAGGGGCAAATGCCCCAAGATGAGAAAACCTGGGGTGTTTCAAGGAATAATTGTGGAGTACAAGGTGGAGAGCGGTGACAAGGCTGAGAAGGGAACTAGGACCAAGAATAGCCGAGAGCTGCAAGCACCAACCCCACAAAATGACACAGTACAAGAAGGACAAGGATTCTCTATATGCCCAGGGAAAGCGTCGTTATGACAGGAAGCAGAGTGGTTATGGTGGGCAGACTAAGCCAATTTTCCGGAAGAATAGCCGAGAGAATTCTGAAGAACAAAGTGGAGCGACTCTTCCTCTTGGACATCAAGATGCTTGTAAAGCAACTAAAATTAAGAGTGTGGCTCAGGGATAAACAGACCAGTAGAACAGAACAGAAGCTCCAGAAACAACACCACACATGAATGAAAACACGATTATGGTAAAGAAGGCCTGACGAATCAGTGGGGAAAGGATATACTCGTCATTAAGTGGTGCTGAGCAATTGGTTTTCCAGACAGGAAAAAGAAATAAAATCACACGCCTGCCTCACACCACACAAGAAAATTAACTCATTTAGGGATAAAGACCTAAATGTGGAAAGCAAAGCTTTAAAACTTTCAAAAGAAAAGAATATTTTTATAAACTCAGGGCAGAAAAGTGATTCCTTTAATAAGACATGGAAAGGGTTTTTTTCCTAAAAGGGAAGATTGATAAATTGGCTCACACTGTTATTTTTTTCAATATCCATGTAAGGAAATATTGTGTGCAGGCTGGGAAGAACAGCTGTCATTCACACTCTCTCCCCAAACCCCTTCAAGCCCAGCTGTGCCTTCAGTGTGGAGGCTCCTCCCTGGAGGGCAGCCTGGGGGGGTATTGGCTACTGAGGGGCCCATATTCCAGGGCTGGGTCCTCAGCTTCTCAGACTGGGATGAATGCAAACCTGGGATGCCCATGACCGCTAGCGAGGGATCCCCCTTCCTGATATCAGGGAAGCCAAGTCATTAATCAGAAGAGTACTTAGTAGATACATGATCAAAACAAACTACCAAGTACACCTCACTTTCCCAACCTCAGGGCTTTTCTGTTCGGCATGCTCTTGCCCTGGCTGAAGAAGGACCCTGGCCCCGTGCTCTCTCACATCACCCTGTTTATTTCCTTGTAGGCACTTACCATTGCCGTTATCATACTGTTTATTATCTATATCTCCCACTAGATTTTGGCGCCATGAGGGCACTGAGCCTCACTACCAGAGGGCAATCGCAGGCAGCCACACACATATTATTTTCGGTTTGGTTTGCACAGGGTTTTTCCAAAAATTCAATTTATTGGCAATATTTAAAATTGAGAGATTGCAAATAAACTTCTGGGTTTCCAGGTTCTCCTGAAAAAGATCACAAAGGGCTACATCCCCCTGAGTAACGGCTACAGCCTCTAGTCCTACCCCAGTCCCCACCACACCCATTACATCACACTTGGCTGTCTTCACCCCTTTATCTTACCTGCCTGGCCCCTGGAGGACTCTGGGTCTAAAATCCTGGTCATTGTCACCACTTTACCCCTGCACCTGAGACGAACTAAATAACATTTCAATAAACGAATTCAAAAAGCAATAAAGACTGTTTTGGAGGAAATATTCCCTCTTAGCCCTGGAAAGGCTGTACCTCACACAATTCGTGTGACACAGGATCGCCTTCAGGGACCTGAGTTCATCATTCACGCTAATGCACTGGGCACATTCTTTCCTTAAATGGTCTAATCTAAGTGATAAGGTCAAGGTTTTGATTATTGTATGTTCATTAATTAGACTGCCACCCTAAATCTTTCCGGAAAGGTGGGCGACTGGGTGGACAGATGGGTAGGTAAATGGTAATGAGATGGTGAGAATTTGTAGTGTTGGGAGGCTCAGCATCTAATTCCCCTCTAAGAAATGCCAACCTACCCTGAAAAACACCTCATCCAACAAGTAGGGTTGCAACAGGGTAAAGAGGGCGGAATGTGCCAAAAGACACGGTGCGCACGCGCGTGCGAAACCTCCGCCACTTTTCTCGGCAGTGCAGACACCTTCCAGCCGCACTGCGCAGGCGCTGAGACGGACCAAATTTTCCCTCCCCCTTCCGCCTCTCCTGGCGTCGGGAGGACGCCCTCCCGCAGCACAGAGTTCCTGCGCAGGCGCCCTTCCGCACCCTCGCGCCCGGACCAATTGGAAGCGGCGGCGCCTGGGCGCTGGGGGCACAACGCCGTGGGTGGGGACGGTACGTGAGGGCAGCGCGCTGGCGTCACAGGGGCGCCTATATAAGTGAAAACAGGCACCGCCCCTCCGCCCCAGTCACTGAGCCGCCGCCGAGGACTCAGCAGCCTCCCCCTCGAGCCCCCTCGCTTCCCGACGCTCCGTCCCCCCTGCCCGCCTTCTCCCGCCGCCGCCTTCCGCAGGCCGTTTCCACCGAGGAAAAGGAATCGTATCGTATGTCCGCTATCCAGAACCTCCACTCTTTCGGTAAGCTGTGGGAAAGGCCGCAGGCCCGGGACGGGGAAGAGGAACGCCCCGGGCCTTTATAAACTCCGGCGGAGAAAAGATGTTCGGGTTCGCGGGACAGTGGGGCTGGGGCACTGGGGTCGGTCCCTCAGCGCTACCGGAAGGAGCGGGCGGGAGGTCAACCCTTGGGCGGCGCCCAGCGTCTCGGATGGCGCATATTACTAATGGCTCCCTGGTCTCCTTTGCCACACCCGCCCCCTCCCGCCACCCCTACGTCACGTCCGGTACGTCACCTGCCGTTGTCACGGAGCGGGGAGGGAAAGGCGGTGCCAGCCGTAAGTGGCGAGCGCGATCACCAATGGGGGTGGCAGTCTTTGCCCCGCCTCGAGAACGTGGGTTCCGGTAGATTGCATCAGCCGGGTGGAGCGCCAGCCGGAGCTCGCTCCCCCGACACGTGATCGGCCCCTATGGGCGGGCCTGGGGCTGGCGGCCCAGGCTTCCCCTTGGGCTGGAGAAGCCGGCCGTCCCAGACTGACCTGTTGGAGTGAGCCAACACGGGACACATCTGATCTGGCCCAAGCGCTAACGATTTCAGTGTTAGTTTCTGCACTCGCTGCAGACTGAATGGGTGGCATCAGCAGCTGAGTCACATCCCTAAGCGAACTTAATCTTTTCTTCCCAGACCCCTTTGCTGATGCAAGTAAGGGTGATGACCTGCTTCCTGCTGGGACTGAGGATTATATCCATATAAGAATTCAACAGAGGAACGGCAGGAAGACCCTTACCACTGTCCAAGGGATCGCTGATGATTACGATAAAAAGAAACTAGTGAAGGCGTTTAAGAAGGTAGGTCATTTTGCCCACAAGAGGGTGTTGCTGAGTTGCATAATCACAGAAAAAGGATCGATAAGGGCATTAGTACTGTTGCTTGGCCAACTTTTGATGTGCTTTGCTTCCTTTGGGCTTGCAGAAATTTGCCTGCAATGGTACTGTAATTGAGCATCCAGAATATGGAGAAGTGATTCAGCTACAGGGTGACCAGCGCAAGAACATATGCCAGTTCCTTGTGGAGGTGAGTTCAGTGGCTTCTTGGTCGTTTGTCTCCTCCATGGCAAATCAAGTCACGTGTGTTTCTAAAGACAGAAGGGAGTTGTTTGTTTTTAAGTGTACTGTGTATGTTTCTACTTTAAAGATGCAAATCTAAACACACATGAGCAGCATTGGTTTCTGAATGAATTTCAGGTAAACCGTGAATTAAGTACTAAATTCCTATTATATCTTGGTTCGTGATATAACTGAAGCGATTACAGCTATCTGGTCCTCATAGACCTTGATTCAGAGTCTTGTGATGTACCTCCTGGACACACAAAATATTCAGAAGGGTAGTTTTTAACTTTAGTGCCCGTGCTTAAGAATTGGTGCTCATGGTGGTTGGGTTGTCCACCTTAGTGTCTGACTCTTGGGTTTCACACACACAGTAGCAGCATGAAAATGAGAGAAGATGGTTGGCATCAGAAATAAGAGGCTTTAGTTCCTCCACCCTTTAAAATTTTGCCCTTTTCTCTTTGCAGATTGGACTGGCTAAGGACGACCAGCTGAAGGTTCATGGGTTTTAAGTGCTTGTGGCTCACTGAAGCTTAAGTGAGGATTTCCTTGCAATGAGTAGAAAATTTCCCTTCTGTCCCTTGTCACAAGTTTAAAAACCTCACAGCTTGTATAATGTAACCATTTGGGGTCCGCTTTTAACTTGGACTAGTGTAACTCCTTCATGCAATAAACTGAAAAGAGCCATGCTGTCTAGTCTTGAAGTCCCTCATTTAAACAGAGCTCAAGCAGTAGGCGCCTGGCAGTGTCCAGCCTGAAACAAAGCAATAACGTGATGTTTCAGCTACGCCCAGAGTCCCCAAGATCACGGACGCCTATGTTTGGCCAGAAGCTCTTTGGTCCTCCTCCTGCAAAATTCCCTGCCCTGAGAAAATGTCACCACCTGACCAGCCCTCCATGGAGCTGAGAAAAGTTGGGGTGAGGCAGCCGCAGCAGCAGTACCACAAGAGGGGAGCCTTTCGGTAACAAAAGAAAGAGCCCCTGGTGTCTCCAGGCTGACCAGGTGAGCAGTGCTAAGAGAGGCCACCTTCCCTCTAGTGAGGTGAAGCCACCAAGGTCTTTGTTCCTTTTGACCAGGCATAATAGCCTAGTTAAGATTGTCCAAACAGAGCCACCAGAATGTGAGGGCAACCTTCTATCAGAGTTAAACTTTTGACAAGGGAACAAAATTCAAACTGATGTATTGATCACGTAGCTAGCTGTAGAGCTTGCATTTTATTAGCAACAGCTGCCCAATGCCATGTGAAGTATCAAAACTGGTTTTTGGGTTTTTTCCCCCTTCAGTTTTAATGTTATGTAATGTATTTAAACTCTTATTTAAATAAAATTTGTTTTCAGAAACACTTGACTTGCAGATTCTGGTTTTCTTATATATAGTCAATTTGGGGTATATTAAAGAACCACAGAAATGGGCCCTCAACCTTTTGGCCAGGAAAAAACTGAGCTTATCCCTCCAGGTTTCCCACAGGTCAGCTGCTCTACAAGCATTTAGCCAGAGTTGTGCTGTCCCATTAACATGGTGCATTACTGACAGACTTCGATGCACTTTCCTAGGTATATAAAGGTCTGTCCTTGGGTTCGTTCTGTTACCAATATCTCAGCACAAGTGCACCAAACTGTCCTAATTTCAGATAGTAAAACATGGGCTTCATGTTGCCTGAATAATCACTATTCCCATTCATTAACCTCAGGCTGCTTCTGTCTTGCAGATGAAGGCCAGGCTCTTGAATGTGAGTTGGGTGGCAGTTCTTACAGAGACCAGGTTAGGAAACAGCCTTGGAACCAGGTGAAGTGTGGAAGTGAGCCAGTGGCAGCTGCCCTGAAAATGGAAGAGGACTCTGACCCTAAGGGCAGGGTTTGTACTGCAACTCAAGTTCCTATAAACCTGATCTGTTTAATAAAAGAACTTCGCACATATCTCCTAACAGTGGCATTCAAAACATTTGGGTGATACTTTTTTTTTATTTTAGGAGGGTAGTGGGGATTGGACCCAGGACCACCTACGTACAAAACAGGTACTCAACCACTGAGCTACACCTGCTTCCCTGGGTGGTACTTTTAAATGAAAAGTAGTGGCCTTTTATTTTAAGAACTTGGAGGCAAGACTCAACAGAAGACTACAATCAGCAGATGGTAGGAAACCTACAAAATATTCACATGAGCTAGAGGTTGATGAGAACTGAAGTGTCAGGTCTTGTGTTAGGCTCTCTGCATCTGTGTATGCCTTTTGAGGGCCTCAGGGCTGAAGTAATTCAGAAAGCAGTTGTCTTTGGTGGTTGAGAGAACACAGCTGAGCAACCCAGCACTGTGTGGGGCTTGGCCAGAGTCAGCGTTTCTAAGGACTGGGAAGGCATTCCAGGCAGAGGGAAAGTAAAGGGAATCTGGGAAAGACGCAGAGGTGGAAAAGCATAGTATGTGTGAACAGCCTAAGGTGGGACCATTTGGCAGGAACAAAGGTGCCACATAAGAGCAGAAATAATGCAGTTCTAGCTCCTTAACTACGTGCCAGGCCTGCGCTTTGCTTAAAATATACATGGACTCAGTGCACCTAGCAATAGGGGCTAATTATGTCCTACATAATGGTGAGACAGTCAGAGAAAAGCCAACTGAGTCAGCAAGTGGATGGTGAGTGGGAAAGTCAGAGGGGGCTGAGCCATAAGCTACGACACAAATGTAGCACTGAGGAATTGATTATGGTGAGAATGTCTTCCCAATCACCCAGCATCGCTCTCTGACCCCCAGTCTCACCTCTCATTCCTTTCTCCCCTCTCTTTGTCTTCCAGTGCCCCACTCTGCTCCTCAGTCCACCTTCTCCCAGCCCCCCTCCCATCTCCCACCCCTATTCCAGGCCAGGGATCAGTGGTCCCCTGCCCCACTCCTACCCTCTGGAGCTGTAGGAGACAGTGGCACAGACTGAGCATTTTTTAAATGTTATAAAGACAATGAAAACAGGTCACTAAAACTACAGAAATCTATGAAAATAAAAAAAACGAACTTGCTGTTAGCTAACTGAACCTGCAACCAAGCTTCTCTAGGATGATGGCACAGCCTCCCTTCCTTGCCTACCAGCCTAGACAGTGCCCCCTTGTGGCTTTAGTATAAAAACAAGTTTACTAGTCCCTTGGCCTACCTGCTTTGAAATTGAGCCCCATTACTAATTTTTAACTTTCCAGATTATTTCAAAATTAGTGCATAATGTGAGAACTTAGTAATATTCATTATCTTAATCCCTTCTAACTCAAATATTGATAAAATTCACATTCTAGGCCCCATTTGCCTCCATTTCTTTTGAGCTGAACAATGCCCAGGTTCCATCTGCTTTTCAAGGACCTACGAAAATATCTAAGAACTGAAAAGTTCTTATCTCCAAAATTTGACTCCTCAAAATGCAGTGCAGAAAGAGTGAATGTTTAATGCTACAAAATGAAATATCAGCAATAAGATAACTGCAATAAAGGTCTTGCATATTTATAAATGCAATGAACAGTCTATAAAAAGGACAATATTAGGTTTGTTTGGTATATGGTACATTTTAATCGATCTGATGTGAGGTATAGAGTCCCCGAAGCTAGAATGCCTGGGCTAATAAGCCCTAAGACATGGCTCTGCCCAAGCAGCCAGAGATTCTAATCAGCAGCTCCCATGTGGGGCCCAAGGTTCTGCATTTTGAACCCAGTTCTGTAGGGTGCCACATCCATACTTGGGGAAACTGGCTAATGGGGAGCTATTGCGGAAACTTGAGCAGGAGAAAGCACCATCAGAGTGAAACCAGGAAAAGTAACCTGACAATATTGTATTTAAGATGGCGTAGGCAAACAGCTGGTCACTAGAACTCTCATCAGACTATTGTATTAACAAACCATTTAGCATGTCTATTTATGGAATCACTAATTTGAATATTCTTTGGAAATCCTTTTAAAGGCTTTACCTCCTATGTTCCCTTCTCTTGTACCTGTAAATGCTTTTATGTGATTAAAGCAGCAGGTATGCTCAGCATGTCTTTCAGGTTTGATGCTTATTGAATTTATGTTTCAATATTGAGGAGGTCTGTGCCCTTGGAAATCCAAACGTGTACTTTACCTAGATGGCCTGTAGATAGGCTGAAAGCATCCAAGTGACCCAAATGTTTTAAATGATGATGAGATAATTAATATTCCAAAGAGAGTAAGGTTATTTCTGCTGTTTAATGTTTAATATAGAAAGCCATGTCTCTGTAGCTATTGAGCTTTATCAATACTCCAAATAAATTGATAAAATGCTTTAAAAAAAAAAAAAAGATGGAATAAGGGGCGGCCTGTGGTCAGAACTTGGTTACCAGCATCTGAGAAAAGTAACACTGAGATTTTGTGAGAGATTTGGGTGTAATGTAGCATGTGCATTTTAGTGGGAGACTGTCCATAACATCAGAGCCCACTACCCAAAAAAGTTGAGTCACTGGTCCATATTTTCCATGCAAGGAGTTATAAACCCCCAGGGAGTAACAAAGGTTTTTCCAGGAATGTTAGAAGCAGTAACAGTGCCTATTTCAACATCTCTTTTTAAAGTTAACAAATATTTAAAGTATTTTCAAATTTCCCCCTTTAAAATGGAGTGTGCACTGGGCAGGAAAGACACGCAGTGGCTGGAGTCCATGGCCTCAGATGCCCGCGCTGACTCCCTCTCTCCCCAAACCAGCTTTCACCAGGCCTCACCCAGCCACAGCAGTCTGGGTCATTACACAGTTCAAATTATCTTTAGTCTTCGTCATTCATGATTAATTTACATCCATATCGGACCATTGTTTAAAAACAGGAAGCATAGGAAACCCAAAGATTGAAAAATAAGTTAACGTGGAGCATACATGACATCGTGCGTGTGTCAAGTCATTGATTCTCACTCCATTTCCGTGAAGCACCTGGAAACAAGCACAAGGAGAAAGGCAGGCGCGTGGCTGTGAAGTCTTTTCCGACTCAGATTGTGGTCCTGGCTCAGCAGCGTAGCATCACCTGGGACCATATTCGGCAGAATTTCAAGCCCCATCGCAGATCTTCTAAATCAGAATTTGCATTTTAACCAGGCCTCCCAGATGATCCATATGCAGGGGAAAGTTGGAGAAGCACCAGTTCGGACCAATAAAATCAGCAGATCTCATATTCAGATCTGCAAGCTGGCTTGAAAAAGAGCATAACCTTGTGACACTTTGTTTTTGTTTTTAGATACTACAGGCCGGGTATTGAACCCGAGACCTCAAGTGGGAAGCAGGCACTCAACCACTGAGCCACATCATGGGCTTCCCTGAGTTGTTTTTTTCATTCATTTTGCTTGTTGCTTGTTTTTGTTTTTCAGGAGGCACCAGGAACCAAAGCCAGACTTCCTGTGTGGAAGGCAGGAATTAACTGCTTGAGCCACATCCACTCCCCTGATGTTTAGTTTTTATAAGTACATTTTCCATTACAGTTTTAGATCTACATTGAAATGCACAAAAGCAATTTAGATACGGAAAGCAACAGTGAAGTGAAGATGGATTGAGTATCATTGCTCTCCATGAGAGGTTCAGAAACCTGGCTACTAACAGGACAGCCAGGAAGCTCTGCAGTAGTACAGAGCTGGCCGGAGCCCTCCAAGTCTCAGGCCAGAACTGCTGGGGGTGGCCCAAGAGTGATGGTGACTGCTAGGCATCCCCCTCAAGACTTGCTAGACCTGCAGGTGACAGTCATCTGATTAAGAGCTCTCCAGAATGTCAAAAGCAATGTTGAAGGAGAAAATACAGTGATGGCCATATCGAATTTGGTTTCTTATTTATTGGAATCAAAGACCAGGTCACATCTCCCACCTGTTATTTGCAATATGCATGCATATGACTAGCCTGAAGCTCTCTTATGTCACCTTTTAGGGAAAAAATTTGTATAAAAGTTATCAAATTAAAATACAATTAAATAATAGCAAATATAAGGAAGTCATGAGTGAACTATAATTGTGAAAATAATGAAATTTAAATCAGCATTTTAATATATATTTCATCTCATAACCAAACATAATGCAATATCATTTTTTAATTTGTCAAAAGTCATGCTTTATCTTCTAATTAAATATAAGCAATGTTGTGTTACTTTTTCAATGGGGAAAATCAAAAACTCTTTAAATGGTATAAATATTAGTACAGATTATATTTTTTTTAATTGTTTGCCATGTTCAATCTGCTCTTTTTTTTTTTTTTAAGATTTATTTATTTATTTATTTAATTCCCCTCCCCTCCCCCGGTTGTCTGTTTTCTATGTCTTTTTGCTGTGTCTTGTTTCTTTGTGCGCTTCTGTTGTCGTCAGTGGCACGGGAAGTGTGGGCGGCGCCATTCCTCAGCAGGCTGCTCCCTCCTTCGCGCTGGGCGGCTCTCCTTATGGGTGCACTCCTTGCGCGTGGGGCTCCCCTATGCGGGGGACACCCCTGTGTGGCACAGCACTCCTTGCGCGCATCAGCACTGCACTTGGGCCAGCTCCACACGGGTCAAGGAGGCCCGGGGTTTGAACCGCGCACCTCCCATGTGGTAGACGGATGCCCTAACCACTGGGCCAATTTAGAGAAGAACTGTCATAATTTGCCCAGCTCAAATAAATGATCTTTTAATTAAAATTCCTGGCATCTTCCTGACATATATGACGAAGAAGATCAAAGTTGTCCTCAAGATTATTGATGTGACGGGGAGAAGATTCTTGAGCGCACAAGTCTGAGATTCATTGTGAGCAATCACAACTGCTTTGCTGCTAGACACAAGACAGAAGATATTCATCTGGAGGACTCTATAAAAGCTTGCCCAGGCTTATGACAGTTCCCAGTGGTCATATGTAACCCGGGGTTTCTCAGCCTCGGCACTACTGAGGTCAGGTAGCTGTTGGGAAGGAGCTGTCCTGTGCGTTGTGGGATGTTTAGCAGCACCCCCAGCCTCTACCCTCTAGGTGCCAATAGCAACCCTCCATCCACCACCCATAGGCAAGCAAAAGTGTCCCCAGACATTGCCAAAAAATCACTTCCAGTTGAGAACCACTGCTGTTCTCCTGCTACTCAAGAAGATGAGGATG
The DNA here is from genome assembly GCF_030445035.2 of Dasypus novemcinctus. Classification (NCBI taxonomy): domain Eukaryota; kingdom Metazoa; phylum Chordata; class Mammalia; order Cingulata; family Dasypodidae; genus Dasypus; species Dasypus novemcinctus. The sequence continues at coordinate 60,993,787 of NC_080693.1, forward strand.
CAAAGGAGAGAGAGCAAGCCACGTGATGAGAGAGAGAATCCTGCTCATTTTAAACCTCTCGTAGTATGAATTATTCATTCATTCAACAAACATTTTTTTCATCACCTCGTATGTGCCAGCTGCTGTTTTGAGTTTCTGGGGATACAGCACTGAGAAAATATGCTAGCCCGTTTGGAGCTTACAATCCAGCGGGGGAAGATGAACATCTAACAAATAAATTATATATTCAGTTGTTGATAAGTGCTTTGGAGAAAAATAGAACGGGGAAAGAGAGTACTTCTCCCTGTCACATGTCCATTTATGACACCCTTGCCGTAAATACAGTTGAAATTATTTGGGTATTTATACCATGGTTTGTTTAGCGGCTGACTCCCCAACAGAGCTCCACAAGAAAAGAGGTGCATTCTGATTTGTTCATCACTCAACCCCCACACCTGGCACAGCTCCTGCCTCAAATAAGCACCCCATAAATGTTTGTGACAGAATGAATGGACACAGCAAAGAGTGAGCAGTGGGGTCTGCGCTTGGGATAGAAGCTGTGACTGGAAGCAGAACATTGGGACCGTGAACACAGAAGGCAAAACCAAAACCACGACATCAGAGGCCCACCAAGAAAAACGAGAGGAACCCCTATATTTAGGAAGAAAAGGGAATGAAAGGACTGACCAGGAAGGGCTAGAGAGGTGAAAGGATGCCTTTTGGATGTATTTGGTGCCCAGTGCCAAATGCTGCAGGAAACAACTGTAGGAAACTAGGAGGGCTCCAAGGCTACCTAGTTGGTGACCAAGAGAAAGGTCAGAAGCCCAGAAGCCACACCCAGAGCCACGAGTAGGGAGTAAAGGGGGGATGACTTTGGGTACACACTACTTTCTTAAAAAAACAAAACAAAAAAAAACCACTGTATTTGAAAACAATACACACTCATTAAAAACAGAACAAAAAGTAGGGGGGGAATAGATATTAACATAATCCACTATGTGAGAATTTCCCTGTTCCCTTAACTATTCTTTGAAAATCATTCAGTGGCTAAATCAAATTCCATGTTTAAAATCCTCTTGGTCTGGAATCTTTTGAAGAGGTCATTCTTTGATAACTTCCTCTATAATTTTGGACTAGGTGGGTTTTCTTCTTGAGTTTGGAAATCTGTTTAAAACACAGAATTTTACCATTGCAATGCTGGCTGGGATAGGCAAATTATGAAGAGGACTACTGCTCTTGCCACGGGGCAGCTCCAGTTTGGCTGCAGAACAGAAATTCTTCCACCTTCTGCCAGAGCCAGTTCAGAATCGGGGGGTTATACATACAGGAGAACTTCAGGAAAGCCTGAAGAAGGCGCACTGTCCCTTCTCCCTTCCCCGAAATGGCTTTTCACAACAGCCAAGTGAAGTGTAGGTAAAATCAGCCATCAAAACCTTCCTGGGGGAGCAGGTGTAACTCAGTGGTTAAGCACCTGCTTCCTATATCCACAGTCCTGGGTTCAATCCCTGCCCCAGTACCACCTTAAAAAAAAAACCTGGTTCCCTTCTTGCCCCACCTTCTGTCACTCCAACCAGCTCAATAGATAACAGAGTGAAAGGAAGAAAAAGATCACAGAAGAGGGAGCAGGAATGCTGCAAGACTTTTTTTTTTTTCTTTGAGGTACCAGGGGCTGGGGATTGAACCCTAGATATGCATGTGGGAAGGTGGCACTCAACCACTGAGCCACATTGACTTCCCTGAGTTAGCTTTTTCATTTATTTTGTTTGTTGTCTGTCTTTGTTTTCTCAGGAGGCACTGGGAACTGGACCCAGGACCTCTCATGTGGGAGGAGGGCACTCAACCACTTGAACCACATCTGCTCCCAAGAATTTTTTTTTCAGTACCTGTGGAGCTGCCTCTAGAATCAGACTGCCTCAGCCGTATGGCTAGCGAGCTCTTTGTCCTGCGCCAATCACTGTTGGGTTAGGAGTCTGACTCTGCCCTACTCATAAACTAATAAATTAGCTTGTTACTGTTTCATGGATGCTGGCAGAAGACACAAGACTCCTGGATCCAAAACAAAGAACTCAAAACACACAGCATGATTTGCATCCATTCTCCTTGCCACGATCCCCCCAGCCCTGCCAAGTTCCATGGAGGTGACACTACACTGAGATAGATGTTATGAGTAGCTGAGGAATCTACTGCTTTTATGCTTTTATAATAAATAGCAAGCAAGCCTGTTCATCGTCCTGGGAGACATTACCTCATCCCTCAAGGTTGCTCTTACTAACAAAATCCTGAGAAGTGGCCCAGATAGAGAAGGGCCATGGCCTTGCATTCCTGGCATACTGGTCAAAGCATTCAGGGAATGCTCAGGACTCAGGGCAGGTTGTCCTTCCCAACAATCACTAACCAATCTGTGCCTCTGACTCCTAAGCTATGAACTTGCAACAGTAGTACCTTCCTCATAGGGTTACGGGGAGGACTAGCAGAGCATCAGCATGTGAAGTGCTTGGCATGGGGGCCTGGCCATCGAAGGGCTCCATAAGTTTTAATCACCGTTAATATGGGAAAGGTGATATGAAAATGTGTCACAGGCATCAAAAGACTTGCACAGAGTAGAGGTTCAGTGTCCAAGTGGGAGGAGAAGGTTTTCCTACTTATTTCCCCACATGCAATCTTTGGCTCATATCCATACTACTTCCCCTCCAAGAGAAAAGAACAAAGACCCTCTTGACCAATATTGTGTTTCCAGGGTCAGCACCATGCCTGGCACAAAGTGGGCACTAAGAAAAATTTTGAATAGATGAACGAATGAATGAATGGAAATGTGAAGGCACATCTCTTGAGTCTAAGCAGGCAGGAGGGTTGGGGATGAAGGGCCCAGGTGGAGGGGTGACCTTGAGAACTAGAGGGAAGGAAGAAAGGGCAGATGGTGGACTCGGACAATTGTGGTCCTGGTCGGGCAGGGGAACTGACGTCAGAGGACCTTGGGAAAGAGGGGAGAGATGATTCAAAAAGGTTGCCAGGCAGCTGCAGAATATTAATTTGCAATTGGATCAACCAGTCACTTTCCGGAACTTTCCTGTAGGTGTTTGCAGAAAGAGTGGGGCAGGGAAGGTGTTTGTAAAATTAATTTTTCATAGCTATTTTATGCAACTTAGATCCTCTTCATCAATTTGAGCATAATTTTTTTTAATCTACCAAAAGCCACAGCATTTGTGTCAGGAACATTAATTCCTTGCTCTTTGAAATTTGGCACAGTAACTCAGTCTGCAGAGTTCTGGGTTTGATTTTTTTTCCAATGTGGTAAAATATATACAACATGGAATTTGCCATTTTAATTGCTTTCAGGGGTATAACTCAACAGCATTAATTCACAATATTGTTCAACCATCACAAAAAAAATTTGAGGGCAGTGGATACAGTTTCTTCCACTTCACGTAGGCACTGTCATCCACATGCTCAAGGAGCTTCAGAATAATACATTGAACCACATGGTGTCTGCCCCTCTCTGGCCATCACAAATTTTGTTTCCAAAATTTTTCATCACCCCAAACAGAAACGCATTAAGCAATAACTCCCTTTCCCTTCTCCCCCAGCCCTTGTAAGCCCAAATCTACTTTCTGTCTCTGTGAATTTGCCTATTGTAGATACTTCCTATAAAGGGAATCATACAGTATTTGTCCTTTTGTGTCTGGCTTATTTCACTTAGCACAATGTTTTCCAGGTTCATTCATGTTGGAGCCTTTATCAGCACCTCATTGTTTTGTTTGGTTTGGTTTGGTTTTTGGGTTTTTTTCCTTTGGAGGTACCGGGATCAGGGATTGAATCCAGGACCTCTTATGTGGGAAGCCGTTGCTCAAACACGGAGCCACACCAGCTCCCCAGCATTGCTTTTTTTTTTTTTTTTTTTTTTAGATTTTATTTATTTATTTAATTCCCCCCCCTCCCCTGGTTGTCTGCTCTTGGTGTCTATTTGCTGCGTCTTGTTTCTTTGTCCGCTTCTGTTGTCGTCAGCGGCACGGGAAGTGTGGGCGGCGCCATTCCTGGGCAGGCTGCTCTTTCTTTTCACGCTGGGCGGCTCTCCTCACGGGCGCACTCCTTGCGCGTGGGGCTCCCCTACGCGGGGGACACCCTTGCGTGGCACGGCACTCCTTGCGCGCATCAGCACTGCACATGGCCAGCTCCACACGGGTCAAGGAGGCCCGGGGTTTGAACCGCGGACCTCCCATGTGGTAGACGGACGCCCTAACCACTGGGCCAAAGTCCGTTTCCCTACCCCCAGCATTGCTTTTTTACGGCCCACCAATATTCATGGGTAAATCTTATTTTGTTTAGCCTGTCATCTGCTGAGGACACTCGGGTTGTCCCCACTTTTGGGCTGTTGTGAATAACGCTGCTGTGAACACGGGTGAACAAGAATCTCTGAGTCCCTGCTGGGTTTGATTGTGCGTGTTTAGTAAAATAATAGATGTCCCGTGGACGAAGGTGTGACTAAGCTGTGGGAGGCAAATCCATTCCGAGGTGGGGGCCAGGATGTGACCCGGGGGCCAGGAGCAGCAGTAGGTGGACAGACCTGAGGAGAGGAGCTGGTGGAGGACAGGCACACCCGGGACGAAGTGAGGAGAAAGAAACAATCAAGGAAAGAGAAGAGTATTCCGGAAGTCAGCAGGAAACAACAGCAAGGAGGGGTGCAGAGGGCTGTGATAATGAAATTCTAGAGAGAGCAGACCCTTCCTTCGGACTCACGGACCCACCGTGCGCTGGAGACCGTGGGAAACACTCCGGGCGTCTCATTTAACCCTTACGGTGACCCTCCGAAGTAGGTACTCGTGTGGCCCCATTTACAGATAAGGAAACTGAGACCCAGAGGGTCTAAGTGAGCAGCCTTAGGTTGCCCAGCTAGTAAGCGCCAGAGCTGGGGAGTCAAGCCCAGGATTGCAGAGCCTCCATGTCCCGTCCTTTCACAGACACGAACGCCCACCCTGCGCACGGGCGCTCAGCTGGCGCCTGGGTCCCTGCTCCAGATCCCGCTTTGACAGGACAGGGGGCAGCCCGGGCCTTGGGCGCGAGAGCCCCCGGGCGACCCTGAGGAAGAGCCTGGGTTGAGAGCCACTGTGCCCGAGGCCCAGGGGGCATCAGAAGAGCAGGCAGGGGGCAGGTCAGGCAGAAGGCAGAGGCGGAGGGGGCGTCCTCCCCTGGCTCCTGCACCGGCGCCCCCGGCGTGAGGGGGCCTCCGAGCTCGGCCCGCGGCGGCAGGAGGCCATCCTCCTGGACCTGCTGCCTCATCTGTCACACGGCAGGTGAGGCCAGACCCACAAGCCCACTTCCCCCTGCGCAGCCCCTGGCCTGGGAGGGCCCCGGACGCAGGGCGACGTCATCACCGCCCAGGTGTCACTGTTTGCTCCCAGTCAGGGCAGACGCCCCCGTTGCCTAGGACAGACTGACCAAGTCCTCACCAGCCTCTCCCTTTTCCGCTATCAATAACCAATTAGGAAGCTGAGGCACTGGCGCCCTGACGGGTTGGCAGTGCTTCGATAGTGACCCATTTCCCAAGGCCGGGTCATGGCCGCAGGAGCACTGCCAGCTGCGTGGAGCTCCTGGGGGACGCCCCCTCCCAGCGACCCTTCTCCCCTCCACAGGGCACCTTCTGTTGTTAGCAGGTTTATTTTGTGGTTACTTGCCTTCCCCCAGAATCTAAACTCCATGAAAGTTGTGAAAAGCCTGATCATACTCACCTCTTATCCCTGGAGTCTCAACTGGCCCCTGGGTCACAGATGCTCAGTAACTGGAATGAATTTGGAATATATGAATGGTTAAAATACCTTAACAGGAAGTGGATTTGGCTCAATGGACAGAGTGTCCACCTACCACATGGGAGGTCCGCGGTTCAAACCCCGGGCCTCCTTGACCCGTGTGGAGCTGGCCCATGCGCAGTGCTGATGCGCGCAAGGAGTGCCCTGCCATGCAGGGGTGTCCCCCGCGTAGGGGAGCCCCACGCGTAAGGTAAGGAGAGTCGCCCAGCGCAAAAGAAAGTGCAGCCTGCCCAAGAATGGTGCTGCATACACAGGAGAGCTGACAAAACAAGATGACTCAGCAAAAAGAAACACAGATTCCCAGTGCCGCTGACAAGAATACAAGCAAACAGAAGAACACACAGCAAATGGACACAGAGAGCAGACAACTGGGAGGGGAGGGGGGAAGGGGAGAGAAATAAATAAAAAATAAATCTTTAAATAAAAAAAAAACCTTAACAAGGGAAGATGATGTAGCTCAGTCGTTGAGCATCTTCTTCCCATGTACGAGGTCCTGGGTTCAATCCCCATGTATGAAGTCCTGGGTTCAATCCCCACACCTCCTAAAATTAAAAAAAAAAAAATTTAATTTTAAATTTTAAAATATCTTAACAAACGTCTCCCTTAATTGCACTTGAAAAATTACACGCAAATGCACACAGGCGCAGCTCTTCCTGACAGAAGGCTTCATAAGGTTGAAACCTTTGCAACGAATTCATTCTCTCACAGTTCTGTGGCCGGATGTCAAAATGGCTCCGCTGGTTTCTTTGTTCTGGATCTCACAAGGCCAAATACAGGTCAGCAGGACTGCGGTCCCTTTTGGAGTCTCTGGGCGCGACCACACTTTGGGCTCACCCAGGTCGTGGGCTCAGCCCAGTCCCCGGCGGTTGTGGGATGAGGCCCCATTTCCTGGCAGCGGGCAGCCCAGAGCCTCTCAGCCTCTCAGGGCCTCCCGCGTTCCTCGTCACACTGCCCCCCTTCAAACCTGCAGGGGCACATCGACTCCTTCTCACCCTTTGAATTTCTCTGACATATTTTTCAACCACATCTCTTCTGCCTCTAGCCAAAGTCCCCTCCTTTTAAGAGCTCTTGTGATTAGATTGAGCCCCCAAGGATAATTCCGAAGAAATGCCCTCTTAAAAAGTCTGTAAACATCATTACATCTGTAAAGTCCCTTTTGTCAAGTAATGTCGCACATTCACAGGGTCAAGAGATTGGGGCGTGGGCATCTTGGGGGTTGGAGCCACACTCCTTCTGGGACGAGAAAGATCCCTGAACTGGGAGGAAGGCCCAGCTCTACTTCCTGGATATGCAAACTTGGCACGGGGGTTGCTTCCTGTCTAAGCCTCAATTTCTTCATCTGTAGAATGGAGACATACTAGCACTTGTGTCCTAGGACCATGGAGAAGAGCAACTACATCCAAGGCCAGCATGCAGCACTGTTAGTGCCGTGATGGCAGGGGCAGGGTCCACAAGCAGGGGGACAGGGCTGGGCCCCAGGGTCTGCACTCTGGCCTCCAGTTGTTAGGCTCAGAAACTGGATTTTCTGGGTGATGAGTCAGGATTCGAATTCTGGCCGCAGTGCTTCTCAAGCCCCTGCAGGCTAGGAGGTGCCGGCCCCGCAGTCTCCATCCCTGCAGCTTGTAGCAGTGATTCAGGGCCGAGTCCCTCTGCACCGTGGCCTATGTGAGGTGGAGTCACAGAGGGACACTTTTTAGGGGACTACCCTCCCTTGAGTCTGGGGGAGAGAAGCTCCCCGACGTGTGCGAAGTGTGTGCCCAGCCCTTGTCGCACTTCCTCTCCACTGCAGCCACGAAGTGGGAATGAACGATTCCCATTTCCCTGCTGAGACTGACTGAGGCCCAGGGGGACAGGGTGTGTGTGTGTGGGGGGGCTGCTGAACAAATTAGCCACCGGCAGCATTCTGGGCACCGTGCGCGTTACCTTGTGTACCTGCTTCACCTTCGCGAGACCCTCATGTTATTTTCCTCATTTCCTGGAGGAGGAAACAGCTCAGAGAGGGGGCAAGACTTGCCCAAAGCACAACAGCTAGAAAAAGGCAGGGCTAGGAAAACCCTCACCCTCTCCATCAGAGTTCCCAGGTGAGGAGCACATGCAGCTTCCAGGATTGTGAGCTCGCCGGGAGCGCGGTCTCATTGCGAGCGCCTGCTAGAGCCTGCGGACAGCGGTCGCGCCACCATCGCGGCTGCCTGGCAGGACACGCTCCCATTCCGTGAAACCGCCATGCCTGGGGCACGCAGCCTGAGGAAAACAGCCGAGAGGGCATAACCTCTTCCATGGGACAAAATCAAGAGTTGGGCTCTGGTGCCACCAGGATCCTGCCGAAGGTGCGTGGTTTCTCGTTACTGTAGCAACATGAGCATCTCTATTCCCCTAGGATGTGAGCAGAGCTGCTGCCCGCCTTGCCCCTGCCTCCAGCCCTCCTCAAAGTCCCTTCCATCTCTGAGACTCCAAGAGTCAATTAATTTGCGCCAATGCCTGCACTGATGGTGTTTTCATTTATCCCATCTGCAGAGTCACTGAGTCCTGCTCTGAATTGGAGTGGTTATTCATCAGAACATTCAGCCTCTGGTTGCCAAGGACACCTCGCAGCCTGCTTCCTTCATCACCCGGTAATCTCAGCCCGCCTCTGAGCATGGGTACCACTGCCCCTCATCCAGGATCCAAGGAGCATCAGAACTCCCCCAGACGAGGAGAGGCTCTGATGACGCATGAACGAGAGCCAAATCTCTAGAACCAGCGTGGAAAAATCAAAAACAGCCAGGAGCTTGTCACGCTATTCAAACAGGGCGGAGGTGGCCATTTATCAAATAAGTCAGCAAGCACAGCGTTTTGCTTTCTGGAACGTCTTTGGCTCCACCTCTAGTCTGTTTGCTATCCATTTTAAGGTATATTTTCATACTGGAAAGTTGTGAGTGCTTGAAGGCAGATTGCTATCTCCCCTTGACATCAGAGTGAGGAGCCGGGCAAGGCATGCCCATCCAGGAGTTGGCTCTGGGTGTGGTGTTTGGGGGAGGTAGGGGAGGGAGGGGGGCACCAGCCAAATCCAGGCCAGCCCAGAAAGGCCTAAGGAGAAGGGAGGCGCTGAGGGTTTCCACGGTTACAGGAGGGTGCAGGGGGCTCCGAGGCAGCCAGGACACAGAACAGGGAGGGCAGGGAGGGCAGGGCCATCAGCCCATGGCCCATTGCCCTGATAACCACCACACGCCCTGTTTGCAGAGCCCAGCAGAGGTGACAGGGGATCAATACAGCACCCCACATTCACACCCTTTACGCTCTTCAAACATCAGAGCCTGGCGAATGTGAGGTCACTCGGTCCTTCCACCTCACCTACCCCGGACAGACGCAGTTGGCGGGACGAGCATCCGGGTCTCTGACCTCGAAGACATGGCAGCAGACACTGTGTCCTCACTGCCCCTCAGGCCCTGCTGAAGAGCCCCCACCCTGCTCCATGAGGGTCAACACCCCTTCCCTTCCCCCACATCCTGTACAGGCGAGGTGACACTAAATGGCAGGGTGGGGCAGGGGTGATGGGGTGTTCCTGCACCCACCCCCATCCCTCCCATGGTGGGAGGAGCCTGCTTTCCTGGAGAAGAGGGCTTGGGGGCACCTTGAGGGCTTTATAAGACAGGCCTGGGGCACCGGGCAGAGCAGAGCACTGAAGGCACCCGGTCCACACCCTGCAGCACCCACCTGCCCGGCTCTGCAGGTGAGAAAACCCAGGAGGGAGGGAGAGGCTGGGAGGGGGATGACAGGAGCCCTGGGCTCAGCCTCTATGTGGCCAGGGAGGGGACCTTCCCGTAGCCCAGGGCAAAGCTAGGTCTCAGCTCTAGGGCCAGCCCCACTGCCCCCAGCCTTTCCCAGCCAGTGGGAACCAGCGTCCCTCTGCCCTGGACCCTGAGCCTCCCACCCCATGCTCACTCCAGCCCTGGGGCGGGGGCGGGGGGCGGGGACAAGGACTTCTCTTCCCCCTCCAGATGAGAAAGCTGAACCCCAGAGGGAAATTAGGACTCCCCCAAAGTCATTCAAATTAGGGGCAGAGCTGCCCCTAGAACCACAGCTCCTAGAACCACAGCTCAAGCTCTGTCGTAAGCCAGCCTGTCTAAAAGAACTTTCCGTGATGACGGAAATGTTCTCTATCTGCGCTGTCAGCACAGTAGCCCCCAGCCACAGCCAAGCTAGAAATGTGGCTGGGACCCTGAGGAAGTGAAGTTTTTATATTAATTCATTTCAATGTAAAGAGCCACATGTGGCTAGTGGCACTGGACCACACACCTTTAGATGTCTGATTTTTCAACTTTGCTTCTTTAGCTGCAGAACACTTTCTTCCAAAGGAGATGTAATAGAGCTGCCCCCATTATGAAAACAGATAAAAGCAGTATTTTATTAATGTAAATATTCTTTTTTTTAGTTTTGCTTATCTTTATTTTTATTAAATATTCTCACTCATTCCAGGAGCTTGATGTTATTTCGTAACACTTGATACTTTAATTTTACAATATAATTGTAAAGAAGAGATCTGGGTTTTTGTTTTGTTTTGTTTGCTATTGTTGCTGTTTTAAAAAACTTTTAATAAAATATTTTTTATTATCTTATGTAAATATTCTTAAGAAATCAAATTTATATCATTTACTTAATATAACGGTAACACCTCAGAACACTGAGGCTAAAACAAGATAAAAATGTTGAGCCCTGGGAATACATGAACATTTAAATTTTATATTTGTTTGAGCATCCGGTTTGTTTCTCTATTATAGTTTCCCTAAACTTGATTCACCCTGATGAATAGTTGCAAATGCTAAGTGTTGTGTTGTGTGTGTTTAACTACTTAATTGCAATCACAGGACATTTCTCAGTTATGTAACAATGGCAGAAGAGCTTTTCCTCCAAGAATTATCCAAAACCAGTGGTGGGGCCTGGCCACACCAGTGGCTATTCTGGTGGTCTCCGTGGTGTTACCATGTGGTCTTTAATGCGGCTGGGTGTGCGTGTTCCTTTGGTGTTACGATTTTAAAGTTTACTTTACATTCCCAGACTCAACATTTACAGAGTCGCCGGCATGGCCTCTAACTCTGCAGAAGAGTTTGGAACCATTGCCCTAGGGTCTGATTTCTCCAAGAGAAGCAGTTGCTGTAACTGGGGAGGTGAGGAGGAAAGGTGCGAGCCTCGGGTCCTGGGTAGAGCTGGCCGGAACTGGAGAAACGGACCCCGAAGACTGCAGGGTGATTTGCAGACCCCACAGCAGCAAGGCACCTGGAGTCCATCTGGTCCAGCCCCCTGCCTCCGGGCCTGCCTGGGGTCGGCCCCACCTTTAAGCGCGGCCCCTCTCCCCTCTGCAGACAAGATGCACCGACTGTCTGTGTACGCGCTGGTCTTCGCGCTGGCCCTGGCCGCCCTCTCCGAAGCTTCTTGGAAGCCTCCATCCCAGATGCGGGACGCGCCCTCAGAGCGGGGGGCCAGCAGGGGCCTGGAGCCTCCCCAGCCAGACCGCCTAGACCCAGACTCTCACCACCGAAGGCAGCTGGGGCCCCAGGCCCCCCCGCACCTCGTGGCAGGTAGGAGTGGCCGGAAGCGGCCCCGCTGGCCTCGAGCAGCCGGCATTGGCCCAGTTCCACCCTGCTGGCCCCGTCTCCATCCCCAGAAGCCAAGCACCCCTCCCCAGCCTCGCCTCCACTCCCACTCATCCCCAGACCCTCCTCTGATGGCAGACTCTTCCCTGTCCCACTCCTCAGACCTGTCCAAGAAGCAGGGGCCGTGGCTGGAGGAGGAAGAAGCGGCATACGGATGGATGGACTTCGGCCGCCGCAGCGCTCAAGATGGAGATGAACGCCCCTAGAAACTGCTGCAGAGCCCAGCACCCCCCCACCCCGGCCCAGCCCCGTCCGCCCCATGAAAAACAAATCAAAATAAACTAGCTTCCGATGGATCACAGTGGTCAAGTGCTGCGGGGCCAGGGGTGGGGGGCTGGCTGGGGGCAGAGCTGAAGCAGGAGGAGGGCGGGCACGCCTCAGGGCAGGGACCACGGCTAAGGCCTCTCCGTGTCCCCAGATCCTAACACTGGAAGAGAATCTGCACCTGAGGCTGGGAAAATAGGCTCGCGGCCGCCGAACCTTCACAAGGACAAATCGTTGTCTTCCCATTGCACTTAGGATGAAACACCACAGCCCCAGCGAGCCAGCCCTGTGCTGGGCCGCCCCTCCTCTCTCTCCCCATCTGCTACTCAGACATGCCACGTTCTTTCCTGCTCAGAACCTTTGTCCTGCTGCTCCTGGGCCCGGACTGCTCTTCCTTAGGCACCACACACGGGGGTTCCGTTTTATCTTTGGGGTCTGGGTTGAAACGCCTCCTCCTCAGAGATCACGCCTTTTGCTCCTCTCCCTTCACACACAGACCCCATTCTCTATCACAGCACCCTCTTTCCTTGCCGGTTTATTGTCTGCCTCCCTGGCTAGAAGGGAAGCCCTGGGGGTGGGGACCGCACGTGCCTTCTTTGAGGCCGGACCCCAGGGCCAAGGACGGTGCCTGGCACACAGGAGGTACTCAATAAATACTCCCTAAAGGGACGGGAGAGTGGCTGGCATAGCCACTGGTCCCATTTCACCCAGAACCCCTCATTGTCCTTTGCATATGGACAGCATCCTACCCCAGGACGGCGGCTCTCCACCTGAGGGCCTCCTCACAGCCCAAGAGCAAGGCAAGCTGGAAATGCTGGGAGGTTGATGCCTCCAGAAGCATCCTCGGTCAATGACAGATAAAGGGGAGGACAAATGTCCCAGCTCCTCTGAGATCTCCTCTACACTGACTCACAGAATTCCGCAGCAGGACTGAGCTCCGGGTATCCACAACCAGGGAGCTGAGGTGGCGCAAGAGATTAAGCACTTCTCTCCCACTCCAGAAGGTCCCAGGATCAGTTCCCAATGCTGCCTAAAGAGATGACAAGCAGACACAGAAGAAGGCACAGCAAATGGACACAGAGAGCAGACAAGGGGGAGGGAGAGAAATAAATAAATAAATCTTTAAAAAAATAAAAAGAAGACATTGAGGGAGCACAAAGAAGAATTTGAAAACCTAAATAGAAAAATAAAAGAGCTCATGGAAATGAAAGACACGATAGGTGAGATAAAAAATGACATAGTGGGTAGAGTTTCACACAACAACTGAGGGAGTGCTGAGTTCCCATTCCAGGGATCTCTGTCACACTCCCCAGTGGAGGAGCAACAATCCCCCAAGTGCAAGGGCAAAGACCAGTGAAGAAGGATGGTCCAATGACGGGCCCTTGATACTGATAACTGTGCTTATGAGCCTGTGTCCTTGAAATTAAAACTAGGCCTAGAGCTGCAGGATGTCTAAGAGTTCTCTCCTGAGAGCCTCCATGTTGCTCAAATGTGGCCACTCTCTAAGCAAAATTCAGCATGTAAATTCATTACCTTCCCCCCAGCATAGGACATGACTCCAGGGAATGAGCCTCCCTGGCACTAAGGGATTACTACCAAGCACCAGTTGGCGATGCAACTAGAAAAAGACATTGAATAAAAGGGGGAAATGGTATAGACAAATGAGTTTATATGGGTAAGAGACTTCAAAGTGAGTTGGGAGGTCATCAGAGGGGTCACACTTATGTACATCTCAGCAGGATCTCAGAGATAGCCAAAGTAGATACAACTCCAAGTAGTGGTACTCCTGACAGCTAAGGAGACATTCAGGTCTTACGGTCATGACAGATGGCTCTGGAGTTCAGTGCCTTGCCAGTGGGCCCTACTTTGGAATTTGTGCTCCTGAGTGTAATGGAGTTGGACTCAGATGTGACCTCTCTACACATGTCTCTTCTGTCACTTTTACTGAACCTGTGGCTGGTACTGGGGTTGGTGTGTGCTCGGGAAACTTGAATCTCTGGACTGACTGTGTGCCAGCTGGGCCCTGAGCCTCAGCAGAGTTACAATACCTACTCTCTGGTTTGTTGGACTTACCCAGGTCAGTTAACAGGGAGGTGGGGATGGCCAACCACCACACCAGGGAACCAAGAGAGTCTACAATGCAAGCAGAAGAATTCCATCCATCAGCCATGTGGGATCTAAGCCCCCTCTCGAGTTAGAGGTGGAGTGGACATCACCATCCCAGGGTCCTAAGGATGAAGGAATAATATATGGATTAGAGTGGACTTACTGGTATTTTACTTTAGAATTATTGTGACTCTAGCAATGAAAGAAACTCTATCAACGATATGGAGAAAGAGTGGCCACAGGAGTTGCTGAGGGCAGGGAGAGGGAAGAAGAGGTGTGATATGGGGGCATTTTCAGGACTTGGAGTTGTCCTGAATGATATTGTAGGGGCAGATGCAGGACATTATATATCCTGCCATAACCCACTGAATGGACTAGGAGAGAGTGTATAAACTAGAATGTAAACTATAATCCATGCTGTGTAGCAGTGCTCCAAAATGTATTCATCAAATGCAATGATGTGCCACATTGATTAAAGAGTTTGGTGATGTGGGAGGAGTAGGAGGGATGGGGAGTGGGGGTATGTGGGATCTTCTTATATTTTTTAATGTAACATTTTGTATGATCTATGTATCTTTAAATAAATAAAATATATTTTAAAAATACATTAGAGGGAAGCAGATATGGCTCAGATAGAGCATCTGCCTACCATATAGGAGGTCCAAGGGTTTGATACCCAGGGCCTCCTGGCTTGTGTGGTGAGCTGGCCCATGTGCAGTGCTGCTGCATGCAAGGAGTGTCAGCCCCCACAGGGATGCCCCCGCATAAGAGTGCCCCCCATGCGAGGAGTGGCCTCTGCACAAGGAGAGCTGCCCTGTGCAAAACTGCAGCCCTCCCAGGAGTGGTGCCACACACACAGAGAGCTGACGCATCAAGATAACACAACAAAAAGAGACACAGATCCCCAGTGCCACCTGATGAGAATACAAACAGACACAGAAGAACACACAGAGAATGGACACAAAGAGCAGACAAAGGAGGGGGGGGGGGGATAATAAATCTTTAAAAAAAAATCAGAGGAAAGCAGATGCAGCTCAAGCAGTTGGACACCAGCCTCCCATATGGGAGGTTCTAGGTTTGGTTCCCAGTGCCTCCTACAGAAGACAAGCAAAACAGCAAGCTGGCATGGTGAGCTGACACAACAAGATGATTCAACGAGAGACAGAACAAGATGACACAATAAGGATATGCAATGAGAGAGTCAACAAGCAGGGAGCAGATGTAGGTCAAGTGATTGGGCACCTCCCCCCCACATGGGAAGTCCTGGGTTCAGAGGTCCCAGGTTCAGTTCCCAGTGCCTCCTAAAAAGAAGATGAGCAGACACAGAAAGCAAACAACAAACAGATAGAGAAAGCAAACAGCAAGCACAAACGGGGGGGAGTAAATAAATAAAATAAATCTTAAAAAAACACATTAGAGGGAAATGGACTTGGCCCAGTGGTTAGGGCATCCGTCTACCACATGGGAGGTCCGCGGTTCAAACCCCGGGCCTCCTTGACCCGTGTGGAGCTGGCCCATGCGCAGTGCTGATGCGCGCAAGGAGGGCTGCGCCACGCAGGGGTGTCCCCCGCGTAGGGGAGCCCCATGCGCAAGGAGTGCACCCGTAAGGAGAGCAGCCCAGCGCGAAAAGAAAGTGCTGCCTGCCCAGAAATGGCGCCGCCATACTTCCCGTGCCGCTGACGACAACAGAAGCGGACAAAGAAACAAGACGCAGCAAATAGACACAGAGAACAGACAACCAGGGGAGGGGGGGAATTAAATAAACAAATAAATCTTTAAAAAAAAAAATTAGAGGGAAGCAGACTTGGCTCAATGGATAGAGCATCCACCTACCACATGGGAGGTCCACGGTTCAAACCCAGGGCCTCCTTGACCCATGTGGAACTGGTCCATGTGCAGTGCTGATGTGCACAAGGAGTGCCGTGTCACACAGGGATGTCCGCTATGTAGGGGAGCCCCATCATACACAAGGAGTGCACCCCATAAGGAAAGCCACCCAGCGGGAAAGAAAGTTCAGCCTGCCCTGGAGTGGCAGCCACACACATGGAGAGCTGATGCAGCAAGATGATGCAACAAAAAGAGACACAGATTCCCAGTGCTGCTGACAAGAATAGAAGCGGATGCAGAAGAACACACAGTGAAAGGACACAAAGAACAGACAACTGGGGTGGAGGGGGGTAGGGGAGAGAAATAAATAAATCTTAAAAAAAATACACATTAGAGTCATACAACAGCAGACTCAAAGTGACAGAAAAAAGAATATGATACTGAAGACAGAACAGCTGAAATTGAAGAGAGGAAAGAATGGGAAAAATTGAGCAGGGACTTGGAGAGTTGAATGATAACATGAAACACAACAATATACATGTCATGGGAGTTCCAGAAGGAAAAGAGAAGGGAAAAGGGGCAGAAAGAGTATCTGAGGAAATAATAGCTGAAAATTTCCCAACTCTCATGAAAGAAATGAATTTACATGTCCAAGAATTATAGCACACACCAATCAAAATAAATCCAAATAGACCTACTCCAAGACACATGCTACCCCGAATGTCAAAGATAAAGAGAAAATTCTGAAAGCAGCAAGAGAAAAGCAATCGTCATGTACAAGGGACATCCAGGAAGACTTAGCACAGATTTCTCTTCAGAAGCCATGGAGCTGAGAAGACAGTCATATGATACAATTAGGATACTGAAAGAGAAAAACTGTCACCCGAGAACCTTTATCTGGCAAAATTGTCCTTCAAATATGAAGGTGAGTTTAAAATATTCACAAACAACAGAAACTAGAGATTCGTAAAAAAGATCCACCACTGCAGGAAATATTAAAAGAAGCCTTAGGACCTAAAAGAAAAAGACAGGAGAGAGAAGCTTGGAGGAGAGTATAGGAAAAAGAATAGCAGAAAGGATAACCAAAAGAGTAAAAAGACAGATGAAAATAAGATATGACATATGAAAACCAAAGAATAAAATGATAGAAGTAAACAAGGCATTTACAGTAATATTATTGAATGTGAATGGATTAAATGCCCCAATCAAAAGATATAGGCTGACAGAATAGATTAAAAAAACATGAGCCATCCATATGCTGCCTACAAGAGACTCACCTTAGACCCAGGGATACCAACTGGCTGAAAATGAAAGCCTGGAGAAAGGTACTTCATGCAAACAGTAACTAAAAAAGAGAGGAGTAGCTATACTAATATCTGACAAAACAGACTTTAAAGGCAAAAAAAATGTTATAAGAGATACAGAAGGCCATTATATATTCATAAAAGGGACAATTCACCAGGAAAATATAACAGTTATAAATATCTACGTACCTAATCAGGGTGCCCCAAAATACATGAGGCAAACTCTGGCAAAACTGAAGGGAGAAATAGACTTCTCTACAATAATCATTGGAGACTTCAACACACCACTCATATCATTCAATAGAACAACTAGACAGACAGACGATCAACAAGGAAACAGAGAGCCTGAACAATATGATAAACAAGTTAGACCTAACAGACATACACAGAATGTTGCTCCCAAACGCAGCAGCTTGTACATTCTTCTCAAGTGCTCATGGATCTTTCTCCATGATAGGCCACATATTAGATCACAAAGAGAGTCTCAATAAACATAAAAAGATTGAAATTATACAGATCACAGTGGAATGAAGCTAGAAATCAATAGTAGATGGGAAATGTGTGGAGGCTAAACAACACACTCCTAAACAACCAGTGGGTCAAAGAAGAAATTGTAAGTGAAATTAGTAATATATTGAGACAAATGCAGACGAAAACACAACTTACCAGAACTTATGAGATACAGCGAAAGCAGTCCTGAGAGGGAAATTTACAGCCCTAAATGCCTATATTAAAAAAGGAAGAGGGAAGCAGATATGGCTCAAGAGATAGAGCTTCTGCCTACCATATAGGAGGACCTGGGTTCGATCCCTGGGGCCTCCTGGTGAAAAAGAAGAGAAAGTATGTGCACACAGCAAGTCAGTGCCTGCGTGAGTGCGCATGTGGTGAGCCAGTGCCCACACGAGTGCCTGTGCAAGTGCCCGCATGGTGAGCCAGTGTCCCACGCAAGTGAGTCATGCAGCAAGAAGATGACGCATCAAAAGAGAGACAAGGGAGAGTCAAGGTGAAGTGCAGCAGAGACCAGGAACTGAGGTGGCACAATTGACAGGGAACCTCTCTCCCCAAAGAGGTCTCCAGGATCGAATCCCGGTTAATCCTAGAGGAGAGAAAATGAGAAGAGAAGAAAACACAGACAACAAAAACAGCAGGGCAGAAGGAGGGGAAGGGGGGGAAATAAATAAATAAATCTTAAAAAAAAGAGAGAGAAAAGAGCTAAAATCAAAGCTCTTACTGAACAATGGAAAAACAAGAAAAAGAATAGCAACGCACTCCCAAAGCAAGCAGAAGGAAAGAAATTAAAATAAAGATTAGAGCAGAAATAAATGAAATTGTGAACAAAAAATCAATAGAGAAAATAAACAAAAGCAAAAGTTGGTTCTTTGAAGGGATCAATAAAATTGACCAAGGAGAATTGCACAGCACACAGGGATGAGTGTGCACTTTAAATATTTTTTAATGTCTTTTTTTTTTTTTAAGACATATAGATCACACAAAAGAGTGTGCACTTTCGAGGCAGCAGCCACAGGGCTCGCTCAGCCAGCCGTGGTCGCACCTCCCCGGCCATGAGCTACGACAGCATCGTCACCGTCTTCTCGCCCGGCGGCCACCTCTCCCAAGTGGAGTACGTGCAGGAGGCTGTCAAGAAGGGCTCAACCATGACTGGCGTTCGAGGAAAATATATTGTTCTTGGTGTGGAGAAGAAGGCAGTGGCCAAACTGCAGGATGAGAGGACAGTGCGGAAGATCTGCGCGTTGGATGACAACATCTGTGTGGCCTCTGTAGGGCTCACCGCCGACGCCAGCATCGTCATCAACAGGGCACGAGTGGAATGCCAGAGCCACCGGCTTACATGGAGGCCCCAGTCACTGTGGAGCACATCACTGGGTACACCGCAGCCTAAGCAGCGTTACACAGAGAGCAACAGGCACAGACCGTTTGGCATCCCCACCCTCACTGAGGGTTTCGACTGTCATGGCATTCCCAGACTGTACCAGGTGACCCTTCTGGCATGTTCCACGCCTGGAAGGTCAATGCCGTTGGCCAAGGCACCAAGTCTGTGCGTGAGTTGCTGGAGAACTCCACTGACGAAGCCATCGAAGTGGACAACCTGGCCATCAAGCTGGTTATCAAAGCCCCTCTGGAAATGGTTCAGGCAGGTGGCAAAACATTGAGCTTGTTGTCATGAGGCGAGATCAACCCTGCAAGATTTTAAATGCTGAAGAAATTGAGAAATATGTTGCTGAAGTTGAAGAAGAAAAAGAAGAAAACAAAAAGAAGAAACAAAAGAAAGCATCATGATGAATAAAATCTCCTTGCTGGTAGCAATTTTTAAATTTAAATCATGGGTGATTCTCAAGATAATGTGTAGGCATCTTCATTCCATATATCCAAACTGTCTCAGTGTCCTCAATAAACGTCCATATTTTTAACTTTAAAATAAACAAATAAATAAATAAAACTGACAAAACCCTAGCTAGACTAACTCAGAAAAAAAAGAGAAAGATGCAAATAAATACAATCAGAAATGAAAGGGGGGAAGTTATGACAGACCCTATAGAAATAAAAAGAATCATAAGAGGATATTATGAGAAATTGTATGCCAACAAACCAGACAACCTAGATGAAATGGACAAATTCCTAGAAACACGCAAACAACCTACACTGACGCTACAAGAAATATAAGAACTTAACAAACCAATCACATTTAAAGAGATTGAATCAGTCATCAAAAATTTCCCAACAATGCATCCAAATAGGAAAAGTGGAAGTCAAACTCTCACTATTTGCGTATGATATGGTCCTATATCTAGGAAAATCTGAGCTGTCCACAACAAAGCTATCTGAGCTAATAAATAAGTTCAGCAAAGTGGCTTAGACACAAGATCAATGCACAAAAATCAGTGATGTTTCTGTACACTAGTATTGAACAATCTGAGGAGGAAATCGGGGAGGGGGGGGAGAATTCCATTTACAATAGCAACAAAAAGACTTAAACACCTAGGAATCAATTTAACCAAAGAAGTACAGGACCTATAGTTAGTAAACTACAAAACAATGCTAAAAGAAATCAGTGAAGGGAAACGGACTTTGGCCCAGTGGTTAGGGTCCCTGTCTACCATATGGGAGGTCCGCGGTTCAAACCCTGGGCCTCCTTGACCCGTGTGGAGCTGGCCATGCGCAGTGCTGATGCGCGCAAGGAGTGCCGTGCCACGCAAGGGTGTCCCCCGCGTAAGGGAGCCCCACACGCAAGGAGTGCGCCCATGAGGAAAGCCGCCCAGCGTGAAAAGAAAGAGCAGCCTGCCCAGGAATGGCACCGCCCACACTTCCCGTGCTGCTGACGACAACAGAAGCGGACAAAGAAACAAGATGCAGCAAATAGACACCAAGAACAGACAACCAGGGGAGGGGGGGAAATAAATAAATAAATTAAATAAATCTTAAAAAAAAAAAAAAAAAGAAATCAGTGAAGACATAAAAAAAAGCAAAAAAAAAAGAAGGAAAGACATTCCATGCCCTTGGATTGAAAGACTATTATGAAGATGTCAATCTTACCCAAACTAATTTATAGATTTAATGCAATACCAATCACAATTCCAACAGCCTACATTACAGAAAGAGCAAAGGTAATTACCAAATTCATCTGGAAGGGAAAGAGCACCCGAAGAACCAAAAGCATTCTTAAAAAGGAGCGATGTGGGAGGAATTTCACGGCCTGACCTTGAAACATAGCTACAGTGGTCAAACAGCATGGTATTGGCATAAAGATAGACACATCAGTCAGTGGAATAGAACTGAGAGTCCAGAAATAAAACCTCATTTCTATGGCCAACTGGTTTATGACAAACCTACCAAAGCCATGTTAATGGGTCAAAACAGTTTCTTCAACAAATGGTACTGGGAGAACTGGATATCCATAATCAATAGAATGAATGAGGGGTAAGTGGATGTGGCTCAAGCAATTGGGCTTCCGCCTACCACATGGGAGGTCCCAGGTTCAGTTATCGATGCCTCTTGGAGAAGACAGGCTGGTGCAGCGGGCAGGCATGGCGAGTTGACACAACAAGATGACGCAATAGAAGAGACACAAAGAGGAAAGACAATGAGAGACCCAACAAACTAGGGAGCTGAGGTGGCTCAGGGGATTGAGCGCCTCTCTTCCACATGGGAGGTCCTGGGTTCATTTCCCAGTGCCTCCTAAAGAGACAACAAGCAGACACAGAGAGCACACAGAAAACAGACACAGAGAGCAGACAGCAACAGCAAACAATGAGGGGGTGGACACATAAAAGAAATCTTAAAAAAAAAAAAATGAATGAATGAGAACTCCTATCTCACTCCCTATTCAAGAATCAACTCAAATTGGATCAAAAACCTAAATATAAAAGCCAGGACCATTGAACTAGTAGAAGAAAATATAGGGAAGCCTCTTAAAGATCTTGTGGTAGGTGGTGGTTTCTTGGACCTTACACCCAAAGCACAAGCAACAAAACAAAAAATAGATAAATGGGACCTCCTCAAAATTAAATACTTTTGCACCTCAAAGGACTTTGTCAAAAGGGTGAGGTCAGCCAATTCAATTGGAGAAAATATTTGAAAATCACACCTGATAAGGGTTTAATATCTATGACGTATTAAGAGATGCTACAGAGAGGATGTACAGCGGTTACCTGGGCCCCGACGGGCGCCTCCTCCGCGGGTACCGTCAATACGCCTACGATGGCGTCGACTACATCGCCCTCAGTGAGGACCTGCGCTCCTGGACGGTGGCGGACAGGGCGGCTCAGATCACCAAGCGCAAGTTCGAGGAGGCCGGGGATGCAGAGCGCTACAGAGCTTACCTGGAGGGCACCTGCATGGAGGACCTACAGAACCACCTGCAGAGCGGGAAGGAGACGCTGCTGCGCACAGACCCCCCAAGGACACACGTGACCCGCCACCCCATCTCTGATCATGAGGTCTCCCTGAGGTGCTGGGCCCTGGGCTTCTACCCCGCGGAGATCACGCTGACCTGGCAGCGGGACAGGGAGGACCAGACCCAGGACATGGAGTTTGTGGAGACCAGGCCTGCGGGGGATGGAACCTTCCAGAAGTGGGCAGCTGTGGAGGTGCCTTCTGGGGAGGAAGAGAGATACATGTGCCATGTGCAGCATGAGGGGCTGCCTGAGCCCCTCACCCTGAGATGGGCGCCGCCTTCCCAGTCCCCCATCCTCATCGTGGGAATCGTGGCTGCCCTGGTCATCCTTGGAGTGTCCGTGGTGGCTGGAGTTCTGATCTGGAGGAGGAAGAGCTCAGTAGAAAAGGAGGGAGCTATGCTCAGCCTGCTTCCAGCGACAGTACCCAGGGCTCTGATGAGTCTCTCGTGGCTTCTAGAGCATGACAAAGCTGTCTTGTGGAGGACAGAGAGATTCTAGAGCTGTTCATGCCCCTCGTGTGACTTCAAGACCCCCTTCTTTTGGGATGTGAAGACTTTCCTTCCTGCATCTGGCACCTGTGTGTCTGCATTCCCGTTGTATACTGGAGGATGTGGAGGTAGCTCGCCTCCTGCCCCCCACGTCCTCCACACTGACCTGTGCTCCCTGCCCCGACCGACCGTCCTGCTCAGGAGAGCTGGGTGTGGAGCGTCCACGGCCCTGTCTTACTTCATGGTGCCCTGAGCTGCCCCTTCCTGCTTCCCTTGAAAATGTGAACCTGGTATGATTTTGCTTTTACAAATTCTTGCTATTAGATGGGATTGAGGAATCAACTGAGGGAGAGGAAGATTCTTAAAGAAAGAGGAAATAAAATGCCCTGAGAACCTTCCAAAAAAAAAAAAAAGAGAGATGCTACAACTCAACAATAAAAAGATAAATGAACTGATTAAAAAATGGGCAAAAGACTTGAACAGACATTTGTCCAAAGAAGAATTACAAATGGCCAAAAGACAAATGAAAACAATTTCAACACCATTAGCGATTGGGGAAATGTAAATCAAAGCTACAATGAGAGGGAAGCGGACTTAGCCCAATGGATAGGGCATCCGCCTACCACATGGGAGGTCTGCGGTTCAAACCCCGGGCCTCCTTGAACCATGTGGAGCTGGCCCAAGCGCAGTGCTGATGTGTGCGAGGAGTGCCCTGCCATGCAGGGGTGTCCCCCACATAGAGGAGCCCCATGCGCAAGGAGTGCACCCCATAAGGAGAGCCACCCAGTGCGAAAGAAAGTGCAGCCTGCCCAAAAATGGCACCATACACACAGAGAGCTGACACAACAAGATGACACAACAAAAAGAAACACAGATTCCCCATGCCGCTGGTAAGGATAGAAGCGGTCACAGCGAATGGACACAGAAAGCAGACAAACGGGGGGGGTGGAATGGGAGAGAAATAAATAATAAATCTTAAAAAAAAAAATGAAACAAAGCTACAATGAGATATCATTTCACACCTATCAGAATGGCCACTATTACAAAAACAGAGAACTCTAAGTGCTAGGGAGGATGTGGAAAGATAGGAACACTTATTCACTGTTGGTGGGACTGTAGAGTGGGACAGCCACTGAGGCAGCCTGTTTGGCAGTCCCTAAAGAAGCTGAATATAGAGTTGTCATATGATCTGACAATACCACTGCTAGGTATATACCCAGTAGAACTGAGAGCAGTGTCACAAACAGACATCTGCACACTCATGTTCATGGTGGCATTATTCGTGATTGCCAAAAGTTGGAGACAATCAACCAATGAATGGATAAACAAACTGTGATGTATTCATATGACAGAATATTATGCAGCAGTAAGAAGAAATGAAGTCATAACGCACATGACAACACGGGTGAACCTGGAGGACATTATGTTGAGTGAAACAAGCCAGACATAAGAGGACAAATACTGTACGACTGCACTCCCATGAACTAAATACATTGTGTAATCTCATGGAGTTAACTTGAATATGGGTCAACAGAAATTAGAATGAGGTTAGAGAATGGAAAGCTGATTGTTAACTTGTGCAAAATTGGTATAAAGGATGTGTGTTAATCTATGGAAATGAATAGAAATGGTGAAAGTTCCACACATACTGCCTGTAACTAGCAGTATTATTATGTGGCTATGAAAGGGGCTTAAAGGGAAAGTCTAAGGTCATGTATATGATTAAAAGGAAAGATAAAAAATGTAATATAGAACAGTATAGTATAGTAAAACTGCATGTGAAATATAAATATGGGGGGAGAGGACGTGGCTTAAGCGGTTGAGCGCCTACATCCCACACATGAGGCCCCAGGTTTGGTTCCCAATGCCTCCTAAAAACAAAAAACAAAAAAAAACAAACAACAAGCAAACAAAAGAAAAAATTAACTCAGGGGAACCAATATGGCTCAGTGGTTGAGTGCCAGTTTTCCACATACAAGGTCCCAAGTTCAATCGCCAGCCCTGGTACCTCAAAAAAAAAAAACTATGAACATGGATAAAATTGCATATATAAAACCATTTTTCGCTCTTTCTCTCTTCCTCCGCCATTGTGTGTGCGTTTGACTTCAAGCTTCACCATGTCTTCTCATAAGACTTTTAGAATCAAGCGATTCCTGGCCAAGAAACAAAAACAGAATCGTCCCATTCCTCAGTGGATTCGAATGAAAACTGGCAATAAAATCAGGTACAACTCCAAGAGAAGACATTGGAGAAGAACCAAGCTGGGTCTGTAAGGAATCGCACATGTAATAACTCACATGTTTACGCTGTATTGAGTTCACTTACACCTTGTTGGAGGAGACCCTTTTCTTTCTTAACAGTTGGACTTTATTAGAAGAAAAAGTTATTTTTGTGCTTTGGCATAAATATATTGATTCAGTAATAAATATGTGAGACCTTAAAAAAAAAAAAAAAAACATTTTTCTTTGAAATTGAACAAATGTGTGTTAACGCTACAAGATGTTAATATCAGACCAAAATAAAACCATTAGGCTAAGTGAAAGAAGTCAGACATATATTGTATGATTCCATTTTACAAAATGTAAATATAAATCAATTTATAAAGATGAAGTTAGATTAGTGGTTATTCAGGGCTAGGAAAAAATTGCTAGTGGGTATGGCGTTTTTCTTTTTAGAATAATGAAATGGTTCTAAAGCTTTATTTGGTGATGAATGCACAACATTGTGATCATACTAAAAACCATTGATTACAGACTTTGGCTAGATTGTATGGTATATGAATGCACCTGAATAAAATTGCTTAATAAATAAATAATTGTGCAAGAATAACCAGAAATAGCAGCTATGTACAGCAGGAGAAGCACAGAGAAATCGAGGGGTGAAGAATTTTTTTGTTAGTTTGTTTTTTATTATTATTATTGAAATAATGAAAATGCTCTAATGATGATTGAAGTGATGAATACACAACTATATGATTATACCAGATACCACTGATTGTACACTTTGGATGAATTGTATGCTTTATTAACATGTCTCAATAAAATCGATTTGTTAAAAATAAAAATTTATAAGAAAGATGCAATGCCAGGCCAGTGTGAGCTCAACACGGTACCTCTGCGTGGTACCGGGGTGGACTGTAGTGGACACTGCCGGTAGCCCGCCCACCCTCTGGCACTCGCCATTCCGGGGCATGCCCACAGTGTTCTTCTACCAGCACCAGTTATTCTCTGCCCAAGGGCTCTTCTCAGCCCTGGCACAGGGCAGGCCAGAAGAGTCAAAGGGCCAGTGCCCCCAGGAGCAGCCCTCAGCCAGTGAGGAATGGGAGTTGGAGGACAAACGCCCCAGCCTCCTCACCACTCAGGTGGGATGACTGAGTTGGGTTTATATAGGTGTGTCTCAAACTTTAGCATGTGTCCAAACTACCTGGGGACCTTGTGAAAACTCAGATTCTGACTCTAAATGTTGGGGATGGGGCTTGAGCATGTGCATATCTGAAAATCTCAGTGAGGCTACTCCACAGACCAAACTCTGAGTTGCAAAGGTCTACACTTTCTCCCAGTGTTCTCCAGTGGGATCGAGCCCCAGCTGCCTAAAACTGCTTTTCCTTAGCTTCCTTTTTCATCATGTTTCCATATTCCCCTTGGAGTGCTTCCTGGGATCACCTTCCAAATAAAGGTCTTGTTCTCAAACACTGTTCCAGGCCTGCTTCAGGAGACTCAACCTAGGACAACAGGTGACTGTCGCTTCTGCCCCCGCCCTCACAGCCACGGCGCTAGGGCAGACTCCCGGGAACAGAAAGGATCCAGGAAGGGAGACTGCCTTAACACGGGCTTTGGCGTCCCGAGGATGTGGGTTCAAATCCCAACTCCAGAACCAGCGGCTACATCTCAGGAGAATCACTTACGCTGCCTCTGGCTGGTTTCATCCCTGGCAAGTGTTTACAACAGCACACACCCCCACAGCGGTTGTTGAAATGATTAAATGGTGTATTTAATAAATTCAATATTGGAGCCCATGCTCTCTCCACAATTCTGCCCCACCAAAACACATCTAGGCACATGCATCACGTATGCATGCACACACACGTGCACACATGCACACACACACCCTCTCTAAGAAAGACAGATGGAGGCTGGGCCAGGTACAAACAGGTTCTTTATTTCCTGCTCCAGCACATACGCAAACTGAAAGCAACACGCAACGGAGAAGCAGTGGGGAGCAGGGCAGGTGCCGATGGGGTCTTCTGAGCCCCAGACCCCAGCTGTTTACAAGTAAAGGGGTGGGAAAGGGGAGACTGGAAAGGAGAGTCAATGTCACTGAGGATGTGGGAGCCACCTTGAATTTGGGGGGTGAAGGCATATTGCTGGGGAACTCAGAATAATCTCCTACACTCAGCGCCTGAGGACCCCCCAGCTCAGTCACACTCCTCTCAGCTCTGGGTCTGGTGGCCAGGGGTCCCTCCAGGGCTTCTTGCACCCCTGGCCCAGGCCCAGCAGCAGCAGCTTTTGCGCCAGCAGCAGATGGAGCCGGGTACCTGCAGCCTGTGCCTGAAGAGGGGCGAGGCTTGGGCCCCCGAGCTCCAGCCCAGGATCATCAGGACAGAGGCGGGCTGGTGGCAGGCATGGGGTCCCAGTTCAGAGGACGGGAAGGAGGGCCTGGGGCAGCTGGGACTTGGCCAGGAGGCGGTGGCAGGAGCCTCGTGCTGTCTGTGGGGCCACTGCAGGCTGCTGGGAAACACGAAGCCTGGACGAGAAGGGGCGCCGTGAACTGCAGGCCTGAGCCTGGCCTGAGCCTGGCCTGGGCCGCTGTATCTGAAGGAGACAGGGCCGCCACCGTACTCATGCAGGTCGCCCCCCGCCCAGCCAGAGGTCACCGTCCAGTTCACAACCTGTACAATCTCACACGGAGGCCTGGGTGAGGCCAGCGCTGTTCCACCCAGTGGTGACCACGGGGCCATCCGAGTAGGAGCAGGCAAGGAGGAGCCAACAGGCACCAGGACAGGATCAGAGGGCAGGGACGGGCCAGGAAAGGTGCCGCGGCAGAGGAGAGAAGAGAATGGGCTAGTCCTAGCTGTGTGGCTGTGAACGAGTTACTTTAGCTGGCGGAGCCTCAATTTGCTCGCCAAACAAATGGGAACAACAATTCCTACCTAGAGGGATGGGGCGCTAAGGGAGAGAACCCACGTAAAGCCTTAGCTCAGGGTCCAACGCACGTGTCAGTAAATCGCCGTTGACTTCCAGGCCTGCACTCAGCAGGTGCAGCTCTGCACCCTTTGGGGCTTTCTAGCAGTGAGAGGAGAGCCTGTCCGCTCCCCATCACCCTGTGGGAGACCCTAAGTCCACCCGCAGACGCACGTAGGGGACTGTCCGACTGCTGCCCTTGCTGGCAGACGCCTTTGTTCCGGTGGCCTGGAGGACCCCAGGAGGTCCCTCTGTCTCCCAGGCCCAGGAGGGTGGTTGACCCTGTCCTCCTCCAGCTTCTGAAAGTCCTGGGTCAGCACCCTGGGCCACTTCTCCACGATCCTGTCCTCAAACTTGCTGCTGCCCCAGCTGCAGGCTTGGGGAGCCTTGGGATGGGGCAGGTAGGGGTTGGGGGTGGGTGAAGGAGGGGGGCAGAGACAGGAAGCTGAGGCGCAGTGGAGGGCTGCAGTCCCGGCCCTGACCCCCTGCCCAGACCCCAGGAGAAAAGGGAGTGGAGAGCTGGGATCCTATGCAAATTCCACATAAATGAGCACTGAGGCCATAGTTTTCTCTGAGAGGAACCTGAGGCGCCTGTGCAAATGATATGCAAATTCCATGCAAATCAGCACACGGGCAGGGGGCTCGCCTTTCATCAGCTTAACCTGCAGCTTGTCTGGGAGGCTGAAGGGAGGTCCCCAGCGGCGCACTCACCTTTCTGGAGCACCTTCCGCCTCCGCTGCCACCTGTAATGGGTGATCTGCCAGTCGCCCAGTGGCTGAAGCACATCCTTCGTGCCCAGGTGTGAGAGGCCAAGCCTCCAGCCTCCAGGGCTGAGGTCACCACGTTCGTCCACGTTGCCTCATCCAGGCCCAGCTCACCTCCTCCCGGGACTCGGGCTCCTCTCCCACGAGCTCGGCCTCTTCCGCCGCCTGCCCCTCAGCTGGCCTCGCCTCCCCGGGGCCCGTCTCCACAGGCACCAACCTCGGCAGGCATGAGCTCTCCCACCGCCACAGAGTCCTCCGCCAGCAGCAACCCCACCCCCCCGTGACCCCATCCTGCTGGGCTCACTGTAGCCCAGCTCTTATCTGGGAGGCAGGCAAGTCTTTCCAGGTCCCCCAAGTCCACCCCCGCCAGAGCCCCCGACCACTAGGACAGCGCCCGCAAACAGGACCAAGAAGGGGAGTCCAGCCACCACGCCCGCCCCCCACCCCAGCCCCTCTGAGCTCCCCGCCTGCCCCACTCGGCACACAGACCCTGATGGTTGCTCCCCACCTCTGCCCCAGCCAGGGGAAAGGGGTGCTGGGTACTGGCTTCACGGCTTCAAACACAGGCCCCCTGATAGCCCCTCTCACTTTCTCCTTCGGTATTTAACCTTTACAACCCACCCTCAAAGCTAGTTGCCATAGGAACCAATCCATTTTAGTAAGACTCAGATAGGGCAAGTGACTTGCCTGAGGACACACAGCCAATAAAGGAAGCAAGTTGGGACTCAGCCCCAGATGACACCAGCTCCTAGGCCAGTGCTCAGTTCTCTCAGCCCCAGGTCAGGTAAAAGGAAGGCATCAGTCCCACTTGGAGCAGACTTAAATGAGATGGAAACCTAAGGGGCATGTTTGAAGGAAAACAGCAGGGCCTTCTCTGGGGTTGTAGGGCTGCAGAACCACCTGCAGGTGGTTGTCTGGCTGCTGAAAGGTGAGAGCAGGTGCTGCAATCCCCAGGTCAGCTCACCTCTGTTGGTTCATAATTCCTTCAACAGAAAAAAAGAGCCTTTGTTGTACAGAGGCGGTGGAAGCCAAAACAGCAAAGTCCCTGGGGTCTCATCGTGCAAAAAAATTCTGGGGTGAAATGATCCCAGGGAGAAAGGACCCAAGACCATGCTGATAAAGACCAGGGTGCTGCGTGGAAGGGGAGGAGCAGGGAACACGGCGGGCGTAAGGAAGCAGAAGGGAGGAGTACTGGGAGGAGGAACACTGGGGAAAGTCAGGAGCAGGAGCGCAACCCCGGGAAGGCTGCTGCCCAGGACGGAGGCAGGGAGTCAGGGTCAGGCGAGGGCCTGGGGGTCCCAGCAACAGACCTCTCCATAAAATAACCCAGGACCTGACATAATCCTCTTTACAAATGTCCTGAGCTGCTCAGCCAGGGACACCTACGGTGGAGCCAGGGGACATTACCAAAGGACCCCCATAGGACTCCCACCCACACTTCCAGGCACAGCAAGGGGCTGAGGATAGAAATCAGCCAGCAAGGCAGAGACACACAGGCACGTGGAGGCTGGGGCGCCTGACCCCTGCAGTGTATCTGGGAAAGGTGGGCAGCCAGGGAAGGGCTCACCTGAGTGGGTGATGGAGCCAGTGGACACCTGGGCTTGCTGGCAGAGGGTCTTTACCTTCTCCTGGGCCCCCACACTACACTAGGTGTCCCTCCCCAGGCCTGCTGCTGGGACGCCGTCCCCAGGCACACCCAGCCCAAGCACCTTCCCATCCTCTCCCCTGGGGCCAGGCTGAGGGGCCCAGGCTCTAGACCCAAACGATGACATGCAGGATCTACTCAGACCCCAACTGAGCAGAGGGTGCAGAGACAAGACTCAGTCCCTGACTGCAAGGAGCTTGTCCTCTCCTGAGACAGGTAGCTGCCAAGGGCCTTGGGTTCCCACGGTAGGCCAGGGCTGGGCCAGAAGCCGAGGGAGCCTCACGTCTTCCTGGAGCTCCATCTGGATTTCTTTCTCCAATGCTAGATGCTGTTGCAGCTTCGCAGCCTCATCCCCACACTGGAACAACTCAGCACCAGTGAGCCCCCACTCCTGGGTAACCCCGGCTTCCAGCAAGTCTTCTCAGGTACTGAGTCTCTGGCTGCCCTTTAAGAAGTCACAGCTGGGGAGCAGATGTGGCTCAACTGATAGAGCATCTGCCTACCATATAGGAGGTTCAGAGTTCGAACCCAGGGCCTCCTGGCCCATGTGGTAAGCTGGTCCACGCACAGTGCTGCCGCATGCAAGGAGGGCCATGCCACGCAGGGGTGTTCCCCACATAGGGGAGCCCCATGTGCAAGGAGTGCACTCCACAAGGAGAGTTGTTCTGCGCAAGAAAAGCACAGCCTGCCCAGGATTGGCGCCGTACACACGGAGAGCTGATGCAGCAAGAGGGCGCAACAAAAAGAGACACAGATTCCTGGTGCTGCCAAGAACGTAAGCGGACATAGAAGAACACAGAGCGAATGGACACAAGAGAGCAGACAATGGCGGCGGTGGGAA
The DNA here is from genome assembly GCF_030445035.2 of Dasypus novemcinctus. Taxonomy (NCBI): domain Eukaryota; kingdom Metazoa; phylum Chordata; class Mammalia; order Cingulata; family Dasypodidae; genus Dasypus; species Dasypus novemcinctus. The sequence goes on from NC_080693.1 coordinate 61,024,529, forward strand.
GGGGAGAGAAATAAATTAAAAATAAATCTTAAAAAAAAAAGTCATGGCTGGGAAGCAGATGTAGCTCAGTGGCTGAGCACCAGCTTCCCATGTATGAGGTCCCAGGTTCAATCCCCGGGACCTCCTTAAAAAAAAAAGTCAATATGAATAAGTTAAAAGATTATTGCTGTGGAAGGGAAAAGGTTTTATGGTGGATCTGGGGAAATACTGTATATTGTATATATGAATTTTGGTGATCTAAGACTCTTCTGAAGCTGACATTATGTTGGGATTCACTTTACGGGAAGTTTTGGATCACAGAGTGGTTCAACAATGGCAGTGGAGGAATACTGATATGGGATGTTATTGACAGGATATATATGGTTGACAGGGAGTTATACAGGGCATATGCCCAGGGTATATGGTAATGTCTATATATACTCATAGTGGAAACAATTAAAAACAACAGCTGGGGGGGTACTGGGCTCCTGGCCGGGGGGTCACTGTTGTGGGCCCTGGGAGAGCAGCGGCAATCCTCCAGGTGCAACGGCAAAAACCAGGAAGGAAGGAGGGCCCAACAGTGGGCTCTTGATACTAATGGCTACACTTTTGAGCCTATGCACCTGCAATAAGAACAAGGCCTAGAGTAGCATTGTGCCTGGGGGTTTCCTCCTGACAGCCTTCATGTTACTCAAATGTGGCCACTCTCACAGCCAAACTCAGCGTGTAGATGTGATGCATTCCCCCCAGCGTGGGACACAACACCCGGGGATGAGCCTCCCTGGCACCGAGGGATCACTACCACATACCAGCTGAAGAAGCAACTAGAAAATGACCTTGAATTAAAGATTCAATGCGGAACAGCAGAATATACCTATCTACATATAATAACATGACTTCGGGAAGCGGTTTGACCTAATGTAAGGGGGAAATGGAAAGGAGAAATGAGATTATAAGGCTGTGAGTCTCTAAAAAAGAGTCTGGAGGTTGTCAGAAGGAATACCCCTATGTACAACTGAACAGAGTCTAAGAGACAGATAAGGTAGATACAACCCCAGGTATTGGTTCTTTTGAGGGATAAAGAGACCCACGGGTTCTATGGTCATGGCAGAAGGGGTTCACTGCCATGACAGATGGCCCTTCTTTGGAGCTGGTGTTTCTGCGTGATGGAAATGGACTCAGAGGGGATCTCTTTTCACAAGACTTGCATGCTACTTTATTGGAATTGTAGTTGGTGCTGGGTTTAAGATATATGTAGGGGATTTGAATCTCTGGACTGATAATATGACACCCAGGCCCAGAGCCTCAACAGACTTCAGCTCCTACACTTTGACTTATTGGACTTACTCCACTCAGCTAACATGGAGTTGAAGAAGGTCAACCACCACAACATGGAGCCTAGAGTGTCTACAACTAGAAGCGGGAAGAGTGCATCCAGTACCCATGTGGAATCTAAGCCCTCACTTGACATAGGTGTGCAATGGACACAACCAATCCAATGTCCACAGAGAAAATGTGGAATGGGTGTGGGAACGGTAGCCATGGTGGCTGCTGGGTGTGGGGAACGGGAGGAAGAGATGAGATGTGGAGGCGTTTTCGGGACGTGGAGTTGTCCTGGATAGTGCTTCACGGACAATTACGGGACACTGTAGATCCCCCCAGGGCCCACTGGATGGAACGTGAGAGAGTCTGGGCTATGATGTGAACCATTGACTATGGGGTGCAGTGATGCTCAGAGATGAACTTACCAGGTGCAATGGATGTATCACGATGATGGGAGAGAGTGTTGCTGTGGGGGGAGCGGGGGACGGGGGCGGTGGGGTTGAATGGGACCTCATATATTTTTTTTAATGTAATTTAAAAAATAATAATAATAATAAATAAATATTAAAAAAAAAAAAAAGTCATGGCAAATGAGGCCAAATGAAGTGTGTGTGGGAAGCGGGGAAATGAAGCCTAGCTCCTGGAAGACTCTGTGACCCTCTCTGGAACTTGGTCTCTCCTTGAGGCAATGAGGGGACAGGACAAGGGATTCTCTGAGGTCTTCTCCCACTCTAACTCTGGCATGGAGAAGGACACTGGACCTGGTGGCAGCCAAAGGCTCCATGTGGCGGGGGCAGGGAGAAGGGGGCCTGGGTCCCAGGCAGAGTGCCCCACACCTCTACCCACTGACTGTCGGAAGTGCTGCAGCTACACAACCTTGCTCTGCCGCTGGGTGACCTCCCTCTGCTGCCGGGCACAGTTCTCCATGCTGAGCACCAGCACCTCCGACAGCTCAGCCACTTGCAGGCTGGCTCCGCTAGCAAGCCTGGGGGTGGGAGAAGGCCAGCCCTCATTCCCCTGGCCCTTCCAGACGCCTCTATTGCCCCCACCCTCAGCTCCTGCAGTGCACCAGCAAGCACCCCAGGGTTCAGCATTCCTCCATCACACCTTCTCAATCAAGGTGTCCTGATCCCCACTGAGCCAGGCACTGGGGTGAGTGAGCATCGAGGAAGCCTGGTTCCAGCCTGCACTGAGCTCAAGTCTAGCGGGAAGTCAGTTAGGGGAAAAAGTCACAATAATGCACAACATGGGCTATGATGGAGCAAGTGTGAAGGGCAGATAGGGGTCAGAGCTGTGGCATCCAACCCAGCCTGGCAAGCCTGGGCCAGATTCCCAGAGGAGCAAGACCACCAGGTAAGGCCTCTGCAGGCCAAGTGGGGGTTGGCCTGGCAAAGAAGGGAAGCCAGGCCCAGGCAGAGCACGGAAAGGCCCAGAGGCCCTCTCAAGACAGGAGGGGGCGTGGGTGGAGCACAAAGCTCCAGGTCGCAAAGGCCGTGCTGGGGAGGCTGGAGCTTACCCTTGGCCAATGAGAAGCTGTTTGAAGGGTTTTAGGCAGACGAGTGGCATGGCCACTCGTTTTAGAAAACTTATTTGGACTGAGTGCAGAGGGGCCTGGAAGGGCAGGAGTGGAGGTGGGGAGTCCAGTCAAGAGGCTGTGGCAGTTGTGGACTGGGAGGGAGGCGCAGTGTGGCGGATCTGCCAGCAACCGGCGCGTAGAACGGAGGGGGCGGGCGCGCGGCCCCTGGACCTCACGGGCCCACGGAAATCAGAGAAGGTTAGAAGGGGGAACGAGAAGGGGTGGAAAGACAGGCACCGCGACCAGTGACAGCATGGGGGTGGGTGGAGGGGTGGGCCTGTGTACCAGAGAAGGCGGGGCGCCTGGACCCGACGGGGACCTGCCCTCAGGGCTGTCCTGCCACCCGCCCCAGGCCCCCAGGGCGTCGGAGTTCTCAGACACGGACTGAGCATCCCCTGGACGGCCGAGAATGCGGAGGCGCACGGGGCTTCTGCCGGCCCGAGCCCGGCAGGCCGGGCGAGCTCCAGCAGGGGGTCCCGAGCGGGCCCGGGGTCCCGAGCAGGCCCGGGGTCCCGGGGCAGCTCCGGCTCCCGGGCCAGCCCTGGGCGCCTGCGCGGGTGCGGGTGCGGGTGCGGGTGCGGGTGCGGCGGAGAGCTCTGGAGCGGGACTGGCTGCGGGCGGGGAAGGGGTGTTGCGGCTGTGGCCACGGCTGACCCCGCGGGCCGGGGCCCGGGCGCCGCGTCCTCCGCGCGCAGCTGGATCCAGCGCGGGTGGCCGACCCCCGCCCGGCCGTGGGCCGGGGCCCGGGCGCCGCGTCCTCCGCGCGCAGCTGGATCCAGCGCGGGTGGCCGATCCCCGCCCGGCCGTGGGCCGGGGCCCGGGCGCCGCGTCCTCCGCGCGCAGCTGGATCCAGCGCGGGTGGCCGATCCCCGCCCGGCCGTGGGCCGGGGCCCGGGCGCCGCGTCCTCCGCGCGCAGCTGGATCCAGCGCGGGTGGCCGACCCCCGCCCGGCCGTGGGAAGCGCGCGGGCCGCGGGCGCCGGGTCGGGCCGTACCACACGCGGGCACGGGGGCGACCGAGGAGCAGCAAGTGGTGCCCGGAACGGGAGTCGCGCGGCAGTGGTTACTGGTGGCGGAACAGAGTTTAAACACATGAGCCTGGCAGGAGGAGCAGTTAAATGTGGGTGTCAGCTCGTTCCGTGGATTTGGGCTCGGAGAGAAGAGGTTTCTCCTCCCCACCACCCCCAGGGAGTGGTTCCGCCCAGAGTCCCAGCACGCGGGATTCAGGTGCGGGGTCACCTGACCCCTAAGAGCCGAGCTCCTCTCCCGCCGCGGCGCTTTTCAATAACCGTCCCTGTGTCTTTCCTTCCACGCACCAACCAACCTGACATTTAAAACATGGACCGGGTGGTCTGTGCGTTTCGGCAGTATTTTGTCGTCGCCTGCTCAAGTCCCACTTTCAACGCGCTGCCCCTTCGGGGCGACTGAAGCTGAACCTTTTGCTCACAGCCCGCGCCCCTGCCGCCCTTTGTGTCTCGTGCGTTCCCTGCAGCCCTAATTCACTTTCCTCTCCTGTTAACCTGGAGAACTCCTGCTCCTCCAGGGCTATCCAGCTTACATGTGTTTTTCCCGTGAAAACGCCTCTGAGCCCTCCCCTACATCAGTTCTCTCTCCCCGCTCCCCACCCCGCGTCCCCGGAGAAATCCCTGCACATCCCACGGGCGATGGTCTGTAGAGATCAGAATGCCTCAGAGCACCGCACAGGACCGGCTACCCGGGAGGGTCACGATAGTGCTGAACGTGCTGTGGGGAAGCAGCGGAGGCCAGTGGCTAGTTCTGTGCCTCTGGGGCCCTCTATCTTTTCAAGCCTGGGCATTATTGTGGATGCACCCTTTCCTTCTCCTCAGTACCCCATCAATAGCCAAGTCCTGCTCAATTTACCTCCTAATAGTAACTCCTCTTTTGCTCTCTGCTCTTTCTCAAGTTCAGAGGAGATTATTTTGACACCCCCTGAGTGGTGTCCCTGGGTCCAAGAGGACCCACCTCCAGTCCGCCCCTCTCAGGCATACTCCTATCTAAGCGAAGGAATTCCAGGTGCCCCATCCCCCGGCCTCTGCTCCCAGCCTGTTGGATACAGGGGTTGCCGCCCAAGGACTGCCCCTGGGCCAGAGGCTCTGAGCCCTGACCGTGTGCCTTTGGGGCCAGGTGCCTAAGACGTCACAGGGGACACGAGTCAATACTCAGGAAGGAGGATCCCAGTGCCCCCTCCACCAGTTCCCTTTCGGGGAAACATTGTCATTGAATGTTTCCTTCTAGCTAGGTCCAGTCATTCATTCGTTTGTTCATTCACCTGAGAAATCTTGATTGTATGCCTGCTCTTGATATGCCAGGCACTGTACTAAACTCTGGGACTAAAGAAACTGGACCCCTGCTCTCCAGGAGCTGAGAGTGTGGAAGGGGAAGCAGATGAATAAGAAAACAAGTAAGATGATGATAGACTGTAGTAAGTGATCTGAGCTATGACTGAGGAAAGTGGAAAGTCCCCGCTCATACAGAGTGGTCTGGATGGCTGGGAGTGAAGAACTCAACCCTGCCACTCTCCCAGGCTCCACTGCTCGTGCTGGGCCCTGCTGCCTCTTCCCTCCTCTCCCATCCAGACCCCAGGGCACTTCTGCCAAGTTGAGTTTTTTTGTTTTGTTTTGTTTTGTTTTAGGTCATTCTTTTATTTTATTTTATTTTTGTTTATTATTTTTACCCTCCCTCCCCCCCCCTTCCGCTTAAGGGGCTCCCCTGTCTGTCTGCTCCTCACCAGCCACTTGAGCCACTCGCACTCCCTGCTGGTTGCTGCATCTGCTGGTTGTGGCATCATCTTCTTTAGGAGGCACCGGAAACTGAACCGGGGATCTCCCATGTGGGAGGCGGGTGCCCAATTGCTTGAGCCACATCTGCTCCCCTGCCAAGTTGTTTTGAAGGTGGCTCAGGCCAGAGGCTTTGGTGAAAAGGATGGACCATCTGAGATCACAGCCCCCTCCTACACTTTTCACATGTGGCCTTTTTTAGGGTTATACTTGTTAGCAGCTTTGTTTGTCAGCTCCCTTTCTTCCTTCTTCCTAACTCTTTTCACATCCCTAAATTATCTTCCAATGGTTAGTCATTCATTCAACAAGCATTTATGAAGCACCTGGTGCCAGGCATTGTGGTGGGTGTTCTGACCTATCAGCGAACAATACAGGCAAGACCCCCGTCCTCCTGGGGCCCACCTGTGGTGGGGAGTAAACTACCTGGTATATTAGACGTGACAAGTGAACAATAAAGCAGAGGGGGAGACGAGTGGTGGGTGGTGTGGGTTGCAAGTGTAAATCGAGTGGTCAGGGCAGGCCTCGCTAAGGAAGGAGGGAGATAATCGCCTTTTGAAAGAGGGTGAGAAGTCAATGCAAAGGCTGGAGGCTAGGGCATGCTGCCTGGCTGAGGAGCAAGAAAGAGACCAAAACGGCTAAAATGGAACGAGCAAGGGGAGTTGCAGAGGCACGAGAAAGGCAGCCGCGGCCCAATGGACTGGCCCTGACTCAAGAGGAGTGATCTGATCTGGCAGGTCTTTAACAGAGCCCCCCGCTGCTCTGCTGAGATGAGCAGGCAGCAGGGGCGGAGGCAGAAGAGGCAGTCCTGGGAGGAGGCTGCTGCAATGCGCTCGTCACTGGGGGGTTCCTGTGGTTTTGCATTCGCGTCACCTCTGTACACAGTTTTAGCCTTTTCCTTCGCATTACCTCGACCACCCATGCCCACATTTGCACAGGATTAAAATCCTTGCCATTTGGGGAGCAGATGTGGCTCCATGGATAGGGCGTCCGCCTACTACATGGGAGGTCCAGGGTTCAAACCCAGGGCCTCCTAACCCATGTGGTGAGCTGACCCACACGCAGTGCTGATGTGCACAAGAAGTGCCGTGCCATGCAGGGGTGTCCCTGTGTAGGGGAGCCCCACATGCAAGGAGTGCACCCTGCAAGGAGAGCCGCCCCATGTGAAAAAAAAGTGCAGCCTGCCCAGGAGTGGCTCCACACACATGGAGAGCTGACGCAGCAAGACGACGCAACCAGAAAGAGACACAGATTCCTGGTGCCACCAAGAATGCAAGAAGACACAGAAGAACACACAGCGAATGGAACTAAGAGAGCAGACAAGGCCGGGCGGGGGGAGAGAAATAAATAAATCTTTAAAAAAAAAAATCTTTGCCATTTTAAAAACAAGTAAAATTTACATGCAGTGAAATATTCAGATCTTTTTTAAAAATGTACTGTGGTGCCATAAATACATCATAGCATTTCCCATTGAAATGCTCAGATCTTAAATGAACCATTTGACTAGTTTTGACAAAGGCACATCAACCCAGAAAGTTCTTTTCTGCTCCTTTCCAGTCAATCCCTGCCCCAAGAAGCAACTAATGATCCCATTTCTACTATGCAGGTTAGTTTTGCCTATTGTAGGATTTCACGCAAATAGAATCATAAAGTATATTTTTGTGTGTCTCTGGCTTCCTTCACTAGCATAATGTTTTTAAGATGCATCCACATTTTGCATGCATCAGTGGCGTTGTTGGTATGGCTGAGCTCAGAGCCTCTGGCCCAGGGGCAGTCCTTGGGCGGCAACCCCTGTATCCAACAGGCTGGGAGCAGAGGCCGGGGGATGGGGCACCTGGAATTCCTTCGCTTAGATAGGAGTATGCCTGAGAGGGGCGGACTGGAGGTGGGTCCTCTTGGACCCAGGGACACCACTCAGGGGGTGTCAAAATAATCTCCTCTGAACTTGAGAAAGAGCAGAGAGCAAAAGAGGAGTTACTATTAGGAGGTAAATTGAGCAGGACTTGGCTATTGATGGGGTACTGAGGAGAAGGAAAGGGTGCATCCACAATAATGCCCAGGCTTGAAAAGATAGAGGGCCCCAGAGGCACAGAACTAGCCACTGGCCTCCGCTGCCTCCCCACAGCGCGTTCAGCATTATCGTGACACTCCCGGGTAGCCGGTCCTGTGCGGTGCTCTGAGGCATTCTGATCTCTACAGACCATCACCCCTGGGATGTGCAGGGATTTCCCTGGGGACACGGGGTGGGGAGCGGGGAGAGAGAATCGATAGAGAGGACAACAGAGGCTGTGGGATTGGCATCCCAGCCTGGGTCATTGCACTGAGATGGTTTGCTCCAGCAGTATTGTGGAAAGGCCACCTCGAGAGGAGCCGGCTCACCAGCTGTGGGCCTGAGCACCTTGAAGCGGGTCCTCCCAGCCCCGTCGAGCCTTCAGATGGCCACAGGCCCGGCCAGCACCTGACTGCGACCTTGGCAGAGGCCTGAGCCAGAACCACCCATCCAAGCCACTCCCAAATTCCTGGCCCACCAAGAGATATAATAAGGGATTATTGCATTTTTAAACCACTAAGTTTTAGGGTGATTTTTAAAACTATTACCCCGTGGCTTGCCTGTTTATTTCCTTAATAATATTTTTTGATAGCCAGAAGTTTTTAATTTTGATGATGAATTTTATCAATTTTTGTTTTCTTATGGATCCTTTTCATTTTGAATGGTCCCTTTTCTGATCTGCTAGCACCAATGAGCTGTCAAGGCAAAGGCACAGATTTAGGAGACACACAGCCCTGGGTGTGAATCCTGCCGCTTCTGGCAAGGCATGGCCTCAGTTTCCATGTCCACAGAACGCGGCAAATAATCCGATTTAGTAAATTTAAGTTACCTAGTAAAATGCCTGGCCAAGAGCTGATATTCAGCAAATGTGAGCCCCCTTCACAGTACTGAATATCATGCCACAGGGCGGGTTTTAATTTTTATTATTCTGAAAAGTGAAAGATGACATGAAGTCTTTTTATTTTTCCAAATGTTTTATTTAGCACATTGTTGTACAAAACACCCCATTTTTCCTTTGGCTTATCTCCTTGGACCACATTCCCAGAACTGGAATCCCAGGGCTCAGGTCAGGTGATGCGTCATAACCCCCATTACCTGCTGCCCCGCCACTCAAGACCAAAAATGGGCTCATCTAGTCTCGTGGGTGTCAAGGGCCTCCGCAGAGAACTGCTTTCATCTTCATTTTGTTAATTGCTGGCTAGGCAATATATGGGACTGACTCTCCAGTATAAGCAGATACTCAGATGATTCTCAATACTTATCAAGTGGAATTTTTGTCTTATCTGCTACATACTGTCAATTCTTTACATGATTGTCTTGCTTCCTTACATGCTTCGGGTGGTGTTTTTTTTCCCCAAATGAATTGTGGCACATACCTTTTTCACTTTGTAAAATACTTTCACCCATTAAAACATGAGGTCATTCAATCCTGAAAACAACCCCTAGAAAAAGGGAAAAGTAGACCTTAAATGACCCCATTAACAAGATGGAAAAATCAAGGCACAGGGAGGGGAATGAACCATTCCCCACAGGGAATGTGCCAAAGGGAATCCATGAGAGAGTGGCAGAACCCAGGGGTGCCAGCTCCCAGGATCAGACTGTTTCCACTTCAGTATTCCTGAGAGAAATTAAGTCTGTTTCCCTTGATCCACCCCAGGCAATAGAGTTTGCCTCAAGGACACTGCCTGCCCCTCCCTCTGTATGCACATCTATTAATGGGCTTCGGCCCCCAGGATCCAAAGGAGGGCGCCCTGGTCGTCCAGTTGCACAGAGTCAGAGCCTACGTCGCTTTTTCAGCCTGATGTGAGGGCTGGTGCACACACACACACACACACACACACACAGGTGAGACCGCGGCTAGAGGGAACCACTGCTATTGGCTGAACTTGTCTAGACCCCCGGGGTCTAGGTGGTCTAGACAAGCCGGCCAGCTGAGGGCTGCATCCCCGGGGCACCTGGGACCACCACCTGCTGTCATGCCCTGGGCCTCAGAGTCCATGCTAAGAACAACATGCATTGTAATTTGCTAAGGTGCCTTTACTGTTATTTTTTTTTTAATTTTTTTATTTTTTATTGACTTTGTAATAATATTTCATTAAAAATATATATGTGAGGTCCCATTCAACCCCATCCCCCCACCCCCCCTCTCCCCCCCCCACCAACACTCGTTCCCATCATCATGACACATCCATTGGATTTGGTAAGTTACTGTTATTTTTTGAAGTTGAAATAAAGTTTAAAAAAAAAAAAGAACAGGGAGTGGATGTCGTTCAAGTAGTTAAGCGCCTGCTTCCCATGTTCAAAGTCCTCGGTTCAATCCCTGGTACCTCCACAAAAAAGAAAAAGAACAACCAGCAATACTCACTACTATTCGCTCCTAACAAACCAAGGTCCTCTGGAGAAATTGCCCTGGGGTCTCGGTATCAAAAATAGTTGTGAATGATGGATACAGGCCATTATATATCTTGCCATAACCTACAGAATTGGGTGGGAGAAAATGTAAACTACAATGTAAACTGTAATTCATGCTTAGTGGCAATGCTCCAAAATGGGTTCATCAATTGCAATCAAAGTACCACACTAATGAGGAATGTTGTTAATGTGGGAAAGTGTGGGAGATGTGGGGAGCATGGCATGTAGGAATCTCCTATATTTTTTATGTAATATTTTTGTAATCTAAGTATCTTGAAAAAAATAAGAATTAAAAAAAAAAAATAGTTGTGATTCTCCTGAGTAAATTTGTGGGATCTTGTCGTATAGACACGCGACTCCTGCCCCTGACTGCGCAAAATGCATGGAGCCAGAAAGCCAGGCCTGAGGCCAGCACCAGCCCAGAGACCCACAGGCCCTCTCTAGACTAACCTCACGCTGGCTTCGTCTTACCTCCCCAGCCTTCATTTTCTTGTGGTCCTTTTTCCTTATCTGCTTATCTTTCATTTCTTGTATCTGGAGCTGTCTATAGCAATGCCCGCCACCTTAAAGCTTTCTGAGATAAAGCAGGACGTAGCTATTCAGAGATGGCTGGGTCTACCCGGATGCATTGGCACCCAGGTGGGACCCTGACAGGTCTCCAGCCCAGCCTGTGCCAGGCGGATTGTCCTGAAATGCAAACATGACCCACTCACTCTTTTTTTTTTAAATACAGCTTTATGAGATTTAATCCACATACTGTGAAAGTCGTCTCTTTATAGGGTACAATTCAGTGGTTTTTAGTATATTTGTTGGATTTTGCAACCGTCACCACTATCTAATTTCAGAACTTTTGATCACCCCAAAATGAAACCCCTTCCCCATCAGCCGTCACTCCCCGTTCCTCCCTCCCCCAACCCCAGTCCCCGGCAACCACTAATCCACTTTCTGGGAATTTCACAGAAATAGAATCAGACAGTACGTGGAGTTTTATGTCTGGTTTCATTCACTCAGGGTGTTTGTCAAGATTCAGCCACATTGTACCATGTACCATTCCTTCATTCCTTTTTGTTGTATATAAGACCTATCACTCTTCTTTAATAGGAAATAATCTCACCAAGAGCTCAAAACCGAATCCAATCAAGCCTCTAGCTCCAACTGCCAAGAGGACTTGAAGTAGTGATTAAACACCACATGGGGATGCGATGAACAAATCCAGACTGCGAGAAAAGCCTCAGACAAATGACCCGGTTTCTTAGACAAACAAATTTCAAGGAAAATGGAGGGTCATTAAATTGACCTAAGACTCACATGAAGCAGTCACCGTGTGAGGATCTTATTTGGATTTTGAGTCAAATGGAAATGTAAACACTGACCAGGTATTTCATGATCTTGAGGAATTACTGTTAATTGTTTGGGTATAATGATGTTATTGTGTTTATGTTATTAAAAGAGACTTTATCTTCTAGAAATAGATACTGAAATATTTGTACATGAAATGATGTTCGGGATTTATTTCAAAATAACACAAAAGAGGGAAGCAGGTGATGAAACAAAGGTGGCCATGAGTCGGTAACCATTGAAGTTGTGAGGTAGATACAGGGAGGTCGTTATATTGTTCTATTTCTTGGTGAAGTTTTCCATAATTAAAAGTTATTTTTAACTCCTAAAAAAAAAATGCAGAGCGGGGTTAGCTCATGGCTGAGTGCCCGCTTTGCATGTATGAGATCCCAGGTTCAATTCCCTGTACCGCCTAAAAAAAAAAGTTATTTTTAAGTAATGACACACACACCTCTAATAACTTCTACCTTCTCCACGCATGGAGGATAATCTGCTTTGTCGGTGCCCTGGAAGTCCCAACATTAGGTAGCTTTACTGTCATCTGGGCTCTTTCTGTTTGGGGCTCACACCTCACCCACCTGCGCCTCTGCCATCCCCCGACTTCCCCTCCACCCAACACGTAGGACTTCACCTCGCTCCTGCAAAGTGCCACGCTTTCATTCATTCATTCCGTTGAATTGCCCCTGGCCTATGAGAAGGCAACCAACCCCAAGACCCACTGGGAAATTTGGGGTGAAGAAGAACCAAGTGGTATGGAGAAGACAGGAAGGAAGTTGGGGGAACCCACAGGCTCCCAGTTCCGTAGGGCCAGCAGCAATGCTGGCTACAGCCACCAGAGGGCACTGCCAGTCCACATACCCACCCCACCGAGCTCCTGCACCCACAAGACACACCCCAACCTAAGAGGCAGAGAGAGGGTAGGGACTCGTTTCACAGGTGGAGAAACCAGGGCTCAGAGCGTCCAGTCACTCAGCAGGGAGGCATCTGGGCCTGCCTTGATGGACGTCTGACTCCACGGCCCAGCACTGCCCGGGGGGTTCAGAGAGGGTCCCTCAAGGAGAGTCCTTCTGCCTGCCCTGCCTACCCCCAACCACCGCTCTGCCAGAGCCAAGGCCCCAAGCTCCCGCCTTCTCTTCCCAAGCCCACCTCTGACCCCCGCCGGAGCAGAGGGAGGGCAGGCGTGGGCAGGAGAGTCGCCTCACGACGATGCCCGGCCTTGGGGTTGCACTTGGGGTCGGACCCTCCCCCTGGGAAAAGTCACCTGGAAGAGGGTACCCCGTGGAAAGGGTCTGAGGGCCAGTGCCCAGGATCTGAGCAGGGCCCATTGCTGGAAAGATTCCCTGCGGCGGACAGGGGTGCAGCAAGACCTCCCACTCCCACTCCTGCTTGTCCCCTGCAGCTTCAGGGGGTTCCACCTGCTCTCCTGGCCCCCTCCCCACCTGAAACCAGGCGATGACTGCCCCAGGCCAATCCCAGGACCCGGGCGCTCCCCTGCACAAGCAGAGAATGGGGGACCTGAGGACCAGGCAGCTCCACCCCTCGGGGCCCCGCTTTGCTTCACTCCTCCAGAATCCCAGCCTGACTCCTTAGCACTGACACGCCCCAGCCCTCCCTCCAACCCTCTCCCCAGCCGGGGACGAGGGGGTGGGGACGTGCTGGAGCCTGAGCCCCTTGGCAAGCGGCAAGCGGGCAGTTTTCTGGGTTCTGCAGCCCCTGCTGGCCAAGACAGGGAAGGGAGGGGAGCAAGGGAGGGGAGGCGGGTACCTGGGTGATGGTGGGCCCGTGACTGGAATCCTAGCGAGAGAGCCATCCCCCCTCCTGACCCCGGCCAGGCTCTTCCCCACGGGGGCCTCTTGTCCTCGCTGTTGCTGCCCCCAGAACTCCGCCTCCCAGCAGGCAGATGCACTCCTCCTCCCAGAAGCCCACCCTGCCCCCAGTCCCGTGCTCCTGCTGTTCTGCCCTCTCCCACCTTCCACTGCTCACTTGTAAGATCCTGTTATTCATGAGATGACCTACTCAGATGACCACGCGGCAGCCTCCGTTTTGCTCACCTTTATATCTGTAGGACTTGAACTCGCGTTGACCCCATCCGCGGGTTCTCTGGGTGAGTCTGGGTGAGTGGGGGGTAAGCGCGCTGGGGGAATGGCTCCCAAAAGGCTCCAGAGAGCCAGGCAAGGTGACCTAACAGAGGTGAGCCCCAGCAGGGAGCTTCATGGGGGGCTTTGCGGGAGTGGGAGGCTGTCCTGAAGGAGGCCACAGACCCTCAGAGGGTGCCCTCCCCGCCTCTCACCTCGAGCCCCTCTGCCTGGACCCCCGGGCTTCCCCCCGGGCACCAGGCTGGGAGGCCTGCGCTCCTAAGGAGCTGGGTCCAGGCAGGATGGCAGGTCGGCCGGTCATAAGGGCAGCCGGGAGTGGGGGGACCACGGGGGACCCACTTAGGGGGGACAACCAGTTACATCGCACCTGCTGAGCAGGCCTTGCCAGGGCGGTGGCGAGCCTGGGGGGACAGTCCTCGGCCTTTGGCCTCGCTGGGCCCAGGGAGACCAAGGAGCCCTCACTCCCTGACTCTGTACCAGAGTCAGCAGCGCCCCCTGAGCCTGGGCCCACAGGCGGGCTCTGGCCAGAACCGAGTCTTTCTAGGGGCAGCTCGTGGTCTGGAGGCAAGGGGGGCAGGGAGAAATGCACACTCAGTGGGCCCCAACCAGGCGCCACGCTTCATATGCCTTACTTCATTTCATTGTCCCTGGAAGGAAAAATATTATTCCTATTTTATAAATGAGAAACTGAAGCCCAGAAAAGTCAGGGTTCCTATCCTCGGCCCCACAGACAGGAAGTATCAGGGAGATAGAGTACAAGATTGTCTTACAGAGACCGCGTGCTGTCCACTGCCACATACTGCCTCCCACATTCCGGAGGGGTCTCCGGAATCCCCTCACCCCCCACTGACCATGATCATCAAACTTCCACAAAGCAGGAGTACCAGGCCTGCTGCTGGCTCTTTTAATTTAATGCATTAATAAAAACGTTGACATTATATATCACAACCTCTAGAGTATTTTTAAAGATTTGTTTTATTTCTTTATTTCTCTACACCCCCTCGTTGTTTGCATTTGCTGTGTCTGTTCGTTGTGTTCTTGTCTTTCTTTAGGAGGCACTGGAAACTGAACCCAGGTACTCCCACGTGGTAGGCAGGAGCTCAGTCACTCGAGCCACATCTACTTCCCTATAGTACTTTTTTTTTTAGATTTATTTTTCTTTATTTCTCTCCCCTTCTCCCTTCCCCCACCCCTCATTGTCTACTCTCTGTGGCCATTCACTGTGTGTTCTGTGTCTGCTTGCATTATCAGGCAGCACCGGGAAACTGCATCTCTCTCTTTTTTTTTTTTAAAGATTTATTTATCTCTCTCCCCCTCCCCCCCCCATTGTCTGTTCTCTGTGTCTATTTGCTGCGTGTTCTTTGTCTGCTTCTGTTGCTGTCAGCGGCCAGGGAATCTGTGTTTCTTTTTGTTGCGTCATCTTGCTTTGTCAGCTCTCCGTGTGGCACCGTGTGTGCGGTGCCGTGTGTGCGGTGCCATTCCTGGGCAGGCTGCACTTTCTTTCACGCTGGGCGGCTCTCCTTATGGGTGCGCTCCTTGCACGTGGGGCTCCCCTACGTGGGGACACCCCTGCGTGGCAGGGCACTCCTTGCGTGCATCAGCACTGCGCATGGGCCAGCTCCACACGGGTAGAGGAGGCCTGGGATTTGATCCGCAGACCTCCCATGTGGTAGACGGACGCCCTAACCACTGGGCCAAGTCCGCTTCCCCCTGCATCTCTTTTTTGTTGCGTCATCTTGCTGAGTCAGTTCTCTGTGTGTGTGGCGCCACTCCTGGGTGGGCTGCGCTTTTTTCATTCAGGGCGGCTCTCCTTGCGAGTGGGGGCACCCCTACGCGGCGGCACCCCAATGTGGCATGGCGCTCCTTGTGCATGGCAGCACCATGCATGGGCCTGCTCACAACATGGGTCAGGAAGCCCTGGGGATTGAACCCTGGACCCTCCATATGGTAGGCAGATGCTCTATCAGTCGAGCCAGGTCCACTTCCTATCCCTGTAGTACTTTGATCACTATGTTTCAGTGTGATGAGTTTCCTTTACAAATGTCTATATTTTATCTTAGGGATTTAAAAACATTTTCCAAGAAGGGTCCATAGACTTTACCAGACTGCGAAAGGGTCCTGAGGTCCAAAAAAGGTTAAAGACCCCTGGGTTAGAAAAACAGGCTAAAGGGTAAAATGATATGTCTGATGTTTAATTAAAGATGCTCAACAAAATGAGGACGGTGCGGGGAACAAGATGGACAGAATGTTAGGGACTATTGAAGCTAAGTGACGAGCGTACGGAAATTTACTGTTCTCTTTTCTACTTTTATGTCTGTTTGAAATATTTCCTAATAGAAGATTATTTAAATGTTTTTAAACA
This sequence comes from Dasypus novemcinctus, assembly GCF_030445035.2. Taxonomy (NCBI): domain Eukaryota; kingdom Metazoa; phylum Chordata; class Mammalia; order Cingulata; family Dasypodidae; genus Dasypus; species Dasypus novemcinctus. The sequence continues at coordinate 61,040,459 of NC_080693.1, forward strand.
TTTGTATATGAAAAGGTAATATTTCTTAAATGGGAAAAGGCTAGAAAAATCCAGATAAACAATTTTTAAAAAATCATCTCTACTTCTATGATTACCCAGAGTAATAACTGTTGATTTTGTATATGCCAACAAATACTGTGAATTTGGTTTGTTTTTTGTGTGTCACTCTTTCCATGGCAATAAGTGAGGATTCTATTCTCATTGCAGTGCCTCCCAGCAAGTATATAAATAAGCAAATAAATTAAAAACACCTCTATTGACCCTGACTTAGGGTCCCCGCAGAAGGGGGCTCAGTCCCATCCAGGTAGCTCTGGACTGTCCTTTTTGTCTGGGGTTGCCTGTCCACTTCCTCGTCCCTCCTATTGAAAGAGGTCCACTCCCCAGGAAGCCAGAGCGCAGAGAGCTACAATGACGCCCACTCCCTCTGGGTCCTGCAACTCAGACCTGGGGGAGGAGATGGGGGGAGCCCCTGGCGCTGGACGGGGCTCCCTGCGTTCTCCTGCTGACTCCCCGCTGGGCCTGGCTCGCTCTCCTCCCTCCACCCAGGGGCACCGAGTGTCCACCCTGAGGTCCACAGGCAGAGCCTCGGCTCTTCTCAGCACACGTAGCCCCGTGCCCCGACGCCCTTCTCAGTCCTCTTGAGGACGGGTGCTCCCCAGCAGCAGGCTCTCACCCGGTGCCTTCGGGGGAATCCTGCTGGAGGCTGGGAGTGAAGGAGGGTCAAAGCCTTTGCAGACGCTCTTCCTTCTCTGTCCTTCAATCCTCCACCCCTCCTCTGGGGAGCCTTCCCTGATCTAACTTGGCCAGATCTGGGTCCCCACCGGCCCCTGTGCTTCCCTCCCCACCAGCCCTCAACACACTGCTGCAGAAGCTGCAGGACCCTGCTCCCTGCTCCCCATACCTCCGAGCCCATCACATCCTACAGCTGGGGGAGTGGGGAACGCTTTGCACCCTGACATAAACCAGAGACAAAGGGTCACCCTGACTGGTTCCAGTCCCCAAAATAATAAAACCTTGAGTTTCCCCATACACCTGGACTCACTAACAAAAATAAGTTTATCCCCGAAGCTGAGCCGTGACTTTGGTGAACGACTGTGGGAGAGTCGCTGTCTTCCACACAGACTGGGCAAGCTTGAGGGCTCTGCCCTTCACGTGCCGGCTGGTTTGTATTTGGCAAGCCGCTCCTTCTGGAAACGGACGCTCCTCTCCACTCTGCTTCTGCCTCCAGTTTCCCTTTGGCCCTGGCTTGTCAGCACTGATTTCCCCACCTGCGTGTCCCAGCAGACTCGCTGGTTCAAGGCAGGGCTGTGTCACCTTCACCTCCATTCCACAGCCTGCCGCAGGGCTAAGCACACGACTGCTCAACAGATGCTTGATAAACAGCTTAGCAAAGGAGAAAAGCAGGTGAGGGGACCGGCCCTGAAACACCCTGACCTCAGACTCTTCCTCAAGGCCCAGCTCTCCAAAACCTCCTCCAGGAAACCCAGCGTGGCCTCTGCCTTCCACTGCGTTACCATCACTGGGCCACAGAAGGGTCTTGGGCTGTGCCATGGATTGACTCATGCCCCCCACAGAAACAAGTGCAAGTCCTAACCCCCCCCAGGCCTGGGGATGTGAGACTCTTCCAAGATCCTGCTAAGATGAGGCCAAACTGAATCACGGTGGCCTTAATCCAGTGTGACCAGAGGCCTCCCGAGCAGAGGAAATTTGGACGTGGCAGGGGTGAGGAGACAGATGCCGTGCGGTGGGAGCAGAGCTTGCCTCATGGCTGCTGACCAGCCACCACCGGCCGCTGCAGGCTTCAGAGACAGCGTGGCCTGCCGAGACCTTGAATTTGCACTTCTAGCCTCCCGAATGGTGAGATGATAAATTCCTGTTGTTTAAACCAACATAAGTGTGTGGTACTTTGTTACAGGAACCTGGGAAACTAGGCTAGACTGCCTTTTGGGTGGTTATTTAACTTTTCCTGGGTGTGGAGGTCTCAGACCCAGAGCTGCACAGGGGCTGAGCACCTGGCACGAAGCAGGGGCTCCAGAAATGTGCGTTGACTCCTTGGTCCCGAAAGAGGGTTGTTGTGGTGGACGTGGGGTCCCGGTGGCACCAGGGATGCCCAGTCAGGCCTTGGGTGGGCCTGTGTACCTCTGCAGATGTCCTTCGAAGTCGGAGATGCCTGCTTCTGTCTTGCATTTCCACCCAAACAAAGGCTGCCATAAAGAGCCTTTGCAGAGGGGAAGTGGCTGTGGCTCAACTGATAGAGCATCCGCCTACCACATGGGAGGTCCAGGGTTCAAACTCAGGACCTCCTTGACCCACGTGGAGCTGGCCCATGTGTAATGCTGCCACACACAAGGAGTGCTGTGCCATGCAGGGGTGTCCCCTGCGTAGGGGTGCCCCACATGCAAGGCATATGCCACTCAAGGAGAGCCACCCCGCACAAAAAAGTGCAGCCTGCCCAGGAGTGGCCCGGTACACACAGAGAGCTGACGCAACAAGATGACACACACACACACACAAAAAAAGATACGGTTTCCTGGTGCTGCATGACAAGGATGAAAGGGGACACAGAAGAACATACAGTGAATGGACACAAAGAGCAGACAACAGGGCAGAAGGGGAGAGAAATAAATAAAATAAATCCTAAAAAAAAAAAAGAAGAGCCTTTGCAGAGTAAGATCACTCTGAACCTCATCTGTACAGGGGGTATAATAAATCGTAGTTCCTGCTCAGTAGCAACTTCAGCTTTGTGGGATAAGGAATGCAAAACTCAGAGTAAGTAGCTACAAGTGTCATCCCTCAAGGCCCGGAACCAGATGGCTCTGGGGGCATAAAAAGGGAAGGGACTTTTCACCCATTCCCTCCAGAGCTGGAGAACAAGATCAGGGTCCTGGGGCGGAGCTGGATGGGACCCAGAGGTCATCCTGGGGCATCTGAGTGCCAGGGTGGAACCCAGAAACAGTGAGGCTGGGGGACCCAGAGGGAGGTGCTTGGAAGCAGGGATGGCCCCAGTCTCCTCCAATCCCCCAGCTCCCGGATGGTGAATTGGGGCTGGGTGTACAGGAAAGACCAGACACCAAGCCCGGTTCGAATCCCAGCCTGCCACTTGCCACTTATTGGAAACTCCAGAGTGGGATGATACTTGCTCGCTCAATTTCTCCATGTGCGTGAAATGGGGATGGAAGCACCGACCTCCCTGCCTCGCAGGGTTGCTTGACCACCGAAGCCATCACACATGCGAAGGTGCCTTATAGTTACAGGAGCTCAGCAGGAACCGTACTGGTAGAAGACAGACACCCTCCCAGCAAGGGCCCCGCTAGTGGGGTCTACAAAGTGCTGCGTGCAGGCACGGGGAGGGACGGGTTAATTCCGCTGGGAGCGGGGAGTGGAGAGCTGTAAGCTGGACCCTGAGGACAGCAGGTGAGATTCCAGGCATTCCAGACAGAGGAATAGCTCCTGGAAGTCCCCCATTACAGCAGGCGCCACTGCCATGAGGTCTGAGGACACATTGGTTTCTGGGGGGAGGGCCCTGGGTGGCTCGCTCCAGCCTCTCCATGGAGACCTTTTGCAGTTGCTGCAAGGATCTCTCCCACCAGGCAGTCCTCCAGGCTTGACTTGAATGCCTGCAGGGACGGTGAGCTCAGGAAAGCAGTCCCATGCGCTTTGTAGGCGGCCCTCCGTCTAGAGGTCTTCAAGACTTTTATGTTGAGCAAAAGTCTTCTTTGTCCTTCTCACCCCCATCCCCACTCCCACCACCTTGCTTCCAGTTCTGCCTTCTGTTCTCCAGAAAGAGGCTGTATCCTCTTGTGCTCTGAGGCCCTCTGGTGCATCTTTTGCTCTTCTCAGACCACCCGTCTTTCCTTATGAGGGACCCTATTCCTACCAATACAGACTAAGACTGCATTTTGAGTTGTTTTCCAGAGCTTCATTGTGAGCTTGGAGTCAACCAACTCTCAAATCACGTTGATCATATCTTTTAAGCTAACCTATAAGCTTTCTGGAACAAAGGTGTGTAGATATTTTTCTTAAAACTTTCAGTGTAAGATTTACTTTAATAACTTCTTCATTTCTTTTTTAAGATTTATTTATTTCTCTCCCCTTCCCCAAACCACCCCCCCCCCCCGCCAGTTGTCTGCTCTCTGTGTCCATTCTTCACGTGTGTTCTTCTGTGTCTGCTTGCATTCTTGTCAGCAGCACCGGGAATCTGTCTCTTTGTGTTGCGTCATCTTGTTGTGTCAGCTCTCCGTGTGTGCAGTGCCATTCCTGGGCAGGCTGCACTTTCTTTCGCGCTGGGCGGCTCTCCTTACGGGGTGCACTCCTTGCGCGTGGGGCTCCCCCACACAGGGGACACCCCTGTGTGGCACAGCACTCCTTGCGCACATCAGCACTGCGCATGGGCCAGCTCCACATGGGTCAGGAGGCCCGGGGTTCGAACCTTGGACATCCCATGTGGTAGGTGGACACTCTCCTATTTGTTGGGCCAAATCCGCTTCCCTTATTCATTTTTAATAAGTTAGTTTTCCGTCTTGTTTTAGTAACTTAGTTATGAAATCTCACCTTGCTGGATCCGGCCCCCCATTCTGGGTGGTGGTCATTTTATGGGGGTGGGGGTGGGGTATCTTGGTTCTGCCATGTAGCTCACTACCCTCCCCTGCCAACAGGGGGCGCCTGACATTTTTTTAGAAGGTACCGGGATCTTGTACATGGGAAGCAGGGGCTCAACCACTGAGCTTCACCCACTGCCCCACTCTCCTCCATTGACTTTGTAGATACTGGTCAAAACATTGGCAGTGGCAGGCAACAGACTGAGCCCTCCCTCCTGACCAGAGCCAGATGTCCTTGTTCTTATGGAAGGCTGCTCAGAGAGGTCTACCACGGCCTGCATTTCCCCGTCTGCTCTGCTGACTGGCTCAGCTTCTTCGCTGAAACCCAGACACTCAGACCTCTCCTGACACCTCCCACCAAGTCCAGCAGAAAGGAAATGAGGGCAGCCCAGGAGAGACTCGTTCCTACATGTGGCAGGTGTGACTGGTCATCTACCCAGTATCTTTCGTTTGCCCTTTTTCTGTACTAATAGAACCCTGACTTTCTCCTAGGGGGCATATGTGTACAGCCAAAAGATACTTAGTTTCCCAGCTTCCCTTGCTGAGAGGCATGGTCATGTGAAATAGTTCCAGCCAATATCCAGCTATGTCCCTCGGGTGGATGTCCGTTCTGGAAAAGAAAAAGGCAAAGCTTCTCCTTTGCGCTTTCCTCCTTCTCCCTGCCTGGAATCACTGTGCTTTCTCGTTCAACCCTCACATTTCATGGGTGATGCAGGCATTATTCCCATTTTACAAATGAGGACATTGGGACTCAGAAAAGTGAACAGACTTTCTCAAGATAACAGGGCTCAGATAGCTCCCACACAAAGGCGCTCCTCTCCTGAACAAGTGGTCAACTCACTCCTTTCCATGGAGATGAACTTGTCTTAGGTTTCCCTTTTTGGCTAGGCTGCCAGGAATCTCAGAGCCTAAATGAAGCTCAATCACAGCAAGGATTAACCTTTAACATTGGTGTTTTGCTTCCCTCTCCTTCCTCTTGTCCACACTGCTTGTTATGAGGCTTAAAAGAACTATCCTTTCTTGTAAACTGCCTCAAGCCCTTTTTTTGGAAGATGGGGGAGCGGAGTGCAGATATCTTTCCTTTGTCTCTCCAGAACCTCTCCACCCTGCTCTGGGTAGCCAGAAACCCCTTGAATGGACCACACTAATGGGCTCCTTGACTCTCTAGCTCCATTTAGGTTTGGCCAATGGGGAGCACTGGTAGGAGTGGCTTGGCAGGGCTGGCTGCACCTCCCTCCTGTCTTGTCCCAGTATGTACACTGCCACCCTCTGCCTCAGCCAGTGGGGGGCACAGTAATTAGTTCTACACCTGGCCACACACCTTGGTAAATCGCCCCTTTACCAGACTCTCCTCAAATTGCTTGAGTATTTCCTGCCAGTGCCCCAAGGGTCTGTATAGATAAGGTATTAAATTGTTAAAACACCTCTAAGTGCCCCTCACCCTGTGATCTGAAGAGCCCCCCTCCTCCCCGCCCTGTCACTCAGCTCAGGGTCTCATCACCGCTTGCCTGGACCTTACAACTGCTCCTAACTGGACTCCCTGCCCCAGCCCCCAGCACGACCACCAGCCCCACCCACCCCGCACGCACAAGGCCGTGCCTCCCTCCATAGCCGGAGCTCCCGCAGGATAGAAGGCACAGCAGGGTCCAGGCCAGAGCAGGTTCCGCGACAAGTTCTCAGGCTTCCCGGGGCACAGAACCTAGCCCTCCCAGAGGCGGGGCTGGGCGACCTTTACACCCGTGAGGAGGGCGCTGGGCACCACGGGATGCGCAAGGGGCGGCCGGCTCAGCCTGGCAGGAATGGAGGTGCAGGTACTCGAGGAAGTGCCCCTGAGCTGCAGCTGAGTCACGCAGGGGGAGGCACTCAGGCAGAGGGCACAGCCTGAGTCAACAGAAGGCAGGGACAGCCTGGAGGCGGCCAGCTGCCGCTGGCGGTGCTTGAGCAGCGGGGAGTAGGCGGGTGGGGGGTGTGGGGGGGTGGAGAGGCCACCAGGGAGGGTGCCTGTGAGAGAAGAACGAGGCTGAAGGCCCTAAGGGGGTGTCCCTTTCAGTCATCCCCTCACCTCTCCCAGCCTCCTAAGGTTCCGAGCTGGTCTCCTACAAATGCGCATTTAAATAAATCGACTCCTATCTTCAAACTCCCTTTGTCCTACATTCCCCTCTGTCTTTTCCCAACACAAGGCAGGTGTAAGGATGTGCGAGCTGGCCTCAGGGCCCCAAGGAACCCCCTCGTGCCCCCACCTCTCCCCTAAACAGCCTCGGACCGACCTGTGTGAGACATTTATTTTCTTTGCTTTGGTCTATACAAAACAACCAATAACCAAAAACATAAAGCGATAATAATAAAACTCCACTGGGACCGCCCCCGGGCCCCCCACCCAAGTGTGCAGGAGGCGGTGGGGGGCGTTTGAAACAGGAAGGGGAAGAGAAAGCCCCTCACCGCACACCAGAGGGGTCAGCCAAGGGCACTTCTCGGGTCAGCTGGTCATTCGTGTGGGTGGCTCGGGGTGAGAGGGAGCTGTCCCCCGAGCTCCCCAGGAAGCGCCAAAGCCGACTTAGGGTCCTGGAGAGAGGCGGGCAGTGTCCTGGAGCAGGAGACCGGTCTCCTCGGCTCCACCCCACCTCCCCTGGAAGGTCCGAGCCTCTCAAGAGGAGCTTTGGATCTGGGGGGCTGGGGCCTTCCGTCCGGGACCTGGACACCCAGGGGGCTCACGGCAGTTTGGTCAGGTACAGTTTAGTGAGAAAATTAGACGCAGAAAAGGATCGCAGCCCTTCAGGGCCCAGGCAGCTGGAGAGGGCAGCCGGGGATTTTCTGGGTGGGAAACGGGGTGTCTCGGGTCTTAAAGCTTCAGCGGCCAGGCCAGGGAGTGGGAAGGGGTTGCTGGGCCCTGGACCCATGGCCCAGAACAGAAAAGCAGGAGAAGATCATCATCCCAGGAAAGCCCTTATGGAGGAGAGCCTGGAGGCGCGGGGGTCGGCAGGAAGTCGCCGGCCGGCGCCCTCCCCGGCTCAGGCACTTTTCTGTCTCACTCCATCGCCCGCACGGAGAGGCTCTCAGTGGAGAAACTGCACCTGGAGGAGCGGGGCAGACACAGAGGGCTGAGGAGGCTCGGCACTGCGCCACCCACACCCCCCCACCGAAGGGGCTGGGAAGAGCAGTACCCCCCTTCCCAAGCCAGGCTACGGAAATGCTCAGGCCAGGGCCGCTGCCCTTGGGGAAGTCAGCGGAACGGCCCCCACACTCAGTGCCCCCCAGGAAGGTGCCACGGCGTCAGCGGAGAAATGGGGACCCCCCTAAGAGGGGACTGCGGGTGTTCCAGCGGGGACGGAAAGCATGTGCCTCGGCTGCCTGCAGGCACGTGGTGGGCGGCTCGGGGTGGGGGTGCCGTACTAGGGTGGGCGGCTCGGGGGCGGGGTGCCGTACTAGGGTGGGCGGCTCGGGGGCGGGGTGCCGTACTAGGGTGGGCGGCTCGGGGCGGGGGTGCCGTACTAGGGTGGGCGGCTCGGGGTGGGGGTGCCGTACTAGGGTGGGTGGCTCGGGGGCGGGGTGCCGTACTAGGGTGGGTGGCTCGGGGTGGGGGTGCCGTACTAGGGTGGGCGGCTCGGGGGCGGGGTGCCGTACTAGGCGAGCATGTGGTCCGCGGTGGAGTAGGGGGGCCTGAGCCCGTCACTGTAGGTGTCCATGGGGAAGTCGCCTTCCATGTCCAGGGGTTCCAGGGGCACGTCACTCGAGTACATGCGGCGGTAGGTGGGGTCCATGTCTGCGGGGCAGAGAGGGCCCCTTCAGGCTCTGCGGGCCTCCTCCCAGCCCTCGCCCCGTCCTCCTCTGCCCACCGCCCCCCGCACTCCACAGTGCTTGCCGCTGCCCCGCGGCCCTGCGGGTGCCTTTCCCGCCTCGCACCCACCAGCCCCGCCCGGCTCCCCAGGAACCCCGCGCACACTCACCCTCGCCGTAAGGCTCGTTGATGGGGATCATGCTCTGGGCCTGGGAAGGGACGGGCAGATGTTGGGGGTGGGTAGCAGTTTGATATTATTTAAGAATTCCAAAAATAGATATTGGATCATGTTTATAAACTGGTCTGTTCCTCTGGGCATATTACATTGTATTAAATTCAGGTTTCACTTTTACTCGATTAAATTATGATTAAGGCTTTGATTCGGCCACATCAGTAGGACGTTGAGTCCCGGCCCCCTGGGTGGTTGGGGACTCACAGAGAAAACAACGAGGCAGAGGAGAGAGTTTGAGTTTTGATGCTGGAGCCCCAGGGAGAGAGCCAAGCTGTTCGCCTGATAATTTGCAGCTGAAGAGACCAGAGCCCTCAACAGCTGAGAAAGCCCAGAAAGAAACGAGCCCCGGGGAGAGAGCCAAGCCTTTTGCTAGCCTCCAGCTGAGAATGGAAGGAACTGGGACCCCAGAGCCTTAGGAAGAGGAGGAAGGCTGAACCCTTCAGAGGCGGGCAGCCATCAGGCTCCAGCACGTGGCGACAAACTGGTGAGAGAAGTTGCTTACACTTTATGGTCTTGTGACTGTAAGCTTCTACCCCAAATAAATACCCTTTATAAAAGCCAAAAGAGTTCTGGTACCTTGCCTGGGCACCCCTTTGGCTGACTAATACAGAATTTGGTACCAGGAATGAGGTCTTGATTTTGCAATTACCAAAATGCTGGAACAGTTTTATAAGTGTGTAAGGGTATTTTTTGGAGGAATTGTGAGATGCTTTGAAGAGACTGTTGGTAGGAATATGGATGCTAAAGAGACTTTTCATGAGGCCTTAGAAGAAATGATGAAACTATTATTGGAAACTGGAGGAAAGGTGATCTGTGTTTTAAAGTTGCAGAGAACTTAGCAAGATATACTCCTGATGTTTTATGGAAGACAGAATTTGAAAATGGCAAGCCTGGGCATTTAGCTGAAGAATTTCCCAAAGTAAACTTAGAAATCCAGTTTGGCTTCTCCTTGCAGCTTATAGTAAAATGCTAGACAAGAGAGATAAGATAAGAACTGAATTGCTGGGCACAAAGAAACCAGAAAGTGATTCCAGAAACTCCAAGCCTCTGGAAATCAAGCCCTCAGATGACAGTGCCCCATTTGAGGAACTGACTAAACATGGAACATGTAAATCAGGATTGGAAATGAAGTTATCCAGGAAAGTCTTGTGCAAAGTCTTACTGTCTGATGGCTTGGACCCCTGCTTCTTGCATGCTAAACCAACAAGCTTTTTGAGAGAACTATATGAACAAAACCACTGTTATCCTGGACTAAAAGGGATATTAACGGGAAATATGGAAGGGAAAATTACTTTAAGAGGAAAACCATGGAAGCTGAGATCTGGAATTAAGACATATCCTTGAGGGAAGTGGACTTGGCCCAATGGATAGGGCGTCCGTCTACCACATGGGAGGCCCACAGTTCAAACGTTGGGCCTCCTTGACCCGTGTGGAGCTGGCCCATGAGTAGTGCTGATGAGCGCAAGGACTGCCGTGCCACGCAGTGTTGTCCCCCGCGTAGGGGAGCCCCACGTGCAAGGAGTGTGCCCCGTAGTAAGGAGAGCCGCCTAGCGTGCAAGAAAGTGCAGCCTGCCCAAGAATGGCGCCACACACACGGAGAGCTGACACAACAAGATGATGCAACAAAAAGAAACACAGATTCCCGGTGTCCCTGATAAGGATAGAAGCGGTCACAGAAGAACCCACAGCAGTCACAGAAGAACACACAGCGAATGGACACAGAGAGCAGACAACTGGGGGTGGGGAAGGGAAGAGAAATTTAAAAATAAATAAATCTTAAAAAAAAAAAGACACATCCTTGGGCCAAGAGAAGAACCCCACCCATGTGTGCAGAGAGGGTAGAGCACATTCCAAGGATTAGGGAGGGTAAGGTCAACACCCCATAGGTCTGAGAGGGGTGGGCTTGTCCCCCATGGATTAGGGAAGGTCAGGTCATCAACAACTCATTGCTCTGAGAGTTGGGTCTGTATGCCAAAGATTAGGGAGGATGTTGTCTTTGCTTCACTGTACTAGGGGAGTTGAGACTCCATCCCAAAGATTGGGTGAAGTGTGGCCATTACCCCAGTGCTCTTGGAGGGAGAGGTCTGGAGCTCAGTTGCCACCCAGATGCTTGATGAGAGTGAAATCAAAAGAAAATGGCTGTTGGACAAACCTGTGGTGAGGGTGGGTCCCCACAAGGCCCCAGGGAGAAGAAACCATCGCCTTGAGAATGACCCTCAGACTTTGAAATCTAATGAGGTATGCCCTGCAGGTTTTCAGAACTGTTCTAGACCCATGACTCATATTTACCTCCCAATTTCTCATTATGGTAATGCAAATGTTTACCCCTTGTCTGTTCCTTTGTATATTGGAAGCAGATAAATGATTTTGTAAGTTTTACAGGTCTACAGCCAGACAGGACTTTGCCCCAAGACAAACTGTATTTCTATAAACTGATTGTGATGTGATTTTGTATTTAGCATTGCTACTGAAATAAAGTGTTCTGTGTTTTTTTTTTAGTGCTATAATGTCTTTTTGGAATTCAGAGGATGGAGTGTAGCAGTTTGATATTATTTATGAATCCCCAAAATAGATATTGGATTATTCTTATAAACTGGTCTGTTCTTTTGGGCATTTAGATTATATTAAACTCAAAGGTTTCACTTTTACTTGATTATATTATGATTAAGGCTTTGATTCAGCCACATTAATAGGATGTTGAGTCCCTGACCCCTGGGTGGTTGGGGACTGACAGAGAAAAAGACAAGGCAGAGGAGAGAATTTGAGTTTGGATGCTGGAGCCTGGGGGAGAGAGCCAAGTCATTTGCCTGATAATTTGTAGCTAAAGAGACCAGAGCCCTGAACAGCTGAGAAAGTCCAGAAAGAAATTGAGCCCCAGGGAGAGAGACAAGCCTTACGCAATCCTGCAGTCCTACAGTGGAGAATGGAAGGAACTGGGACCATGGAGCCTTAGGCAGAGGGAAGAAGCTGGACCCTCCCAGAGACCAGCAGCCATCTTGCTCCACCATGCGGCAACAGATGTTGGTGACGGAAGTAACTTACACTTTATGGCCTTGTGACTGTAAACTTCTACCCCAAATGAATACCCTTTAGTTCTGATACTTTGCATCGGCACCCTTTGGGTGACTAATACAGGGAAAAACAGGCTCCGGGCCGCAGAGGGGCAGGGGCAGAGAGCTGCTTCTGAAACTATGAGCCAGGGGGAAAGCGAAGACCGCTTGCAAGAACGGAGGAGGCCAAAGCGGGGTCCCTTGTGTCCTCAGCCCCTTCCCAAGATGGAGAGTCCCCACATTCATGGAGCAGTCTGGGGAGTGGGGTGGAGGGACAGGGCTCAAGGGTGGGTGCAGGGAGGGCAGGATTTGGGAAGATGGCAGCGCTGGCCCAGGAAGCAGCCCCTCCGCCTGAACAACTGCTGAACTGGCAGGAACTGTCTGAATCAATTATTTTGAAAATCTGGAGTCTAATGGAACATTGTGCAGCATTCGGGCAAGAGCTGGAGAAAGAGGCTGGTAAACGTGGTGAGGATCAGTGAATTTCACCCGCATACATTGTTAATGGGAATGTAAAATGGTGCAGCCGTTGTGGAAAACAGAACAGCAGTTCCTCAGAAAGTTAACATAGCATTACCGTGTGAACCGGCACTTCCACTCCTAGGCATATATGCCCAAAACAACTGAAAGCAGGGACGTGGGCAGGGATGTGCACACCAGTGCTCACTGTAGCATTTCAGCCAAAAGACAGACGCAACCCAAGGATCCATCGAGAGACGAATGGGGAAACAAAATGTGGTCTATTCCTATAATGGAATATTATTCAGCCACAAAAAAAAAAAATGACGCACTGCCACACGCAAAAACATGGATGCCCCGAAGACATCATGTTGAGTGAAATTGGCCAGACACAAAAAGACAAATATTGTATGATTTGTGTTATATGAAATACTTAGAATAAGCAATGTCTTAGAGACAGAGCAGAATAGTGCTTTCCAGGGCTGTTCGGAGGGGCAATGGGGAGTTATCGCTGAGTATGAGTGTGGGTTTGGGATGATGAAAATAGTCTGGAAATAAGACAGTGGTGAAAGCTACACAGTATTGTCAATGTTCTTAATGTCAAAGAATTGTCCACTTAAAATGGTTAAGATGACTTTTATGTTATGTATATTTTACCAAAACTAAAAATTAATTATTTTCTTAAAAAGAGAGAGAGAGAGAATGGGTGGAGGGAGCTGCCCCACACAGGATCAGGGCCGCCACTGGCCTATACAGTGCCTTCGTGCAAATTAGAAAAAGGCACCTCTTCCTCAAACACTTTATACTAGTTTGGGCAAAATAAAATTGCCATTTTTGTAGGTCAAAGCAGACCTATGTCATATGATTCGCCCTACTACTTTTGTCTGCTAGGAAACGGTCTTAAGCAATCCAATTATAAAATAAAAATTGATGACCCTGGTGGTAGGTAGGCACCTCCCTAAATGCGTTGTCTTTGTGCAGTCTACAGCTTGCACAACCACCCATGGCAGTCGGGCTCGGGATACTCACGGCCTCCCAGGCAACTGGGTCATGCTTGAAGAGGGAGTTGGTGAGCTCCACAGACACGCGCTTGCGGTACTCTGGGTTCTTGTCCTCAGAGATGCGGAACAGGACGGCAGCGGCGTAGGTGGCTGAGCAGAGAGGACGAGAAGGCCGGGTCAGGCACCGGCACCGGCCTGCTCCCCGGGTGCCTGCTCCCCGTGCCCCCACCACAGCCCCACAGCCACTCACCGGTGCCCTCGTTGCGGGAGTGGAGCAGCTCCATGAGGGGGGCCGAGGCCCCCTCGGCATCGATGGCGTCGGCCGCCTCCTTGTCCTGGGCCAGCTCGCACAGCACCCCGGCGGCCACGCGCTGGATGTTCTCCACTGATGAGTACAGGAGCTGCGGAGAGGGGGCACGGCGGGGGAGGGGGGTGAGGTGGGCCTCAAAGCCCCCCACAGCGCCGCCCACCCAGCCCCCCTCCCTCTTCTGGATCTGACACAAGCTTTTCCTAGAAGCCGTGGACAGCTCAGGGAAAATACAAAGAAACAGAAAACAGTCATCAGCCCACCACCCAGACACAGCCTCGGTGAACGTGGCATATTTCCATTACATTTTTATAGCGTTCACTGATCGTATATATAAAATTGATCCCCCCCTTTCTCACCTGACGTTGTAGCATAAAGCGTTTTCCTATATTACTATATTTTTTTATATTATTATATTTCTTTTGATCAAGTAATTCAAGTCCCAGACTTGAATTATTAGGTTAAAAGACATGAACACTTTCAAGATTCTTTATATGTATTTCAAAATTGCCTTCCAGAGAGGTTAGACCAACTTAGCCTCCCACCCACGGTGTCTAAGCTAAGAATGCGGATTTCATCGCGTCCTTACCAGCACGGGGCACGCCGGCGTTTTCCCTTTGCCAGTTTGATAGTGGAAAATGGGCCCTCACTGGAGCAAGTTTCATTTCTGTCCTCCTGAGGCTGAACATTGTTTGTTTTGGCGCCACCCGGGAATAGCCTCTCTCCTTTGCCCATTTAACTACTGGTGTCTCGTATAAATGAGCTCTTTTATGGGAAGGAGAGTAAACCCTTGTCTGTTATGATACTTGCAAATATTTTCCCAGTTTGCTACTAACCTTTCAATGCTTTTTACGTTGTTTTCTGACATGCAGAAGGTTTTAATGTTTACGTGGTTGAATTCGAGATTATTTTTTTTCCTTTGTGATTTCTGCCCTTGCTTTTAAGCTTGAGAAGTTATTCCATCTAGAAGTTTGCAAAGTGGCCACTCCTGGTGGGCCGCTTTCTCCTAAAGTCCTTTTTGCCCCTCTTGATGCATGGCCCAGTTCCCCGAACCCTCAGTGAGCTTGGCTCCCAACCGTCCCCTCTCAGCTGGCAGGAGGGGAAAGCAGGGGCTGGGGACACATCTCCTGCCCGCCGCCCCACTCACCTGCACGAACAGGGGGATGGTGTTGAGCCGGAAGATCTCCATGCGGGTCATGGGGTCCCGCGCGAGGATGTGCAGGGCTCCAGTGCAGCCCTCCACAATCTCCTCCATCCTCACGCCGTCCTGCACCAGGGGAGGCATCGGCATGGGACAGGCGGCCCTCGGACATGGCCACAACCCCCCACCACGACACCTTGACAAACCCTGCTGGTCCTTGGAGCTGGCGTCAACCACACCTCCCCTTCCTACCTGCACACACGCAAGCACACAACACCTGTTCACACCGAGGACTCCCCAGGAAGGGCTGTGACAGGCACCACCGGCTCCCCTACCGTGTAGGGCTGCTGCGTGCCCGCAGCCACGTGGCGCTGGGCATCCTGGTGAGCCTTGACCAGCAGCTGGACGAGGCGGGGAATGACAGCGGCCTCCTGCAGCGGGGCGTGGTTGGCAGGGCACAGGGCCAGGTTCCTGATCAGGCCGATGGTTGCCTGGCAAGAAAGGGGGCAGTGATGAGAGGCATTTCCCGGGCACCTGGAGGGTCCCAGCATCAATCATCTCCTCCTCGGTCTCTTCTGTGCCACAGGCCTGACATAGATAGGTTGGAAGATGTCCTGAGAAGGAGACCACCCCCAGTCCAGGTCCCTCAGTCACAGGACCTGTGGGTCCTCTTGTCTAACTCTAGGAGCCCCTGCTAAAATGAGATTCCATTCCAGAACATTCTGCCACTTCCCACGCCCTGACCCTCACCCTTGCCCCCTCGCTCTTCAACCACCCATAGGCATCATTCCTGGTCTTGCTTTTCTGATCGTTCCCAAACCCTGATTATCAGAAGTCCTTGCTGCTTTGGTTGGCGATGCTCATACTACAATCAGCCCCCTGCGGGGCTGCTCCAGAAGCGGCTCCTCTCCAGGGGCCCCCGACTCCCCTCTCTGGTCTCCCAGAGTCCCTAAGGGTCCTGCAGAGCAATTTATCATCTCAAAACAAGAAGCCAGAGCGCAGGGATGAAAATCTCCCTGGGAGGGAGCACGCACGCAAGGGGGCGGGAGCCTCGCCAGTGCCACCCGCACCCGGCTGCTGGCCAGGGTATAAACTCTGCTTCCTGAGCTGCAGCAGTGGCCGCTCTCCGCACACCACACCTGCCCAACCTTGGACTGGCAGCAGGGTCCCAAAGTCAAGGACGGGGACACACAGTGCTCTTTTTTTCTCACTGCGGATTGTTTTTAAAAAATTCAATGGGTATAATCACTTAAAAGTCATTCTTTTTTTTTTTTTTTAATACAAGGAAACATTTAGTTTCAATTTATATCAAGAAATTTGCTGTTTTTTATGCTTTTGGTTTTTCCCTCTTTTTTTTCCTATTTTATTTCATTCTAGCCACTCAGTGGCTCGAGTGGCTGGGTTCCTGGTATTAAAGAGATGTCAGTTCTCCTATATATTCTCTGTAACATTTATGTATGTTATTTATGTAATTTTTTTTCAAAAAATAAAAAAAAAGCAAACACACACACAAAGATGCTAGGAGGGGAGTGGATGTGGCTAAAGCTGTTGAGCACCTGCCTCCCACATGGGGGGGGGTCCCAGGTTCCTAGTGCCTCCTAAAGAAGGTGAACAGATAACGAGCAGATGCAACGAACAGACACAGTGAGTAAACAAGCGAAAACAACAAGCTGACAGGCAAAGGAGCCATGGAGTGGGGACCAGTTGGAAAATAAAACTGTATTAAAAAAAAAAAAAAGATGCTGGAGTAGATGTGGCTCAAGCAGTTGAGTGCCTGCTTCCCATGTGGGAAGTCCTGGGTCAGTTCCTGTTGCCTCCTAAAAACAAATAAACAAACAAGCAAACAAACAAAAAAACCAACTCAGGAAAGCTGATGTGGCTCAGGTCCCAGGTTCATTTCCTTGATCCCAGTATCTCAAAAAAAAAGCCAACACAGGTATCTGTGTCTCGCTCAAGAGCCTGCCCCACACTGAATGCTTAAAAAATGATGAAAAGAAAACACAAAATAAACCAACAAAATACAACAAAAATGAAGAAGGGATTCTATCATTTTCTGCAAGTCTGGTGGGAACCCACAGATATTACAGTGGGAAGAAACCAGGGCCCTTGCTGTACTGCCCAAATTATCTCAAGTTTGGCCAGTGGGGGCTGGCTCCTGCCCTTTTGACAAGACCGTTTGTTGATAGGTAACTCCTCATTCTCTAGCACCAGGCGTCACCCTGCGTTTTGGCTCTTTTACTTATTTCTACACATAGATATACACACACGTACCCTATAAGTCTGGCCCTAGGGCCTACCCACCACCTGGCTCACCCTCACTTCCCCTGCCCCACTAGAGGTGGGCATATCATTCATCTCTCCAGGCAGCCTCTAGGAAGAAAGCACTTTCCTTTGCATCCTTAAGCACCTATGGCAGGGGAGCAGATGTGGCTCAAGCAGTTGAGCTCCTGCCTCCTACATGGGAGGTCCCGGGTTTGGTTCCCAGGGCCTCCTAAAAAAGTAAAACAAACAACAAGCAAAAACAAACAAACAAACAAAAAACCAACTCAGGGAAGCCAATGTGGCTCAGTGGTTGAGCACCCACTTCCCACATACAAAGTCCTGGGTTCAATCCCCAGCCCCCAGCACCTAAAAAAAAAAAAAAACACCCCATATGGCAGAGAGTAAGTGTCCCCCAGAGTCCACTCTTCCCTTTGTCTTTTTAGTGCTCTTCCTGAGTTTCAGCAGAACTCCTGGCCTGCTGGCTGGTGAAGATATTCCCTAGCCTCCACTGCATCTAGATAGGGCCAATAACCAAATTCTGGGATGTGAGCCAAGTGCTAGGTCCCACTCTCTGGTTGCTGCTAGCATCCCCACCCCCCAACCCCACTTCTCCAGGGCCAGAACACATCTGCAGGCTGGTGGGACAGTCCAGCCGTTCATATGAGGGCAGCCCTCTCATCTAGACCCTCTGCCCTAAGAAGTGTACTCCATGGACCAGCAGCAGCACCTGGAAGCCTGTTAGAAATGCAGAATCTCAGATCCCACATGAACTCTGAGAAGCTCACTCTAGAAGGCAGAGCTGTAAGATAGGAAGAATCCGGGTCTCTGGAGCAGAGTCGTCAAGGTCTAAACGATTACATGCGAGAGAAATAAACTTCCACCTTATTAGAGCTCATACCTCTGGTCCTCTTTGTTATAGCAGCTTTGCTTGTATTACACTGATCCTGACTGCAGAGAGCTCCTTCCCCTCGCCCAGCTCCCACCCACAGCAGCAGATGGTACCTTGACCAGCGGCCACTGGTTGGGCTGGTTAAGCAGCTTGACGATGGCCGGGATGCCGTAGTTGAGGCGCACGGAGTTCTGGGCCATCTCGGCCTCAGGGTGGCGGCTGGTGAGGTGGCGCAGGGCGCAGACGGCAGGCTCCGTGATGTCATCCTTGTCGCCGGCGCGCAGGATGGCGTGGATGAGAGCCTCCACGCCGCTGTTCTGTGTCACCAGCGTCTTGTTCTTGCTGTTGTTGCACGTCAGGTTGGAGAGAGTGCCCGTGGCGCAGGTGAGGACGTTGACGTCATCCACGCTCAGCTGGTTCACCAGAATCTTCAGCACGCCCTCCAGGCCCTCCTGGGAGGTCATAGGGAGGAAGTGGAGGGTGAGGGAGACTCCTGGGAAGCCTTAGCCTTCCCAAATACACCAGAGAGGACTGCCATGGCGGGAGCTGGCCCGGAACTTTCCTCCCGGTAATCCTGCCCACAGTTCCTGAGGGGTACCACCATCCTGTGGAGGCTCAGAGAGGTTGAGGGTGCTGCCCACCGAGCCACAGCTAGGGGGTTGGATTTGAACCCAGGCCTGGCTCTAAGCTCCTGCTCCTTCCTCCACCCCTGGCTGCCTCACCCTGGGTCCTCAGCCCCGGGTACTGCCCCACTCAGGCTGAGGGTGTCAGCCGAGGGAGGCCTCTCAGTCAGGAGGCCATATGCTTCAGTGGCCTGGCCGACCTGCTTGACCCGCTTCTCACCCTCCTGGGCCTTCACTGCTGGCCCTGGTGGCCCCCAAGCCAAATCCACCCTCAGGAAATATCTTTAACCCAGAAGTCTCCCCTCTACCAGGGAGAGCCAAGTGGGCCTTGTGGGTGGAACAGAAAGACCCCGGGCTTTGGGGACAGACCATGCTGGGTTCAAATCCTAGCTCTGCCATTTACTAGCTATAACTCGGGCCAGTACTTAACTCCCTGAGCCTCCAGGTCTTCATCTAAGTGGCAGGTCCCCCCACTCTACCTCCAGGGTTGGCAAGAGGATTAAATGGACCCTCCAAAAGCGCCTGGCCGAGCGCCAGCACATGGGAGGTGCCCCATAAACAGTGGATTTACCGAGTGGGGTGGGAGGCTCCCTGGCACGGTGGCCTAGTTGGAAGGAGGGCACCTGAGGCTTGTCCTGGGGCTGCGTTTTCCTTAAATTGTGTTTTCAGCCCCCCACCCCCACCAAGTCTGCCCCTTGGCACGTTCCCGCTCCCTGCGCCGCGGTCCAGGTCAAAACCACTCCTCTGGCACCCCCTGAGCCCCAGCCGAAAACACCAGCCCCCTTTCTCTTCCCTTCCCTAACCCCTAAGAGGGATTTGAACCTACAGTTAAAGGGGTGAGGGGCTCCCGGGAAGCTTGGGCCTTGGCATGACAGGGAAAGAGCAAGAGGTCTCGGGTGTCCCACAGCACCTAAAGTCAGACCCCAGACAAGAGGCTGGAGGAAGGACGCGGCGAGGGCAGGACGAGGCGGCCGCAGGGCGCCTCCCTCACCTGCTTGGTGGCCACATCCGAGAGGTTGCGCAGGGTCCAGAGACAGTTTTGCACCAGGCGGGGACTGTTGCTCGTCAGGTGCTTGCCCAGGGCCTGCATGCCACCTGGGGCGGGGGACGGGGGTGATGTCAGCCACGGGGGAGCTCGGCTGACCAAGCCCAGTGGCTAGGCAGGCACCCCGCCCTCCCAGGCAGAGCACGCACCGGCCTCCACAATGGCAGGCTTGTTGCTGGGACACACGGACAGCACCTTGAGCACGCGGCTGGTGGTCCAGAGCAGCTTCTCGTAGCTGTAGTTGCGCATGATCTGCACAAGGGCCTGGGGCCCTCCGTTGGCCAAGATGATCAACTGTGGCGGCAGGGGAAGGGCGGGCGTGAGACAGGCAGGGGACGAGACAGGGAACAAGGGAGAGGCCAGGCCACCGGACCAGCTGCTGCAGAGCTTCAGTTAAAGCCCGAGTAGCCTGTGTACTTATTAAATAAGACAACATTTGGAAAACAGTGTAACAGCCAGTGCTGGCAAGAATGCGTGGAACTCTACCACGTTCATTCCACCGATGGCACTCTAAGTTAATGCAAGCCTTCTGGAGAGCCAGCTGGCCAGCTGGGTAAAAGACTAGAAACGTCAAAAACCCTTAGCCTCCCTGACGGAAATTTAGTCGAAGCTCAGAATCACTCTTTGGGAAGAGCTGTGTGCTTTATACACTGTGAAAAAGGCAGGCACCTTGGAGCAGTCAAAAGGTCCCACCTCAGGGCCTCCATTTAATGAGATACCATTAGGGAGGGTGTTTTGAGGACAATATAGCAAAAATTTGTAAAAGCCTATCGTGTAGAGAGTAGACACAAAGTTGCACATTTGCCGTGACTGCAACTGTGTGAAATTAGATTCAGAGAAGAGCCCTGGAGGAACCCATCGAAATGACAGCAGTGGCTGCATGAGGGTGACGAGGAAATTTTTCATTTCCTTACCCACAAAGTATTTAGTGACGATAAAAAGCATAAAAGCATATCCATCTACAGATACTTAAATATTTAACCTGAAAACACTAGGGACGGCGGCCCGAAGCGCAGCAGGACGGGAGCTGACGCCGCGGGGGCTGTGGGGTCCCACCTTGCTCTCCTGGTTGCCATAGGCCAGGAGCTGCAGGCAGTCGGTGGTGATGGCCAGGAACTTGGGGTTGTTCTTGTTGAGCAGGGGCACCATCTTCTGCAGCCCGTCCGCCAGGCGCACCGCCATCTTAGCGCCCTCCTGGTAGAGCAGCAGGTTGTGCAGGGTGGTGATGGCGTAGAACAGGACCGACTCCACAGGGGAGCTGGGATGGCGGGCAGGGGCTTAGCGTGAGTCAGGTCCAGGGGCCTGAGGTACGCGTGGGCCTGGAAGGAGCCCCCTCCCCCAGGAAGCTGCCCCCAAGACCCACACCCCCACGGGAATGTCCCCTTTCTGAAGTCCCGTCACCCCTTGAGCCCAGCTCCACTCTCACGGAGCAGCACCCTGAACCTCTCCTCTCCCCATCCTCCTCCCTCCTGCTTCTGGGCTCCCAGTCCAGTGCTGGGCACACAGTAGGTCCTTGATGTCGGTCTACTGAGCCCACATGCCAGAGAGACCCGCGAGGTGTTCAGGGGAGAGTGAGATCAACAGCTCCACCCGCAGGGAACTCCCAGCCTGGCATGGGCGACCAGGAAAGAGCCTTTGGACATTACTGCAAGGCCAGAAAGGTCAAGGTCGCCAGGGACTTTCCAGGGAGCGTTCTCTCTGCCTGCAATTCTCTTCCCTTCATCTACACCCGCCCAGCTCCACTCCTTCATGCCCTGCCGTCGGCGCAAACAGCCCCTGCGCCTGAGCGGCCTCAGCGGTGCCTCCGCCCCAACCTGTGTTACTCCGTGGTAGCTAAACTGCCATTTATACGCCTGTCTCCCCTGTTGGCTGTGAGCATCTGAGCGCCAGGAGTGGGAGAGGTGTTGCACGTGGCACACAGTCGGTGCTCAATAAATGTGGTATGCAAGCCCAGCAGCGGAGGAGGGGAAGCTCAGGCAAGGGGACCCCTGGGCTCCCACCGAGAGGAGGGGGTGGGTACCTGAGCATGCGGACCAGGGCAGGGATGCCGCCCGACTTGAAGATGGCCAGCAGCCCCTCTCGGTGGTGGGAGAGGTTGTGCAGGATGCTGGTGGTGCAGCGGGCCGTGTCCAGGTCGCTGGTGTGCTGCATGGTGCGCACGACAGCCGCCACCAGCTGGGGCGAGCCCATCAGGGCCCGCCGCGACGCGTCCTTCTTCGACAGCTGGTTCACAATCATGGACGTCTTTGTCACCACCACCTGGAGGGGGCCGGGGTGGGCAGGAGCCGGTGAGCCAAGCCAGGGTGTCCCTGCGGGCAGGCAGGGCCAGGAGACCCTCCGCCAGGCTCAGTCGGACCCAAGCCAGGTGCTCCTCGTGCCGATGGGGGCTCTGGGCCGATGATCTACCCCCAACCCCGGGCACCCCTCCCCACCCTGCCCCCAGCCCAGCCAGGCCCCTCACGGACCGGGTCCTCATCGTTGAGCAGTTTGGTGAGCTCGGGCAGGGCCCGGGTGGCCAGCTCGGCGTCGTCCTGGTAGTTGATGAGGTGCACGATGGCCGACTTGAGCATCTGGGACGGCTCGGCCAGCCGCTGCAGGTTGGTGGTCTGCCCCTCCACCTGGGTGCTCAGCAGCAGCGAGCTGTCCTCGCCCGTCACGCCAAGGCACATGGCCTCGCGCACCCGCTTGGCTCTGGCCGTGGTGGACATCTGGTAATCCAGCTCACCTGGGGGCCGGAGGGGCAGGGTCTGAGCTCCAGGAGGCGGGCTGGGGGTCCTGGGGGGCAGGCAGTCTGCACAGGCTGCCCCACCCCAACCAAAGCCCCCGGCCACCGCGCCCGGATCTGCCTCTCAACAGTGACCTTGGGGAGGTCACTACCACCTCAGGCACCTAACCAGTAAAATAGGGGCTTCACCTGTTCTGTCGGCCCAGGGAATTCTTAGGAGAATTTAACTGCTCTGAAAAGGAGCATATCACTATGGGACATTTGCAATAATGACTATTAAAACGAAGGACTAACGTTTTTTGAATTTACAATGTGCTTGGCAGTAAATTGAGTGCTCTTCTTATACTTTATTTTAACCTTTACAACACTTCTACAAGGTTAAGTACTTTTTTTTTTTTTTGGTAAATACTATTATTATCTCCGTTTGACAGGTGGGAAAACTGAGGCACAGAGAGATAAGAGCCCAAGCTGGGAATCAGGCAGTCTGATTCCAGAGCCCAGATCTCTCCTCTGTGCTCCTCCCTTCACCATCAGACAGACCACAGGAGCCGCTTTTCAACCCTGAGCTCTCCTGATTCTATGTACAGCCTCATCATCGCTGAAAGCAGCAGCTCTCCCGTTGTGTGAGCGACCGCAGGGAGCACGGTCATCATGCGGCAGACCAAGCGTTCCCGGGCAGAAAGCAGGGGTGCTCAGCTCCCTCAAGCTGCGCCTCCAGGTTCCAGCCCCTGGATGTCCAAAGAGGCTGCCCTGCCCTGGCAAGTGCCCCGATGCCCCCTGGGTGGAGGGAGGAAGAGGTTCTATCCTTCAGCTAGGCAGGAAGGAGGAGACATCCACATGGCATTTCCACTCGGGTGCTGGCAGGAAAGGGACCCAGGGGCGCAGAGGGCGAGCTCCGTGGTGCTCCGGCCCCCGCGGCTCACCCTGGCCGGGGTGTCCAGGCGCCTGCAGAGAGAGGCAGGGGCTCCGTCCTCCCCGGGGCTCACGTACGAGGAGACTGCTCCCTCTGACAGGGGTATCCTGAAGCAGGTGTGACCCCCGACCAGGGGCCCCCTAACGCCTGCCGCCTCCTCCCTGCCCTCCCTGAGGACCCCCGGGGTCCTGACCTGGGCACTGGGGCGCCCCCTGGGTGTAGGTGGTGGTCTTCTTCAGTGTGTACTGGCGCCCGCAGGCGTCCTCCTCCTCCATGAGGCCCTTGCTGCTGACCGAGGGCACGCAGGTGTTGGCTCCCGAGTGGATGCCCGAGTCATAGGTGTACGTCTGCTGCCACTCGGTCACCTTGATGGGCTGTTCGATCAGGTTCATCACCTCCATCGTGGCTGCTGGGGACACAGGGAGGGGCAGGAAGTCAGCCGGCCCTGGCCCCCATCTCCTCCACCCCAGACCCGGCCAGTCGCCCTTCAGTGGGCTGCAGGGGGTGGGGGCGCAGAAGGGCACCAGTGGAGCCCCAGGGGTGCCGGGTGTGGGGGAGTCCCAGGCTTGCCTCACCAGCCTCCAGCCCAGGGCAGCACGAGCCCCGTGGAGGGTGGGGCAGCCGAGGCCAGACGCCCCAACGCAGCCCTGGACGCATCACCTCTTGGCCCACACCCAGCACTCCCAGGGACCAGAGTCGCCCAGGGCCTCCAGCAGCTTCTGGACGCACCCCCGCCCACTCTCTGGGCTCCCTGGGAAAGACCGCCAAGGCGAGACAGGAGACAAGGGCACCCAGCCATTGGACAGGAAACTGGGCGGGGCGGGAGCTGTCAGACGAGTTTCTCGGGAGCCCAGGGGTCTCCTGAGAGCAGCCAGCAGTGCCCCAGGCTCCCTCAGACACTACAGCTCCCCCAAAGGCCCAGTCCCAAAGGATCCCTTTCTCGAGCCTTCCGAGCCCCAGGCAGGTTCACCTCTCAGCTACTTCCTCCCTGCTCTGAGCCTCAGTGTCCTCATCTGTAAAACGGGGTGCCACACACTCCCCTACAGATTGTATCTGCTAAGGGCCCAGTTTGGTGCATGGCACATAGTAGGTGCTTGAGGTGCGAGGCCTCTCCCCTGGAGGTGCCTTCTCACCTGCTGGCCTCCTCCAACCAGGCCTCTGTGATGGTCGCTGCCATTCTCCCTCCCTCTCCCTGCAGGGACTGACTGGGCTCGGTCCAGGGACGCGCACTTCCCGTTTGGAATGTTTGGCTCCGCTGTCTTGATGATGTCCAGAGATGGGAGGGAGGCCAGGAAGCAGGATCCAGCGAGGGCCTGCTATGCGCCAGGCCTTTCACCAATGCCCCCACCCTTACCAGCAGATTTCAAAGTACCCCATGCGCGGAGGCGGAGCCTCCACCAGGTGAGATGGCAGAGCGGAGCGACGGCAGAGCCGGGCCAGGACCAGGAAAGAGCGACACGCGCCAGTGAGGACTTCCAGGCTGGTCAGCTCACAAAGCTGGCAGACCCGGCACCTCTCACCGGTTGCCTCCATGACCTGAGGACCAGGCCAGGACCAGGGTGGAGTGGCCCCACCCAAACGAAAGGCGCCAAGGACCTGTGCTCCCAGCGACTGCCCCAGCGCCACCTTCCAGGAGGATGACGGAATGCTCCCTCAGGTCTCGCTGCCTTTTATGGTGCTACACAGCCCCTCCCCTGCCCAGGAGCACACCTGCAACCCGCCAGACCAGCTCCTTTCCTCCGGCCACCCTGAGTGACTCAGAGTTTTGGGCTGACGAAGAGAAGCCGACCCAGAACACGAGCCAGCAGGCTCTGGGCTGCCAGTTGTGCCCAGCTGCTCCCCAGGTAGCAGCCAACTGTGGCTTTTTCAGGAGAAGCCCCCCCCCCTCCAACCACCACCAGGACAAGCCCTTCCTGGGAAGCAGAGATGGGCTGGCCAAGGGGCTCGGGGCAGTGAGACTCAGGAAAACACCCCCCAGCGCTGGTCCTTCCTGCCCCAACCCTGCCCCTGCCCCAGGGCTGCTGGCCCAAGGAGAGCTTCGCCATGCACAGGAGCCACCCCAGGGAGGAGAGAGACGCAGGCGGCCGGACTTGACCATCCAAACGCTTGAAAAAGGTGGAACCCTGCGGGCAAATCCATGGAGGGCTGAGCCAGCGTCTGGACACCCAGCCCAGGCGCCCTGGTCAGGACCAAGTGGGCTTTTCCAAGCCTGATTGGTAAAAATACCCCCTTCCTAACGAGAAAAGGGTCCTCCCCCCAGGGGACAGCTGCCTGGCCCTGGGGCTTCGTAGCCAAGACAGAGGGTGCCAGAACCACAGAGGCATCCCTTCCTTACTCCCAGGTCGAAGGAGATCACCAAGGTCAAGGCTGGCCCGGAGAGCCGAGGGATGGCTGCAAGACAGAGGCCACAGAGGTCAGAGGGGAGGGGGAGGTGAAGTGCAGTTGTCTTTGTCATGAAATAAAGCCCATGCTTCTCTCAAAGTCAACCCTGGCGGGCATTTCATTATTCTCACTTTCCGCGAGGAAACAGAGGCTCCACACTGAGAAAACGGCAGCGCTCTCGTCAAGTTCAGGGCTGCCTGGTCTGGTAGGCCCAGGTTCTGTCCACCAGGCACAGAGGACCCCCACGGAGAGGGACGGGGTGGTGGGAGCATGGCAAAAGGCACGGGGTGACAGTTAAGATCTCCTTACTAATGAAAAAACTGAAGAGGAGAAAAATGCCTAATCGTGTCGTATCTCACAAAACCACCTGTGTAACTTTCTCAACACTAGAGGAACAACTGTGTCAGTAGTTGGAATTAGAGGAGGTAGAAGTGCCTGGAAAGAACTTTTTAGTAGTAAAACTTCCATGCCTTGTTAGCTGACTTGGTTTTTTTTGTTTTGTTTTGTTTTTAATTTGAAATAAAGTTATTTTTTTAGAAAGGGAAGGGGGCTGGGTGAAGCTGCATCAAGAGGAAGAAGGGCTGACAAGGCCAAAGAGGCTCGGAGTTGAGGAGAACACAAGGGTCCGAATCAGGAGTCCTGTGTCCTAGGCCCTGCCAAACTTGCTGTGTGTCCTTGGGTGATTACTTCCCCTCTCTGGGCTTCATCTATAGAAAGGGTGGCCCAAGTGGTCTCCAAGGAGCACAGACATCTAAGATCGTAGGAGCAAGAAGCCAGAATTCCCAAGCCAGACAAAAGAAGCTGCATGGGCAAGGTCAGAGCTAGACAGCAGAGGACAGCGCCAGAATGCTTCCTGAGGACAGGACTGACCATGGGGAGAGCTGTTTCTGCAGCAGGGAGGCTCGAAGTCAGACCTCAGGCAGGCCTGTCAAGCAGCCCCACCTTTCTTCCCACCTGCTCTCCAGGAGAACCAAGGAAATTCTCCCTCTTGAAAACTAAAAGTGCTGGTTTTGCAGTTCACAGGGCAGAGAGGGCCGCACCCTGTTTGGTCTCATCTTTCTCAGCCCTAGACCTGGAGTCATCAGACCTTCCGCGATGGCCCTGGACAGAGCCAGGGTGGAAGCAGGCGAGACAGACGCCGGCCCTGCCCTTGCACCCTCGCCAGAGACGGGCAGGGGCAGAGCCAGGGCGGTTTTTGGAGTTGAATGGGGGCCCTTTGTTTAGCAGGACAGGACGCTCTACTGCTGGCACCACGGGAGGAAGACGCCAGCCCAGAGACCATAGGGCGGGGTTGGAGACAGGGACAGGAAGAGAAGGGACAGGAAGAAAGAAGACCACCCCTGGAGACATGCAGAGGACCTCCCCTCCCCCAAGCCCTGCGGCGGTCTCGGGGGTACCCCTGCCCTTCGTTCCTGCCATCTCCCCTGCACGGCCAACCCCCAGCAGGCTGGCACCAGGCGCCCTAAATCCAAGACTGTCCCAGCTGAGAGGCCCACCTCTGATTCTAAAAATAACCACCGTCAGGGGGAAACCAGGCTCCTGCCCCAGCCAGCACCGGCCAGTGACAGTCAGGGACAGGACAGAGCCAAGCTGGGCTGCAGGGTGCTGAGTGTCAACAAGACACCTGGAAACCAGGCCAGAAGCAGGCTGCCCAAGAAGCTGTGCCAGGCACAGGCTCGGGAATCTTGCATTTGGGAGCTGCAAGGCAGGGCAGGGCCCGGGGCCACCCTCCACACTAACCCCTTCCCCCAAGGTTCTGAGGGTCCTAGTGCAGGTTCAGGACAAAGAGCATGGGGTTTTATTATTCTTTTAAGGAGGTACAGGGGACTGAACCCAGGACCTCGTAAATGAGAAGCAGGCAATCAACCACTGAGCTACATCTGCTGCCCAAGGAAGTTGGTTTTGTTTTTTTTTTTAGGAGGTGCTGGGGATCCAACTGAGGACCTCATACATAGGAAGCAGGCACTCAACCACTGGAGCTACATCTGCTCCCCAAGATCAGGGGATTTTGAGTCAGGAAAGGCAGCGCCAGCCCAGCCCCACCATTCAATGGCTCGGTGCCCTTCGGCAAATCACTGATTTCCTCCAGCCTCATTCTCGCTCATCTATAAAATTGAGCTGATCCAATTGTGCCTTTCTTCAGAGGGTTGTGGGGATCAGACTCGGGCACAACTGCGGAAGCCTCTGTGAGTGCAAAGGCCCAAGGCAAGTGTTGTTCCTGTAGTGGAGAGGCAGGGAGACCGCAGCGGAGGGGCCAGAAGCCGCTGCCTTTTGGGACCCAGAACCCAGACCAAGCCCCAGGCTTCCTTCCCCTCAAGGGCAGGGGTCCTTAACCAGGGGTCCCGTGAACTTGGATTGAAACTCAAAAAACCATTATTCTTGTGCGGACCTGTTGGTGCGGGTGTGATATATTTATTAAATAATACACAGAAGAGTGTGGACTTAGTAAGGGGTCCATGGAACAAAAAAGGTTAAGAAGCCCTGCTTTATAGGGCTGGAAGCAGAGTCGCCTCCCAGCCCTAGGCCGGATTCCGGGGTGGGGGGGTGACACTCAGGCTGTGTGTGTCAGGGAGCATGGCTGGGAGGGGGAGCTGTGTCTGGGTGCCGGGAGGGCAGAGGAGCCGAGGAGCTTCGCCCAGGCCAGGTGGAGACCCTGGCGCACCCCCGGCCTGTCACGTGTGCTGCCTCCGGCAGCCAGCGGCAGTCAGGCCTGGCCATTCCCCACACAGCAGCCACCGCCGCCTCCGGGGAGGCTGGGCCCAGCAGGGTGAGCGGCCCCTGCCCTGCCCCACTCGGGCTCTGGCTCCAGCTGCGACTGGCCAGCAGTCTTCCAGCACAGACAGAAACAGACTCTAGAAAAGTACAGAGAGACAGGCGCCCTGCTTCCCTTGAGAGCCGCGTCTCCCCCCTCAGGCTGGTGCTTCCCAACGAGGCCTCTCCCCTCAGACTGGGAGATTCCGGCAGACTTAGAGTTTCCTTGAGAGTGAAGGTGTTTCCCCCTTGGACTGGCCACTCCAGGAGGGCAGAGGCCAAGCAGGAGCCAGGCATGGCCCAGGCCTGTCACCTGGGCTGCCCGGGTTGGGGAAGGGAGAAGCCCAAAAAGCCCATCTTGAGCTTCCGGGGGAAAACCCTCACTTCCGGTCTGGAGGGCAGCCCAAGCTGTCCCCGAGGACCAGCGGGGGGACGGAGGCGGCTCAGGCCGACCCAGCTGCTGTTTGTTTTCCTCCTTCTGGGCTCCTTCCCAAAGCAAACAAACCAGGGTGGGAAAAATGAAGGGGAATTGTGGGAGACGGAAAGGCCCCGGCCAAGTGGCTCAACCCCGGGGACCTCTGGGCTCCCCTGGAGAGGGCTTCAGCTGGACCTCCACTCCCTGCCGGTGACCCTCCGCGGGCAAAATCCCAAACCAGCAGATGACCCCAAACTGGGACTCGCAGGAATGGAAAAACACTTTACGCAGCCTCGTGGAACAGCAGCGAAGGACTGACTCGCGCCAGGGACATAATCGAATACCTAAGTGTGCTGTGCCCACAGCCCCGGCCCGCCCACTCCTCCAGAAGGGCAGACCCCCGCTGGGCCCCCTCCTTCAGGT
The DNA here is from genome assembly GCF_030445035.2 of Dasypus novemcinctus. NCBI lineage: Eukaryota > Metazoa > Chordata > Mammalia > Cingulata > Dasypodidae > Dasypus > Dasypus novemcinctus. The sequence goes on from NC_080693.1 coordinate 61,069,450, forward strand.
GCGATTCAGCAGGTGATTTCCTGGCCTTCTGGAAGAGCAGGGAAGATGCCTGCACAGCAAACACTAGTAAAAACAAGGATATGGGTAAAGCTCTGGTCAAAATTGGTTAATATATACAGAGCATGAGCTCGTTGAGGCTAAAAACCAAAAGGATGCTAAGAAAAGAGACAGGAAAGAAATGTTGATGGTGGTTGCATCTGCAAAGTGGGATTACTGGTGATTTTTTTCTTCTTGAACTTGTTAAAAAAAAACTTTTTTAACAATAATCAGATAATACTTTTTAAACCTAGGGGGAGAGGGAGTCCCGTACTCCAACCTCCTCCTTACACCAAAATAAGCTCCTTGTTAGATTGCCCAGTCCCCGCCCCGATGCTCCCCTTTCCCCAGCCCCTGCCACTTCATCCTGGGTAACCAGAGACTCAAGAACCTGCTGTCTGCCCAGTGGGGAGAGTAATGGGGGCAGAGGCGCAGCAGGACGTGCTCACCCACAGACTTGGGGTCCACAGAACACACATCGCTGAGCTTCCTGCCCTGAGGGCCCCCAAGGACTGAGGTGCCCAAAGGCTGAGAAAAGGGGGTATCAGAGAGCTTTCTCTTCAGGCCTGGCCAAGGGACTTGCTGGAAAACGGGGCGGTCCATGCCCCCACGACTCTCCACCAAGACGCAGGGAGGGGCCTCAGTGTCACCTGCAGAGACACCAGCCTGATACCCTGTCCCAGCCACAGAGCCTTCTCTTTGCAGGAGTACAGGGCCAGCCCGGTCAAGGATACCTGCCCCTCTCATTGCCAGGTCTCTCCTCTCCCAAAGACACAAGACTAAGGGCTTCCCCGGGGACCCCCGGCAGACCTGAGACTCGCCCCACAGGGATATGATTCCCTGACTGCTCTCCCTCCTGGGGCCGATGGCAGTCCCTCCATTTCACTCTGATGGCCCTGCTTCATCCTCTTCCAAGACAGTTAACCCTGAGCCTCCATCTCTCCCTCTTACTCTTCAACTCAAGATCTCACTTCTGACAGAAGTTCTTCTCCTGTCTAACCTCCACTCCTATAAAAGGATCAGTCCTAACACCACTTATGCCTCAGGGGGGATGGAAAACTGCACGCCCATCACCCTCTTCATAGCAACCAGCCAGGACTGAGTTCCTTCTCTTTCCCTGTCTGTCACTGGCCTCCGCCTTTCTTTTCCCTGATCAGTCTCCCCATGCCTGGAGTCTCCTCCTGACCTCAAAGGATCCAGAATCCTGAGGTGAAAGGCTTAGTAGCCAGGATGCCCCACCACACACAGGGGTTCCCAGACCCCATTGCACAGGCCCGTCTGAGGTCAGGTGCCCAGCTGGCAGAGGTGCCAGGAGCAGACAGGTCAGAGAGGAAGGTCTGGCACCAGCTCCTCCCTCAAGAAGCCAGGCTTTGGCTGACAAGACAGCACCCTGGCCCCCACCCCTTCACCAGGGAGGCCCTCCCAGCAGCTGAAAAACCTCTACTCCTGGGTCCCCAGGTTTCCCAGGCTCCAAAGCCGAGGCTAGCCAGCTCCCAGTCCAAGAGCAGCCTGGCAGCCGGGACTGGTACAATCAGCAGGACATTTGCCCAGGGCTAAATCTGACTCTCCTTTCTCTCCATGCCCTAAGGAGCAGGCCCCCCTTTATTCTGGCACAGACCCAGCCCCCAGCAAAGCAGGCAACTCCCACTTCCTATTGAGGGACAAGCCCAGAGCAGCCCAGGTTCACTCAGCTGGAGCCAGAGGACAGCAGCAGCTTTGACCCCTGCCAAGACCCCCACCCTCCCGGCCCCTGCCCTGGGGAAATAGCCCCCATCCACCAGGAACTGAAAACCAAGCCACAGGGGAGTTAAGACAGCTTGGGGCTGGGAAATGAGTCACTCACACCGGACAAACCTGCTCCCACCTTCACCACCCACGCATACCCTTCTGGGCCCTTCCAAATTCTCTTCTCCCCAATCTCCCCAGCAGAGACTCTCAAAAAAGGGGCAGCAGGAAAATCCTCAGGGCTGCAGCAGGATGTGTAGGAAGGATGAACTCTGGACTGGACCCAGTCAGAGGACTGCTTGGGTCTTGCTGTGCAACCTTGGGCAAGTTACTTAATTTCCCTGAGTTTCAGTTTCCTCCTCTGCAGAATGGGGACAATGATACCTCCCGCCTCCATGGATTGTTGCAAGGATTGAGTGAGGACAGTGAGGAAAAGTGCTTGGTGACTGGAAAGTCCTCCCTTTTTAAAAAAAATACATTTTTATTATAGAAGTTGTGAACTTAGAACCTTCCTTATTTTTTAAGTTACCATTTATCAATACTTACTGGGCAGGTAGGTATTATTCTCGCTATTTTGCCAAGGGGGTCACTGAGGCTCAGGGAGGCAGAGCAGCTTGACCCAGGCCACACAAGGAAGGATTCAAACCCAGCTCAGGCTAAACCCAAATCCCTGTGCTGAAACTGCTCCACTCTCATGCCCTTCCCAGTAACCAGCCCCTCCAAGGACCAGGGAATTGCTGCCCTCAGCCCAAGAAGGTTCCTCTCCCAAGCCCCTCCAAGCTGTGCAGAGACCCTCCCCTCATCTGTACCCACCTCCATGGGTGTCTGACGAGGGCAACAGTCCTGGCAGCCAAACAGGGTTCCCAAGGGTGGAGCTGGGGTAGGAAGGGGGGGCGAGGGGGGGCGAGGGGGAGTGGAGCAGGCTCATGTCACCCAAGCTGGGGCTTGATCTAGCAAGAAATGACTAATCTGAGCCTACCTTTTTTTGCCCCTTCTCCCTCCACTAAAATCCTGCTCCTCCCCTCCAGTAAGCAGCCAGTTTTCACAAGCACCTCCACGTTATCCTTTCCCAGTATTATCTTTTCATCACAGCCCCAAACCAGATTAGCTAAACCAATCATTTAGCCAATGTCATTATAACGCCTTCCCCTCCTCCACCAAGGCACTGAGTCCAGCGAAAACAGGTTATTTTTGCCCAAATTCCACACCCCAGAGATGCACCCCCCACTAGCCGAAGAGGGCTTGGGGTTCCCAAACGCCTCAGCCTCTGCCTCTGCACAGGACAGAGCACTGGGGAAAGGGGTGGGGCTGGGCTACTGGTCTGAGACCCCCTCCCCCAACTCTCCCAGCCACAGGAAAGAGGACTTCCCGAGCGGGCCTGGCAAGCCGCTGGGATTTTCCCCTTCGACCCTAGGACCAAGGGAGGCGCTATCTGCTCCCACACCGCAAGGAGGCTGGACTCCCAATTCCCTGTAAAAAGGCACTCCTCAGATTTTTAGAAACCAGTGTTGAAAGTCTGATTGGGATGCCCAACTTGGGCCCAGGTTGGGGGTGGGGGGTTCTCAGGAAATCGGAATGGGGAGGCCAAATGCAACTCCACCTGAGAGAGCCTAGTGTTGGAAAAACCTTCCCTCCAAAGCCTTCCTCCCATTCCACTTTCACCATCAGAATCTCTCAGGAAGGTGGGGTGAGTGGGACTAGGACTGCAAAAGCTTCCAGAAGGAATGGACCTTCCTAATTCAGAAACGAAATGGAAGTAAGCCCCTCGGCTCCTTGCTTTTCTGCCTCAATTACCAGGCAGCAGAGAACATGGGGGATGGGGTGGAGAAAGAAAAGACAAGAACAGTCACTCCCCCTCCCAGTGTGGCCCAGCCCTGCCCCACCCCCATTCCTGGGAAAGGGGGCCCAGAGCTTGGGAAGGAAAGCCCAGTGCACCCGGCCTCTGAGGGGGTGTGGTGGTCCCCAGAGGCAGGAAGAGAAGGAAGAAGCTGCTTCCCCTTTCGGCCCACAGCCCCCACCCCAACCCCCACCTCAGGCCCCTGGGGCCCAGCAAACAGGATGAAGGTGGGGGCGGGGAGGACAGGGTCAGCACACAGGCTCTGGCCCTGGTCCAGCCTGGGGCGGGGGAGGGGCTCTGCCCCAGCCAGAAGGACCCCCTCAGCCTGGGGAAGTTCTGGGCAAGGAGGCAGGAAAAAAGCCCCAGGGAAAGCTGCCGTGGATGGCTCCCCTCGTAAAGTTTGCTTTGGGTGAATTTTCCAACATTAAAAGGTTAGAGAAGAAGGGTAGACCCTTTTCCCTATCAACGCCGCGGAGGTCACAGCTACTGGAAACTGAGCCAGGTGGCCCCTCCGCCCTGACCCCGGGCCGAGCCACGGAGGCAAACACCATCTGAGCGCTGAGCCGGGCCCTGCACCAGCCCCAGAGTCACCCCATCCTGCCTCCGCTGGGGGAGCCATAGCCCGGCACCCACCGGAGCGGAGGGTCGCGCCCCCGGTACAGTACCGACCAGGCTCCGGGAGTCGGAGGGCAGGGCCTCTTGGCTCCGTGCGCTCACCTGCTCGGCAGGTGGGGACCGCGTCGCTGAGAAAATGTTCGCTCGGCCCCCACAGTTGGGCAAGCCGGGCGCAGACAATAGGGCCCCACCCAGGCCTGGGGGAGTAAGGAGGGAGGGAAAAGGAGGATGACGCGTGGGGTGGGGTGAGGGTGGCCCCAAAGAGACGAGCGGCGGCAAGTTTCCCAAACAGTAAATTTCCGACTGCAGCGTGAGTGAGCCCTGAGCTCCGGCGGAGCTGGTCAAAGTCTTCCCCGCAAGCTCGGAGAGAGAGGCAGGCACCCGGCGTCGGGCGAGCTCCGCGGTCCCCGGGGAGGGCGCGACCCCGAGGCACCTGTCCTGACCCCTCCCCGCCTTTCTCAGATCTCCGGCTCCTGGAGCCCCCCTCCGCGTTGGGACCAAACCTCGCGCCCCTTTAGTCGCCGCGCCCAGGTCCCAGCGCGCCCCCTACCGCCGGTGCAGGGTGGCGCCCCCTGCCTCCCTCCCTCGCTCCCTCCCTCACCTGCCCCGAGTCGGCAGGGAGCGGCCTCCCGGTCCCCAGCCGTAGCTCCTCACTCCCCAGTGATACCTGCCCACGATCGTCCGCACCTGCGTGTGGAACCTGGCCGGGCCGGGGCGCGGACGGGCCGGGATCGGGGCCGGCGCGGGAAGCTAACTGAGGTCGGCGCGCTCGGGCGGCGGCTGCTCCGGACTCTGGCCAAGGCAGCAACTCAGTAACCGAACAAAAGGCGAAGGGACCTGACAGCCAAGCCACGCCTCTCGCCCCTCTGAAGCTCCGCCCCTTAGGGAGACGCCCACCCGCTGATGCGAGCTGACTGGCTCCCTCTCCTGACTGTCCTATCGATGGGCGGAGCCTCGGCCCGGGTTTTCTACCACGGTCGCCTCTGTTTATCGGTTCACTATTGGCCCCAGGGACTGTCAGTCGGCTCTGGGGATCGACTCCAACTTGAGGTCCCATCCTAACTCCGCACCTACTGGCTAATAAGAGGTTACTTTCTCCTGATAGGGCAAGGGGTTGGCAGTAAGACCAAGGAAAGACCAATGGGAGAAAGGGGGTGTGTCTTGCCCCACCCTAGCTCTGAGCAGGTAAGACTCATTACTCTCCCCTTCTCCCTACCTGTCCAACAGGTGAGTCAGAGGGCGCAATGGGAAGGAACGGACGCCTTCACCGGCTAGCCTACTCAGCGTCAGGCATGATGCTCCTCTGGGCTTATCCACCCTTGTTCCAAAGTAGCAATAACATATTGGTATAGCATTTCATAGGGCTTTTTTATAGGTTGGGATTTTTTCCCCCAAAGATGGTGTGCTCGCGGGATTTAGAATGAGGTCTAGCCTTGGGTGCTGCCACTTACTAGCTATATGATCCCTAAGATGAGTACATTGATTATATCCATCTCATTGGGAGTGTGGATGTTAAATGAATAAGGTTTATGACAGCACGTGGATAACTGCTGAATGTTAGGATTTAAATGAAGTACATGTGGAATTTTCGTCGTTTTTTGTTTTTTTGTTGTTTTTTAATTCTCATGACGATTTTAAAAAATTGTTAGGACAGCAAAATTATCCTCATCTTAAAGATGAGAAAAATGAGGTTCAGAGAGGTCACAAAACTAGAAAGTGGCACATCCAGTGCTAGAAGCCCTTTCTTCTGATTCCAAGGACCACCAAACCACAGGTTCTCCTAGTGGAGTAACAGTGTAGACATAAAATGTCAGTGTAGTGGGGAAAGGTTGGAAAGAGACAAAAATAAACACCAGGGAAAGTCAGAGGAGCAATAATTTGGGACAAAGATAAACAAAGTCCTGATGTAAAGAGTCTTTGGTGGGTTTTGGAAGAAATCAGGCAGCAGATCTAAAGGGAATCAAGCACTGGCATAAAAGAAATGGGGCAGTGGGTCCTCCAGTGGTGGAAGGACCTGGGTTAGATATCAGAAATAACTTCCCAAATGGCATATTAAGACAAGCGTATTTCATTTTTGTGGTTGATTAAATGAATGCCTGTTGGTGGCTGCACAGTGAGTGTGTCAAGGATCCAACAGAGAAATTCATTCATTCAACACATAGGTATTGAGCACTCACTGCATGCTAGGCTCTGGGTGAGTCCCTGGTGACATGGAAAATCAATATGACCCCAATCCTCGGAGAGCTCACAGAGGGATAAGCATAAATAGTTGTCAACCCTACCTGCGGATGGGAAGTAGCCATGGAGAAGTGGGGATTCAGGAAAGGGTTCCCATCATAAAAAAAAGCTTTATAGCCCAGAAGTGAGCACGCAGGGTAGGGTTTGCTTGGAAAGACAGGAATGACCGCTAAACGTTCTCCCTTCTGAATAATCTGAAGCCTGTGCCCTCTGAGGGGCCAGGGAGGCATCAGCATCCCCAGACCTGTGGCCATTTCACATGCCAGGGCGACTTGCTCTTTGCCTTGTTACCCACCACACCTCCTTCCAGCTTATCTCAGCATCTTCATCCCAACTTTCCCCTACCCCATCCACCTGCTTGCCATCCTGCCACACAGTGCAGTGGCCCACCCACAGCTTGAGAGGAAAGGTGCTCAGAATCCTAAACTGCCTCCACTGCCAGGGTTTCACTTCCTCCAGCTCCCAGTTTCCCCCACCCCACTCACATAACCCCTCCCCGGCAGGTACCCGCACACGCCAAACACAGACATGCTTCCGCAAGGCTGGCTTAACTCTCTCTTCTTTCTCCTGACTTCAGCATATCGGCCAGATAGGGCTGGCTGGCTGCAGAAGGGTGGAGAGCCTGAGTGGAGGGGCAGGAAGAAGGCTTTGGGGTAAAGCAGTGTGTGTGAGTGTGTGTGTCTCCCCAGCAGTGCTCACTGAGTGTCTCTCAGCTGGAACACGCAGCAACACGCCAATCCCAAAGCTAAGTGCACAGGTTGGGACTGGGTAGAGGTAACACAGCAGCTGCAGGAAGACTGAAATAAAAGCTGTCACCTCTTCCAGATCAGGGGATTTTCTGTACATCTATTAAAGTGCCTGCTCTATGCTTGCCAGACAGTAAGGACAAAGAAAAGAACCAGAAAATGGTTTTGCTTCAAATCAGGTCTCTGTGGAGGATTTGATTGTGTGAGGAAGGGGTTGAGAGGCAGGGGAAGGTGGAAGGTGGGAGTCTAGGGGTTGGGGTGGGGGTGACTGTGGCCACAGCCTCCTGTGGAGCCTGAACTTGAAGGAAAAGCCACACAGTCATCTTCTCCAGTCCCCTGACTCATCTCGCTAGAGTCAACCCTACACACCACTCCGTCCACAGCCATTAAACTCATTAAATATGCCATGTGTTTTCCTGCCTCAACATCTTAGCTAGATATTCTCTATGCCTGGCATGCCCTCTTTCCCTCTCCACCTATTTCCATCTATCCAAAACCCGTAAAAGCAGGGATTCCTCTTTTTGACAAATTTCCAGGAAAGGAGATTCCCCAGACTGCCTTATAGTAAAAGCCCTTATTCGAACAGTGGGAAGTTCCTTCTGATGTCTAGCCTCAATTCACATCCCTGCAGTTTAAATTCATTTCCCTTGCCCAGAACTCAGTGGAAGCAGAGACCTTGGGCCACCCAGGACCCACCTGGTTAACGTGACCTTGCAGCTTTCTGGGGCATCAGAGTAAAGAAGGAAAGGGCACTAACGTGGCCCAATCCAAGCTGCCCAGAGACAGAAGTCACTAGCAAAGGGGCTGCTAGGAGGGAGAACTAGTGGGGGAGGAGAGGGCACTGCTCTCAGGGAAGGTGTCCAACAACAGGCAGTGTGGGGACAGCCAGGCCACCTCTGCCCTACGCCCTGGGACGCTTAGCAGCTTATCTCCCTTCCCCTCCTCCTCCAGGGGTCCACTGGCCATATAAGGAGGCGGCAGAGGTTCTGTTGTCTGTTGAACACAGTCCTTTCTCTCCAGGACCCTGCCCCACACAGAGGCAGGCAGAGGTTTAGAGCTACACAATCACGCACACAAGCCCAGCTTTCCAGCCTCACACCTCAGGGAGCTGTACTCATGGTGAACACCAGCCATGCCAGTTTTCTCTCCCCAGCACACACACACACACACACACACACACACACACACACCCTTCTTCCCCCCTCTTCAGCCCAAGGTGGCCTAAGGGAAGGTCACCTCTATAAAGGGGTCCAGGGGTGAACAGATAGGTTGCCCAAACTTCAGGCTGATAGTGGTACCTTTTAATGACATGCCATTGCAGTGGTAGAAAAAAACAGCAGGTGACTATTTCTTCCCAGTGGCAAGATAAAATGCAGGAGAGGTGGGCCCGAGCCATCTCTCAGCCCAGGGGCAGGAATGTTCTTGCCCCTGGGGCAGAGGGCTCGGTCCTGGGCTCCCCAGACTGCAGACCTCTCCCTCTCCAGGCCACACCGGGCACCTGGAACTCGGCAACTCCTCGCCCAGCACTGACCCTGCTTCCAGGGCCCAGGGGCTCTTACCGAGAACCGAAACGGAGTGTGGCACCACAGCCAGTCTGTGTGCAGTTGGGCCAAAGGAGAGTGACAAGGGTGTGTGTGTGGGGGGGTGGACAGCGCAATGACCTGTGAGCTGGGGCATTGAGATGCATGTGCTGGAGGCCCTTCCTGGTGCAGGCAGAGCCGGGCCGGAAGGGAAGGGGAGGTGGTCCACGGAGCACTTCTCCTGGGCTGCCACGTTCTAAGAAGTCTGAGATCTCTAAATTCTCTTCTGGCCTTTCAGAGGTGGACTCATCAAGGGAGATCTTACTGAAGAGCCTGTTGGCTGGATTCATACCTTAGATACTCAGATGTCCACTATTTGTGCCTCCGACTGTAGTGGTACCCCTGCCAGCTGGTGTGAGGGGTGGGCTTGCTCAAGGTGGCCCCTTCAGGGCAGAGGCATGAGGGCCTCCGGGTCCCCAAACTCCCCAACTGGAGAGGGCCCAAATTTGGCCTGAACAGAGGAGGGTGGTATCAGGCTCTGACGGCGGGGGGTGGAGGAGGTTCTGCCTTTTTGGCTGCCCTTTGTCCAGGGGAGGAGCCTCGAGGCCAGGGGCTGCCTGTGGCCTGTCCTGTGGGGGTGTGCTGGCCGGCGGGGGGGCGGCCTCTCAAATGGTAGAGGTAGCTCCAGTAACACTTTACTGCAAGGAGCGTGGGTGGGGTGGAATGTCAGGGGGGGGAAATGAGGAGACAAGAAGATAGGCCAGGACAGAAATAGCACAGCCGGGATGAGATACCAGCAGCCAGCAGGGCTGGAGGGAGAGGTCAGGACCTCTCCAGAGAATGCCTGCCTCTGGGTTGTCTGGGTTGCCTCCTCCACCCAAGCCATAGCCCCCAAGGTACAATTCCAGGCCTTCAGGGCCCCAGGGGCCGGGCTCCCAGCCCTGGAACTGCACTCTGGTGCTGGGTCCCCCTGGCTCTCTGAGCAACCCCTCCCCCTCCTGAGCGCCACCTGAGTCACCCCCTTTCCTGCTCCTGGCCAGGGCGACTCCACGCACAGGCTGACACAGCTGGGCACCACCCACCCGGCTAGGCTGCCTGCCCCTCCCTCCCCCAGCCAGCCAGGAGAGGTGCCTGCCCTGACAGACTGACAGACTCTTCCTCCAGCGGCCGCCCCTCCCCACTTCACTCACATACAGCTGGGGGAGTTGGGCAGGAATTTCTCTCCCACCTGTCCACAGTCTCGGGGAAGAAGGAGTCGTCTCACCAGAGCCCCCTTGAATATATGGAGAAACTGAAGCTGGAGCCAGGACAGGGACTTCCCTAAAGTCACACAAGCGAATTCCCAACAGGGCTGGGACTTGAACCATATCTCCCACCCACCAGCCCAACTCTTTAGGTCTCTTCACTCCAACAAAGGTAGGATGCAATGAGGAAGAAGATGGAGGCTGATTTTAAGGGACGTCAGCTTGAGGTGTGCTTTCAGGAAAACCTCGGGATTAGAGAGCCAGGGCTGGGGGAGGGGGTGGGCTGCCGGCCCTCCTAGGGGGTTCTCAGTCAATAACCATGGCCTAGAGACCCTCCGCCCTCTGAGCCTAGGCCACCCATAACCACAGCAATTGATTACGCAGAGACCCCACCCCTGCCATCCCCACCATCCCCCATCTTCCTGCCTTGGACTCTACCTTGGTGGGAACTGGGGCCTGGACTTGGAGGGTCCCCAGCCTTGCACATTAATCCCGTCATCCCCAGTCCCATCCCACTGCCACCAGCCACTGGAGAATTGAGAGTTGAGATCTTTGAATATTTCATCAGCACTTCAGCCTCCGGTTGAAGAAACAGCCAATTTACAGGTCATGGATAATTTATGGCCCCAGCAGAGCCCCGGAACTAGTGAGGGGGAGGGGCAGGGAGCGTGGGGGAGGGTGAAGCACCCGGAACCAGGCTCTTGATAAAGGATGTTGGAGAGAAGCCAGCTGGATCTAAAGTGTGTGTGAGGTCGAGGGAAGGAGTTCAAAGTCCAGAGACAGTTCCATTTTTGAGGATACCAATGAATTAAAAAAAAAAAAAGGTTATCAAAATAATTGTGCTAAAGGCTAAAGTCATATGACAAGCATCTTCTGACTTCAGTTCTGTCCCTGTTCCTCTGTGGCTGTTTATATAACCTCATTTGGAGATAACATACAAAAATTTAATTGTGAAGTTTTTATGGCTGTGAGGCCTTCTGCTTCTCACACCCACCCAGGCCAGTGGAGAGAAGCCAGACACCCAGCTCAGAGGGGCTGAACCTGGCCTGCCCCCCCTTTCCAGTCACCCCTTTCAGGAAGGCCACAGTGATTCAGCCAAGAGGTCAAGGAAAAAGGAGGCAATTGGCTTGGCCATCCCCAGGAATGTTCCATCATACTTTTCTTCTAAAAGGGCAGATAAAAATGGAGACTCCAAGTGGAAAATGCCAAGTTCTAAAGGCCTCTTCTTTGCAGGTGATCTCCCTTGGTAAATGAGTTCTACGATTCAAAGATTCAAGGCCTCAAGTATATGTACGTGGAGGGTAGGAGTAAACGAGCAGGCACATCTTCTCCTTTACCCCAGTTTCCCCAGCTGAGTCACAGTCACAGACCTGAGAGGTGTTGCCACACCAAGGATCGTTTGGGGACCCGAGGAGATGCTATCCAGGCACCTGGGTACCCGCTGGGACCGAGGCAGGTGGTGATTCAGGGTGATGTGCCACAGGTCTGCTTGGGGTTTGGGCTCTGGCTGACTTGGGTGGGCCACCCCAGCCCGCCAGCACACCTTGATCTAATCCCCAAGTCATCACGGAGCTTGATCGCAGGAAGAAAGTCAGGCCGGGCTTGCCAGCTTTCCCTGGAGTGAGCCCCAGCCCGGGAGCCACACCTAGCCTCTCTGGGTCTCAGTTTCCCTATCTGCGATGTTGGGCAATCTGCTAGGGCTGCCCTTGGAATAAAGTCACAAGGGAAGGCTTGGAAGCAGCTGCCAGGACCTTCCCAGTCAGGCTAAGCTGTTGGCCCCAGGGCCAGTGGGAAACAGCCTTCTGACACAGGAGGGCCACTCTTTGTCCCTAGGCGAGACAGGGTGAGACTTCAAATACTATTTCCCAAACCTAAGGAGGGAATTTCTTCCATTGGAATTTATTGGAATTCCTTGGGAGCCCATGGAACTCCCCCTTCCCCTAGCCATCACCTCTTAGGATTCAGAGGCTGGACTAAGCAACACCAGGAAGGTTTCCCAACATTGGTCGTCATCCCATGGAACTGACAATGAACAATGGAGCTGGGCTGGGCAGGGCTCTGGAATCAGGCCTGAGAGAAAGCGCTTGCCTGCCTCCTCTCTCCCTCCTTTCCTTCCTTCTCAAACTCCTTGCCTCCCCCAGTGGGCTACGGCATTAGGAGGTTGGGAGTCTTGGTCTACACACCTGGGCCCCACTTTCCTTTTTCTGGTGACAGTGCTCACAGCCTGAAGGGACTAGGCCATCAATGTGGCCAGGGCTTCCTCTGCCTTCTCTCCCTTCTGTGAACAGTATCAGTATTGGCAGAACAGGTTCAAACCCAGCTCAGCCACCCGCTGGGCTGGAGGAACCTTGGACAAGCTGCGTTGCATTCCCCCACCTCCTCTGTAACTGAGGGAAAGGGACAGCTCCATTGCAAAACTGCTTTGAAGGTGTCAATGAACTTTCCAGGAACACGGATCATAGTAGAAACTTAACACAATGTAGTAGCCCTGTCTTCCATAGGATGAGGTGTTTCTGCATCTGGGATGCTTCTGTGCAACCTCTGGGCCTGGCCTTTGTTGTGTGAGGTCTCTGTCCCTACTGCCCTTGCAGCCCTCCCTAACCCATTCTACAGCTGCTGCTGCTGCCCAAATCCTGGGTGGAGGTATGGGGCGGGGGTAAGGAGGTAGGCTGGGCAAGACAGAGATGGGGCGTAGGTGAGGGTGGCTGAGCTGGGTGGGGTTGGGAGACTGGCTGGAGGGCCCAGAGGGCCTGCGCCAGGACTCGGTCTCACCGGTTTGGGGAGTCAGCAGGGCAGTGGGGAGATTCTGGCATCAGGGAGAGGCAGGAGGGACTGGCGGCTCCCAGGGAAAGGGTAGCTGAGTAAGGTTTGGGAGGGGCCAGCTCAAGAACTGGATGGGGTGCAGGGGTGCCTAAAGAGGAGCCAGCCTTCTGCTCCCAGGGAACGCCCTTCTCTCTTTCTCTCACACACATTATTATTATTTTTTAAAGATTTATTTATTTATCTCCCCTTCCCCCACCCCATTGGCCTGTTCTGTGGGTCTATTTGCTGTGTGTTCTTTATCCGCTTCTGTTGTTGTCAGCAGCACGGGAATCTGTATTTCTTTTTGTTGCGTCATCTTGTGTCAGCTCTCCGTGTGTGCGGGGCCATTCCTGGGCAGGCTGCACTTTCTTTCGCGCTGGGCGGCTCTCCTTACAGGGCACACTCCTTGCACGTGGGGCTCCCCTACGCGGGGGACACCCCTGCGTGGCAGGGCACTCCTTGCGTGCATCAGCACTGCGCATGGGCCAGCTCCACATGGGTCAAGGAACCGCGGACCTCCCATGTGGTAGACGGACACCCTAACCACTGGGCCAAGTCTGCTTCCCTCACACACATATTTAGATGCACACTCTGACATACATATCAACACATGCAACCCCTTAGCTCTTTTGCTCTATTTTTCCATCACACCTATCTACCATATCTAGTTAACTTACTTATCATAATAGTTACTCCTTCTCCCTGAGGGAATGTAAGTCCCTCTGCCAAGACTCTGGCCTGCTTTGTCCACTGTTGTATGCCTAGCACCTGTAGCATGCTTGATACATACTAGGTGCTCAGTGAATGTGCTGTAAGAATGAACCCCCAGAGAAACACACTCATGAATGCACATACACTCACCAAGACCCATGTGCAGAGACGCGCTCACAATCATCACGAGGCTGACACGGACATTCTCAGACACATGTCCGCAGCCACATGCTCACACCGAGGCCCGCTCCCCCACACACACACGAGGGCCCAGACCTCCTCTCTCCTTAGACACTCGCACTCGCACTCTCAGACCCACGCCCAGCCGTCCACGGATTCCAAAGCTCGTACTCACGCCAGGCCCGCGGCTGCGCAGACAGGCCCAATCACATCCCTCTCCCACCCTCCTGAGTGCCAGCCCCGGCGGGCAGCCCCTCCCCGAAACGGGGCGGGGTCTCAGTGGAAGCTGACAGCGCCGCGGTGGAAAGGGGTGGGGCCGCCACCCTGGCACCTGGGATCCTCGGGAGACGCGCCTGCTACAGGCTGCTTCCCCGGCAGACCCACTATGGGAGGGAGGAGGGGCTGTGGTCACCAGCCGTGACCCAGCCCCCACTCTAGACTTGACTCTGGCCTTCCCGCCCTCCTCCTGACCGAGGGCTGGCGTTTGGGGCAGGAGAGGGAGGACTCCTGGCACATCTAGAGGCAGGTGGAAGGTGAGAACTCCGCTGCCCAGCTTCGACTCCCCCATCAAGGAGGGGGGCAGCCTCTGCCACTTTGCCCCCAGAAGGTGGGGCTGTGGCAGAGAGGGGGCGGGGCGCCGGTGAGTCAGAGCGCCCGGCGGTAGCCACCGGGCACCGCCCGTGCCCACACTCCTTTGGACCCTGCCCCTTGGAGCCTAGGCAAGATTGGACTAGAGGGATCTGGCCGTCCCAATGCTCTCCAGGAGGTTCCAAGAAATCAGACGTGCTCCTAGGGCTCCGCTGGTCGCTGGGAAGGGGCCCAGCCCCGGCTCTGGCAGGACAGCGTGGGCAGAAGGCGGGCGTGGCCGAGGTGCTCGCTCTCCTGCTGGGAACAAGGTAGGCCACAGCAGCCGGAAGTAAGAGCCATCGGCCCCCTCCACGTCTGCCGCGGCATTCCCTGAGGGCAGGGATGCTGAACTAGGAAAACGCCTTATAGCCCATCGTGGAAATCTGAAACCACCATCTTCCCAGGTCTCGGCGAGGGAACTGTGTCCTCGCGCCCCCTGGCGGCAATCTCGCTCCTGCGCTCTCACAGCGAGAGCCCGCGGGAGCCGCCGAACTGCCTCCCCACTCACACGCTCACACACACCTACTCCCACTCCCCGCCTCACACCTCAGCCCAGGGGAGACTGGACCCCGGTGCCGTGATTCATTCAACAACAAACTTTATTGGCGACCCACTGCCAGGGTGCCAGGGCCCTCTAGACTCCTAGCCCAGGGCTCTTCCAGCCCGAGCTCCCCTTCTGCTGCTGTCTCTGCAATTCAGGCTGAGACTCCAACTAGAAGCTGGAACCTTCTCCTCCAGATTGTCCAGGAGCAGAAAGCAGCTGGGAGGGGGCTAGGCCCACATGGCTCCCCCCCCCACCTCCCTGGCCTGTAGCACCACCAGCACCCTGTGGTCTAGATGCAGAGGAGGAGGCAGGCTGCGGCTTGGGGAGACAGCGCTCACAGGTGGGGTGGGATAGGGGCCAGGTCAGCCGCATCCATTTTAAGTTTTAATAAATAGTTCTTGCTGCTTCCCAGGCTGGGGAGGGGTGGCACCACCGGGCCCAGGCTTAACAAGCTCTTGAGGGGTGTGAGGGTGGCCCTTTCCTCATGCCAGCTCAGGTTCTGGTTCTGAAAAGGAAAAAGCACTGGGTTAGTCCCCCACCCATTCCCTACAGGTGTCAGGATGCTGGGGTGGGGTGGGGGTGGAGCGGCGGGCAGGCGGCTGCGGTGAGGCTTCTGGAAACAGGTCTCAGCTGGTCCCAGCTCCAGGAAGGATGCCCTGGCTCCAGGAGGGGCAGGGGTTGTACACACGTTGCAAGCCCCCAGAGAAGTCCCAGCACCCACACACAGACGACGCTGCCTCCGCAGCCCTAGCCTCCAACCCAGGCTGCATCCCCGCCCCTTCCACCAGGACCCAAGGCACTGACCAGCCTCAGCCTCGTCGCCCTTGGCATCTGGCTCCTGCCACCAGTCAGCAAAAATGCCCTCTTCATAGTCTCCCTCCCCTTCAAACTCGGTGTCAGATGGGGGATCCTCAGGCTCCATGGGCAGTTCCGCCTCCTCCAGCTCCATCTAGAACAGTCCCAAGGGGTGGGTTGGGGGAAAACCAGGTGGCAGCAGGCCTGAACCTGGCATCCGGCTCCCTTTCTGGCCAAGGCGACCTCCCTCTCCATCTGTCAGTCTCCAAAGTCCCTCTTCCCCAGTCTCCAAATCCAAACTCAGGGATATGAGGCTCTCTCCTGCCAGGTCCTCATCCCCTATACCCCTTGCCAAATGAACGCGGCTCTGTCAGAGATT
Source organism: Dasypus novemcinctus (assembly GCF_030445035.2). Classification (NCBI taxonomy): domain Eukaryota; kingdom Metazoa; phylum Chordata; class Mammalia; order Cingulata; family Dasypodidae; genus Dasypus; species Dasypus novemcinctus. The sequence goes on from NC_080693.1 coordinate 61,085,449, forward strand.
CAGTATTTGCATAAGCATTGCCTTCTCCGCAGCCCCACCTTTTAAGCATTAACTTCCTGGTGCAAATAATGCAAAAATGCTATCCGGTGCATATTGTTTGCTCAGGCTGTTTTCCCTGCCAGGAACGCCTTTATTGCCCTGTGCTGCCTCCAAAGCCCGGTGTCGGCTCCAGGATGAGGTCCTTGTGGATGACCTGGCTGGGCTGGGGCCTCCTGTGCCCTGCGTTGACCCCTCCGGCAGTACTGGGTGAAGGGTGTGGGCTGCTGTCAGCCTCCCCCACTGGATGTGTGCTGTTTGGGAAAGGACTGAGCTTTCATCGGTTTTACCCTAAGCCCAAGCACAGCGTCTGGCAAACAGCAGCAACAAATAACAGTAATCAAAATGGTTGTCATTCACTGAGCACCTATTATGTGCCAACTATCAGGTGCTTTACTTACTTGATTCATTTCATTCTCACCAGACAGTGTGAGATGTGCATTTAGTCTCCCCATTTGATGGATGAAGAAATGGAAGTTCCAAGAGGTTGCCTAAGACTTGCCTGGAGGCCACCCAGCCAGGAAGTGTTGGAGGCAGTTCTGGCTAGCACCAGAGCCTGGAAGCTAAGACCCTGGCCCCAGGTGTGATGAGTGGGGGCACGGATGCATGAGCTACGAAGGGAATAAATAAATAGCCACTGAACAGCAACACGTCAGAGACATTCAGGCTCTCAAACCCTTGTTTAGAATCAATGCAATACACCATAGTCCTGCCTTCCTTCCTTCCTTTTTTCCTTTACTTGTTCATTCAAATTCAGTTTCTGGGCATCAGCTCTGTGCTGAGCTGGGAATAACTAGGTCCTGGCCGTGTTCTGGAGTGAAGTCCCCCAGGAGACCGGCTGGAGAAGGGGCCAGGGGAAGATGGACCAGGGCTGCAAATAATTCCAACTCCAGGCCACAGGTGACCAGGAAGGTACAGAGGGTCAGAATTGACAATGATGGTCAAGAGGAGAGCCAAGGCATGCAGCAATGGCTTCCTGGAGGACGTACCACCTGAGCTAGGCCAAGGAGAAGCAGGACATGTGCTCAAGAGGGAACATGGGGCACTGAAGTGGGCAAGAGAAGGAAAGTGCAGAGAAGGAACAGGCAAACATCTCTTACTTCACAACAGCTGCCATCAGGGGTGGGCCTGAGCTTGGGCCTGGGGCCCAGGGAAAAGGGCTGAGGTGTCCATACCCTACCTCACTCCCATCCCCACCACGGCCCAGTTCTGGAGGTCAGGGGGCCACTCACCTCATCATCTGACTGGAGGTACATGTGTGCAAACTCCAGCAGCTCCCGCAGCTCAGCAGTCTGGTTGTGATAGAGCACGGCCTCCTGGGGGGGAAGGGGTGTGAGCTGAACCCTGCTGCCAGGCAGGAGGGCGGGTGGTAGGGGAGCCAGACCCTAGAATCGGTATCCTCTGGTCCTTCTCCACTCAAGGAGCAGGGAACAGGTTTCAGCTCACATGCTGATCCAATAATCATAGCCACTTGGAGGGCTGGGTGGAGAAGGATTCTGAGGGCTCAGTGAGAAATTACGTGCCAATCGATTAGCAAGGAAGGGTACCATGTGTCCAGTATTTGCCAACTTTGTCCTGTACTCCAAGGGGTTTCCTCAATTGTTCCAGGCTAGGGGCCTCCCTGGGGAAGGAGAAAGGCCAGACAGCCATAAAGGTGAAGAGGGTGAGAAGGGGTGTGGGCAGGAATGTACACATATGCCTACCTCCCACGACCCAGGCATTGTGCTACATGAGGCAAAAGACTAAGGATAGACTGATTGCAGTCATAACTCATCATCTTTCCACTGCCCATCACACCTTCAGAGGAAGTCAGGAGTTTCGATCAAACCACATGCCCACCAGAGCTTGGCAGGCGGTGCCCACCTCCCGAGGCTGGAAGTCCTCCTCCTCCAGCCCCCAGCGGGCGCGGTGGAAGCGGTAATACACAAGGTTCTGCTGCATGACACTGTCCTCGGGGTCGAAGAGCATGTAGCTGGCGGCGCTGCGGGCGGCCTGGCGCACGTCGTTCACTGCGGGCAGGACGGGGGAGGAGTAGCCCTGGACTTCCCCACACGCAGGGACAACCCCACCAAGCCTACCTGACCCCATGTGACAATTCAGTCCAGTGCCCCTGGGTCCCCAGATGCCTCCCAGAACACCTCAGCTCCTCACCCCACCCAGTAATAATGCAAACTAACACGTATTGAACACTTACCATGTGCCAAGCCCTGTGTAACTCATTTATGCCTCACTGTTATCATCCCCATTTTACAGATGAGAAATTGAAGGCACAGAGAGGTTGAGAAAACCGCTCAGGTTCCCACAGCTGGAGAGTGACAACACAGGGTGAACGAGAGCCCAGCAGCTGGCTCTTAACCTCTCTGCCATCCAGGCCCATGAAGGGCCTCCGTGGCCCCTTCATTGTAACTCCAGCTTCTGAGTCTCCATGTTGTAGGTACCTTGGAGGTTAGCCATCCCAGCCCTCAGGGGACACCAGATCTCCCTTCACTGCAGGGTGACAAGTCCTGGCCTCAAGTCCTCGTGCCACTTTTTATTAGCCATATGACTTGAGGCCAGTCCCTTGCCCTGTGTGAGCCTCTCTGCCTCATTAGGGAAATGGGTGTGGTAACACATAGGACTGGTGAGAGGATGGAGTCAGACAAACTGATGTGGCAGGGCTTTGTAAACTGTCAAGTGCAGTAAAAGTTGTTGGCTATCTAGCCACTTTGTCGAGAGGCCTTCTGATTCTCCCCCAGGCTGCTCTGTCTCCTCTCACCAGCCTCTCACAGGCCCCAAAGGCCACCGAGGTTTCTTCCCAATATCCCCACCACCCCCAGCCTTCCCTCCCATCACTCAGGGTCCTCAAAGCCGAGGAACAGACCTCCGGGACTCAGCAAGGCCCCTGGTGCAGTCCTCTCCCTCACCCCTTCCTCCCCTCCCAGGCCCACCCTGGAGGCTCACACTTGTAGTAGGCAAACTGCAGGTAGTGGTACATGGTGGCCACAAACTTGTCCACAAAGTAGCCGCCCACGTTGGGGGTCAGGTTGGCCTCACAGTCTACCTTGCACTGCAGGGATTCTGCAAAGAGATCTGGGGGGCAGGAGGCAGCAGTGAGGGGCTGGCTTGCCTAACGGCGCCAACCCACTCACGGACTTAGGAGTAAACGACGTCACATGTGGAAAGTGTTTGCCACATCAGAAGCGCCACTGAGAAGGTTGACTGAGGGCTGTTCCCACCTCTGGGCTGACTTACTACCCCTGGCTCCACCCCCACCACCAGGCCAGGGGAAGCCAGGGAGGGGTCTCTGGGAGAGTGGCAGGGGAAGTCTAAGGCTGGACTGAAGCCAGGCAGAGAGGCTGAGGACAACTCCCTTTGGGGGATCCCAGGGTTGGAGATGCTGAGACTGGGTGTGATTTCTGGCCACACTGAACCAGCTGCCTTCCACAGACCTGGGGCGCCATCTCCCACCTCAGCAGTTTTGCACCCTGCCTGGAAGGCCTTCCAACCCAACCTTCCCAGACCCTTTTGGAATGTGATGACCTTCTGCACGGATGCCCAGCTCCTTGGACACTCCCTATCACAGCCCTCCGCAGCCAGCGTCAGGGTGTCTGTCACCGTGTCTCGGTCTGTCTCAGCACACTGAGGGCTCCCTGAGACCTGGGATCACACCTTACTCCTGTCTACCTCCTAAGCACTTAATAGGTGCTCCATACAGGGGCACAGGCGTTCTGGGAAGTTTAGAGGGACGCCCTGGCAGGTATACCTGCTATGGCTGGGTAGAAGTCCTTGAAGTCCACTTGCTCGTGGGCCCCCTCACAGCCAGCCAGACACCGGGCAAAGACCGCCAGGTACTCGGCCAGCGCCCGCTCCATGTCCTCCGTGCTGCTGCGGAAGTCCCCGCTGTTGTACAGCTTCACAGCCCGGAGGAACACGGCCTGGTGTGTGTGTGGGGTGCGTGGCAGGGGAGGTCAGGGGAACCCCCGATGCCTCCCCTCCTCTCTCTGGCGGAGGTCAGGGAGGCACCTCAGGACCAGCCCCACGCCACCCCCTGCCCCTCCACCCCACCTCGTAGGGCTGGGCCTCCAAGTCCGTGAGGGACTCCTCGGCGGAGTCCAGCAGCCCCCGGTAGTAGCTGAGATACTTGGCGGTGAGCTCGTGCTTCGGATTCCTCTGCAGGAAGGTGTAGGCCGCGGCCACGGCCTTCTCTAGCCGGTTAGCCTGGTGAGGAGCGAGGGGCGCGTGGGGAACGGGTCCGCAGGGCCAGAGCCCGCAGCCCAGAGCGCACGAGTGGGCTTGGTCCTCCGGGTGCGGGCGACGCTCCTCCGGCCCATCGGAACCCCCGACGCGGGGCAGCAATGCTCGCCGCGAAGGGCCCGGGACCCGCCCCGCGCGAGGCCGCCGGGGCGGGGCGGAGGGTGCCCACCTTGAACAGCGCGTAGTGCAGGTACTGGTAGGGCAGGCGGCTCTGGAAGTCGCGCAGCAGCTGCCGCGGCGGGTAGGCCACCTGGAAGGCGGGCAGCGTCCGCTTGCAGCGCCGCAGGCAGGCGGCGCGCTCCAGGACGCGGCCGAAGAGCCGCAGCTCGCGGGCCCACTCGTCGTCGCTCCCGCCGTCGGGGCCGGGCCCGGCCGCGGGCGGCGCGGCGCCGCTGCAGTTGGCGTGGCAGAAGGCCTCGCTGTCCCGCAGCAGCCGGTGCAGCCGCAGCGCCGCCTCCAGGTAGCGCGCGCTCTCGCGCCAGCTCTCGCCCTCGTACTGCTCGAGCGCGTGCCCGTAGGCCGCGGCCAGGGGCATCAGGTCCTCGGGCGGGAAGCCGCGGAAGCTGTACTTCTCGTACTGCGCCCCGGCGCTGCCCAGCAGCAGCCACAGCAGCCCCCACGCCGCGCGGCCCATGCCCCCGCCGTGCCCGGGCGGCTCTCCCCGGCTGAGAAGGCGGCGGGGCCCCGCGCGCGGACGCAGGGCCTGGCCGGCGCGCCCGCTGGGTCTTAGCGCCCGGCCTCGGGGCGGGGGAGGCGGGAGGCGGGAGGCGGCGGAGTCAGGCCCCCAGAGGGCCACAGGGCCGCGGCGCCTCTTTTGGGAGGAGAGCCAGCAGTGCTTGGAGTTCCCCACGTTGGCCGGACCTCCTGGGACCCCATAACAGATGGGGACCCCATGACAGATGGTGGGCCAACGCTTCCTGAGGTGGGGAGCCCAGACAGCCCTTCCCCACACAGCAACAGTCCCCCCACCTGAAGATCGAGAAATTGAGGGAGGTGCCCCTCCCCCCCCCCCCCCCCAGCCTGTGCCGGAGGCGAAGCCGAGCACCTGGTCGCCCTCCAAATGCCCCTCCTGCACCCTCCCCACCCCCAGCCCTGAGAAAATCACTTCAAACCTCTCCCCCCGCCCAGTCGGGGAGGCACACACCTAGTTTTCTCCGGCACACCCAGCACCAATTGTATCTCCATCCCCAGCTCAGAAAACCCTTCTGGCAGCCGAGCCTTGGAGGGCAGAAGGGGTGGGGGGAAGCACTGAAATACTCCTCAGGTTCTGGGGCCTCGCCATCCGCCTACGAGACACCTAGATTAGATTTGGGGGTGCCCGCGAAAAAACCCAGGGATGCCTCTGCCCGGCTTTAGGACCTGGGGGCTCCGGAAAAAAGAACCTGAACATTTTGGGGGGGGGGGGTTCCCTCGGGAGTCAGCTCCGACTTCTCATCTTTCCCACTCTCTCTCCCCATCCCCGCCCCAGGTCTCCCGGGCCTGGGTGGGGGTGGGGGCAGGGGGTCGGAGTTCTTCGCGGTGCAGGCTGGAACTCCAGCTCTCCCGCCGCCTGGCCCTCTCCTCCGGGTCCTCACTCCCTCCTCCGGCCGGCCAGCTCAGTCTCCCCAGCCCCCATTCCACGTGGACCAGCCAGGGCGGGGGTGGGGAAGGAGGACAGGAAGGGGGGGAGCCAGCTCTGGGAGGAGGGGAGCACGGAGGCTGACGCCGGCGGCAAACTCGCTGGCCTTCTCTGCCGGCGCTCCCCGCGCCCAGCTCTCGCACCATGTTTCCCGCGGAGCCCCCCAGCCACACCCTCCTCCGACTCCCCCTGCTGCAGCTGCTGCTGCTTCTGGTGCAGGCCGTGGGGAGGGGGCTAGGCCGTGCCAGCCCAGCCGGCAGCCCCCTGGAAGATGTGGTCATCGAGAGGTACCACATCCCCAAGACCTGTCCCCGGGAGGTGCAGATGGGGGATTTTGTGCGCTACCACTACAACGGCACTTTCCAGGACGGCAAGAAGTTTGACTCGAGGTAATGCGTCCCCAGATTCGCCACTTCCTTTCCCTGAGCCGCCAGCCAGGCTCTCTTTGGGTCTGGGGTCCCCTCATTGCTCACTTTAAGCTCTGCATATAGACATTCACTCCATGACCCCTTAACCTCAAACACAGCACCCCTGGGGCACCTAAACATCATCTCCCCGAAAATATCCCCCTGTCCCCAGTTACCAATCTTCACCTCCCAAAGGACTCCAGTTTCTTACATCCCCAAAGTACTCCATGATCAGGGTGAACTCTTTATATACTTACTATTGCTTTGTTTAAAGGCATGGGGTGGGGGATGTCCTGGTCTACAGTGTTGGGGGAAAGGGGACGGTCCCTGCTGCATGTGAATCCTCAGGGGTCTCGTCGCCTGAGACCCTCTACCCTTCCACCATCCTGACTCCCTCTTTGGCTCTTGCCCCAGTTTTCAGTGCCTGTGCTGTGAGGAGGGGGGGTAGAACATTTTTTGGAGGAAGTGGGGATAAAGCGGCAAGGGCATAATGAAAAGACAGCAGGATGGGGGGCAAAGCTTGGTGCAGGGGCCCCTATCTGTCTACGTGTCACAGGACTTGCCACCCTGGGCTCCTGGGAAGGTCTTCACCGCCTCCCTCCCCAGGTCCTGCAGGCAGCTGCCCTCTCCACCCCACCTCCCTCCATCTTAGCTCTACCAGGCCAGCGGCTGCCCGTCTTGCCAGCTTTGGGGTTTGAAAGGCCTCTGGTCTGCTCCCACAAATCCACTGTAGGTGGGGGCAGGGCAGTGCTGTGTGCCAGTCTCAGGGGTAAACCTTGAAACCCAGTCACACGCACTGACCCCCACACCACACCCCGGGAAATCCTTTCCCCTTAGATCCTTCCCAATGCTCAGCCCGTGAGAAATTAGCGGACGTCATTTTGGGGGCAGGCAGCGTTTTGGATGAGAGCACCAACTCCAGAGTCCAAGACCGTGGTTCACATCCGGGCTCTCTGTGACCCTGGACAAGGCCTTGTGTCTCTTTAAGCGTCACTTTCCTCATCTGAAAAACGGAGATTAAAACTGTATCTACTGTTAGGTTGTATATAAGGTACAGAATGAAAATAAAAATGTAAAAAAATCCGTGGACCTGCACAACACAGTGAACCCTAAGTTAAGCCATGAATTATAGTTAATAGTAAAATATAAAAATGGGCTTTCATTAATTGTAACAAATAAATGACACCAATGCTAGGTGTTAATAGGGTGGTATACAGGAATCCTGTATTTTATGCATGATGGTTCTGTAAATCCACAATTTCCCTAATTAAAAAAAATGATCATGATGATAATAATAATAAATTACCTACTTCCTGAGGTAGATGTTAGGACTCAAACAAGATGATGAATGAAAGCCAGCTTCACACAGGGCCTGGCAGACGGCGGGCTCAGTAGACTTTCGCTTTGACTCTGGGGAGAACCTTGCGCCGGGATGCGGTTTAACTCTCAGAAACTTCTTGCTCTGCTTGGGGCCTCCCAACAGCACTATGAAGGAGGCAGGGCAGATGAGAAGCCAGGTCAGTGGACAGAGGGCGGCACAGGCAGGTACAGGCAGTAGCCAGGAGGACGGCCCCACGCCCTTGACCTCTGGGAGTGGGGGGGGTGGGCTGAGAGCTCCCTGGGGGACTCGGATCCTGCTGGGCCCTGGGCCTTACAGTGCACCCGGACAGCTTTCTTAACCCATGGCCCCTTTGGGCAATTTGCAAATCTCCCACCCTCCCTTAGCTTCTGACAATTTAAAATAAATTAAAAGTGTAACCAAAATAAAAGCAATGGCAATTTTAGAATAGGCCTTCTCAAAATGTAAAACCAGCCCCGTCCCCACTTCTGGCCAGCTCTGCTTCCCCTTCCTTGACTTGGGGATCAATGGCAAAAACGCAGTCGGTCTCTCAAGTCTCTATTTTTCACATAAGACATATGAAAACAATTAACACCCCCCTCACATGGGAGAGAACGCCTGCCAAGGGCCAAGCTTTGAATCTGGCGTGTAGTAAGTGCTGGGTAAATGTCCCCCTGCTCCTCTCTGCTGTGCTCACCACCCCTTTGCTCTCAGCACATAGTCTCAGCACAGGGGCCTGCCTCTCACCCCCCACCCTGGGGGAATCGAAGCCACTGACTGGCCTTCTCAGGGACCTCCCTTTGGTAAGGTGGCAGCAGTCATGGCCGGTTGGGAGGCAGGTGTGAAGAGGAGGTGACAGTGTGTAGTATCCACACACGTGTACAGGGAGGGGGCATCGTGTATGTATATGCATGTGCACACGCCCATGCATGGATAGGACGGAGGGCAGAGGAACCGTGCTGTGTGGCTGTGTGTACCTCACCTGTGCACACCTGAGGCCACTCTATCCCACCCGACCCCTCCCCAGCTATGACCGCAGCACCTTGCAGGCCGTCGTGGTGGGTGTGGGGCGCCTCATCACTGGCATGGACCGCGGCCTCATGGGCATGTGTGTCAACGAGAGGCGACGCCTCATTGTGCCTTCCCACCTGGCCTATGGAAGCATCGGTTTGGGTGAGAAGGGCTGGGGGCGGTGGGGGCAACCTGGGACACAGAGGTGTGGATAGAGGAGACCGGGAGGGAGAATCAGGGACCCCAGGGTAGGAAAACTGAAGCTCGGAGAGGGGGAGGGACTGGCCCAAGGTCACACTGCATAATATGAATAGCAGCATATTATGCCCCGGGGTAGAGTTTAGGTCTCCTGCTTCTGGGGTGGGAGGAAGGGGCATGAGGGCCCTGGGTGGGATCATAGCTTGGTTAGGAAGTGGTGACTGGGAAAGGTGCAACGCAGAACCCTCAGACCTGCACCCCACCTCCACCCTTGGGGCCACCCCAAATATTTGCCCTGGCTGCCCTGCGCTCGCAGTGGGGCTCGTTCCCCCAGATGCCACCCTCTACTTTGATGTGGTCCTGGTGGATGTGTGGAACAAGGAAGACACGGTGCAGGTGAGCACCTTGCTGCACCCGCCCCAGTGCCCCCGCGTGGTCCAGGACAGTGACTTTGTCCGCTACCACTACAATGGCACGCTGCTGGATGGCACCGCCTTCGACTCCAGGTGAGGGGCTGGAGGGGGGTCTTCAAAGTGGCTGGGAACCACGGCCTGTGGAGGAGTCGGGAGCCCATCCTGCCTCCCACCTCCAGCAGCACCACCTCTACCTCATTCTCTGCAGCTACAGTAGGGGCGGCACTTACGATACCTACGTTGGCTCTGGCTGGCTGATCAAGGGCATGGACCAGGGGCTGCTGGGCATGTGTCCTGGAGAGAGAAGGAAGATTATCATCCCTCCATTCCTGGCCTATGACGAGAAAGGCTACGGTGAGGGCAGGCAGGGACCCAGGGGGCATTCTCCAGAAGAGACAACAGTGTTGCCACATACAGTTGTCCAGGTTGTGCACTGCCTAAGTAAGGCTGCAAGCTACCCTTGGTGAGTGTCTCACTAAGAAAGGGTGCTTCATTCTGATTCAACACAAAGGCACAGTCTGGGCTGATGCCAGTTCTGGGGAAAACCAGTTAAAGCCTCATAGGGGAGCAAGAAACTGGGGCTGCTACAGGGGGGAAAGGGCTTTGGAGAGCAGGGTTGACAGCTTTTGAGTCAAATAGGAGCCCTGGTTTGCGGACTTGCATAGTTCAAGACCCATTCCTTCCCCAGGGACTGTGATTCCCCCACAGGCCTCCCTGGTCTTCCACGTCCTACTGATAGACGTGCACAACCCGAAGGACACCGTCAAGCTGGAGACTCTGGAGCAGCCCCCCAGCTGTGTCCGGAGGGCCGTGGCTGGGGACTTCATGCGCTACCACTACAACGGCTCCCTGATGGACGGCACCCTCTTTGATTCCAGGTCCGGAGGGGGCGCTGGGCAGGGAACGAAAGGCGGAAGAAGCTGAGGCAGGGGCGAAATGCCAGGCACTGGGGTCAGCCTGGGCAGCAGCTAGGGGGTCGCGCCCAGCTCCCTGGGAGGGGGAGGGGCCCCTTTGAGCCCCACCCCCGGCCCTCGCCCCTCCTTTTGCAGCTACTCCCGCAACCAGACCTACAACACCTACGTGGGGCGTGGCTTCATCATCCCCGGGATGGACCAGGGGCTGCAGGGCGCATGCGTAGGGGAGCGCCGGAGGCTCACCATCCCCCCCCACCTTGCCTACGGGGAGAACGGAACTGGTAGGGCTGCTCCCGCGCCACCCCTCTGCGCCCCTCCTGATCTGCTCACCAGGCCTTCCTCTCCACTCTGCTGCTCCGCCCCGCCCTCGCCCCAAAATGCCTACAGTTTACATCAGGTCACCCACTCCGGCTTTCTTGGCCAGGGGCAGTCACCCCGCCCTTACCTCTCCCCTCGCACCCCACACTGGGAAAGGGCCTTTGACTCCTGCGTTGGTGGAGGGAGGGGGTTATGGAAGAACAGAACCAGCAGCTAGCCCTAGGAAGCAAAGAGACCGGGATTTGAGACCTGGCTTTGCTGGGAGCCTCGGTTTCCTCAGCTGTGAAATGGGACTAATCCTATTGATCAGTAGGGTAAGTTATGGGGAGTTTGTAAGAAGATGATTAGTGTCAAAAGGCTTTCTAAACTGCTGTGTCCCTCCCCTCCTCACCCCTCTTCCCCAGTATATTAGGAGAACTGTGTGGACAAACATCCCATCCTCCTTTGCAGCCCCAGGGTGGGGGAGGTTTGGAGGCTGGGTATCCGAGCCAGGGCCTCCGCTGAGCCCCGGAGCAACCACTCCTGGAGCTCTGAGCTGGTCCCCTCCCCCACTGACCTCAGGGGACAAGATCCCAGGCTCTGCTGTGCTGGTCTTCGAAGTCCACGTCATCGACTTCCACAACCCTGCAGACCCCGTGGAAATCAAGACACTCTCCCGGCCCCCCGAGACTTGCAACGAGACCTCCAAACTCGGGGACTTTGTCCGATACCACTACAACTGCTCTCTGCTGGATGGCACCAAGCTCTTCTCCTCGTGGGTCCGGGGCAGGGCCAGGGCTGGGCAGGTGGGTGGGCACAGGTGCGGGGAGCCCCCTAACAGCACCCCAGACTCCTGCTTCTGCCTCTGGCCAAAGAGGAAAAAAACTCCAATTCCTCTCCCAGACCTCTGCTTCTTCCCTACGCTTCCCATCTAGGTGAGGGAGGCACAGACAGAAGGAGATGAAATGCTTTACTCTGCAGGGGGAAGGGAGCTGACACTAGGGGAAGAGCTGCTCTTTCCATTTGATGGAAAGTGAGATGGGGGAGATGAGACCTCAAGGCCACACTTTTGGGGTGGTGGTGGGATGAGAATGGGCACCTGCCCCCTGAACTGTGTGTGCCAGAGAGGTGAAAATGGGGTGAGCTGGCGGTGGACAGGACCTGGCATTGACTCGGGACTCTAACCTGCGCTCTCCCCTAGCCACGACCACGGGGCCCCCCAGGTGACGACTCTAGGGGCCAACAAGGTGATCGAAGGCCTGGACACGGGCCTGCAGGGCATGTGTGTGGGAGAGAGGCGGCAGCTCATCGTTCCCCCGCACCTGGCGCACGGGGAGAGCGGAGGTGAGGGGCAGAGGCCGTGGACTGGCCAGTGTTCCGTCCTCTTTTCCCCTGCCCGTCTCGGGCCTTGATGGCGGGTGGGAGGATTCAGGGATCCCGTCAGGATCGTTCTGGACGCATCCCATGCCCCACTCTCCAGCCCCCCAGGGGGAAGCTGAAGCGTGCAGGCTGAGGAGCCAGCCCAGACCCTGGCCTGGTGAGGACTCTTTCCTTTTCTCCTCTTCTCCCTGCCCCCAACAGCCCGGGGGGTCCCTGGCAGTGCAGTGCTGCTGTTTGAGGTGGAGCTGGTGTCCCGGGAGGAGGATGTGCCCACGGGCTATCTGTTTGTGTGGCACGGGGACCCTCCTGCCAACTTGTTCGAAGACATGGACCTCGACAAGGATGGAGCGGTGCCCCCAGAAGAGGTGGGTGAGGAGCTCAGTCCTTGGCCCTGCCCACGCCTCCATCCCAACCAGGACGCATGTCCTAGGCCCTGCCTGCCCACCCCCGGTCCCCAGCCCCCATGCTCCTGCCCCCGTCTGCGATGTCACGAATGCCTTGGCTTCTCTGTCCCTGCCTCTCCTCTGGGGCCCTGACTATCCCCCGTGCCATGCCCTCCACCCTGGCCCCACTGCTCTCCACTCAGGCCCTTCCTTCCAGGCTGGGGAAGGGGTAGAGCAGCCTGAGGAAGGAAAAAAAAACAAGAAAATCAAACACTCAGCTGGCCTTCCCAAGGCCACCCCCTGCTGCTCCCCTCACCCCACCCTCCTCTTGGTTCTCCCTTCCCCAGTTTTCCACCTTCATCAAGGCTCAAGTGAATGAGGGTAAAGGACGCCTCATGCCTGGGCAGGACCCTGAGAAAACCATCAAGGACATGTTCCAGAACCAGGACCGCAACCAGGATGGCAAGATCACCGTCGAGGAGCTCAAGCTGAAGTCAGAGGAGGACCAGGAGCGGGTCCACGAGGAGCTCTGAAGGCTGGGAGCCTGGGCCTGGTCCCACGTGCAAAGGCCTACTTCTGGGGAGACAGTGGGCAGTGGGGCTGACCTTCTAACAGTCACTCCTCCCTCTGCTGGGATAACGTCATCAGAGGAGACAACCCTGGTCTCCCCACTAGCCCTAGATTCAAATCCACAGTAGAAACCTCCATTCCATTTTTCCCTTTCAGCCCCAAACCCCTTCCTTTAAAGTTGTTGGAATTAGAAGCCAGCTTGGGAATTGATAAGAGTCTGGGGATAGGATGGGGCCATTGCTAGCTTCCCGCCACATTGCTAGACACTTAGCAAGGCTGAGGGCATCCCTTTATTTCCTTTCCAGTTACACCTTTCCTTGCCATCCCCAACTCCCCACATCTAGCCCCCTTTCCTGTTGTGGCAGCTACCAGGAAGATGAGTCAGGGCTGGGGAGACCCCTCCAGCCTTCCTTCCTCAGCACTGGCTGGTTCCTGGGGAAGGGGGAGGCTCCAGGAGGGCCACCCTACCTCACCCTGTTCTGCCCGCCCCTCTCACTAAGATCAGTGGGGGCTAAGATGGCCCCAGGCACTGAAGTTCAGGGCTGGGCTTTGCAGGCCTTTTATCCCTAAAGAAGGCTCCTTTCTCTAAGGGGCAATGGAAGAGAAGGAAAATGAAGCGGAAAAAAGAAGAAATCTGCTCAGATGGATCTTTGGACTGTCAAATTCTTGGGTTTTGTGCTGGGATAAACTTGAAAGAAGGCTTCATTTGGGTCTCGAGGTAGGAGAGGGGTGGTCAGAATTCTGAACACTCAAAAGGCTGAACTGGCATCAGATCCCTTTCTCCTTTGTACCAAATAAAAGATTAAACTAAAGGCCTCAAAAGGTGATCTTTTGGGAAGCGAACTTGGCCCAGTGGTTAGGGTGTCTGTCTACCACATGGGAGGTCCGTGGTTCAAACCCCAGGCCTCCCTGACCCGTGGGGAGCTGGCCCACATGCAGTGCTGATGCGCGCAAGGAGTGCCCTGCCCCACGGGCAAGGAGTGCGCCCCGAAGGAGAGCCGCCCAGCGCGAAAGAAAGTGCAGCCTGCCCAGGAATGGTGCCGCCCACATGGAGAGCTGACATCAACAAGATGACGCAACAAAAAGAAACACAGATTCCCGTGCTGCTGACAAGAGAGGTGGACAAAGAAGACGCAGCAAATAGACACAGAGAACAGACAACCGGGGTGGGGGGGTTTGGGGGGGAAGGGAAGAGAAATAAATATATCTTTAAAAAAAAAAAGGTGATCTTTGGTGGGCGCCTTAGAGCCACTACTGGGGAAGGAAGACAAATTAGCTGTCTCCATGGCCTTGACAGCTAAGATGGCGGGTCTCTAGGTCTCAGCCTCCTCCCTCTGGAGGGTCCTGCCTCCCTGAGGCCTGATCTGGGGGCCACACCGTGGAGAGGGAGCCCAGGTGGGGAATAAATGAACCCACAGGAGAGGGGCCTGCAGGAGAGATGACCTGCCCTGTTTCCAGTTGAATGGGGTGGATAAGGTCCCTGACAATGTACAAGGTTCCAGGATGAAACTGAACCAGAGGCTGAATAACACATTTTCACGATCATTTCCAGTACTAAAATATTCCCACCTCTCCCTGCTGGCTGCTGGCCATTAACATCTACCCAACCTGTCTCCCTCTTGCCAGAGGGAAAGGTAATTGAATTCAGGTGCCTGGTGTCTTGGGCAGGAGCTGGTTCAGCTGCCAGTCAGGCCATCTGCTATCCTCCCGTTGGCTGAAGTGATGGAGCTGAGGGACCTAGACTCACTGCCCTGTCGCCACAGGCACTGGCTTCTGGCCCAGGATCCCTGAGAGGTGACTGGCACTCCCTGGCTCCAGAGCACCCCAACAGTTCCTCAGGGTCTGACAGTGGTCACAGACCCAGCCTTAGATGGGCACCCCTCCACCCCAACACAGCCTGACAGTAGAGCTTTCAAACTGTGAAACTGTTGGGTGGCATGCTAGAGGGTTCCTTTAGAGGTCCCCATGTTTCAAGGGCCAAGATGTACAGGCTCAGCACATGCAACACCCCCTTACCCCACCCTGCATGGTCAGAACAACTGTTTTTTCATTTTTTAATCTGATCTGCTTTACATGTTACATTTGCTTGAAGAACATGTTTCGATGTTTAACATTTCTGGGAAAAAAAATCTTTGGATTAGATGATCCAAAGAGTGCTACGATTGGGCAGGTTCCCGGTTATCTGGAGCAGCTTCTGCTGCCCTCCCACCGGGCAGGTTTCCCCCAAGCATCTGGTTAACAGACGAAGGCGCTGGGGGAAAGGAAGGAGCCACCACTAGGGAAGGAAAACAAGTTAGCCGTCTCAGGAGGGGCATGGGTCCAGCAGCTCCCGGCTGCCCTGGATTTTAGTCTGTACACAGGGAGGAGCGATGCTCGCAGCAGAGCGGCCCTGGGTGAGGCTCCCCTCCTCGTCACAGCCTGCAGGGCCTGGCGGAGCCTGCGGGGTTCAGCAGCCCTGCACCTCCATCTGGTCCTCCTGGTGCAGGATGTGCTGCAGCAGCCCGTTGACCACGTCCAGCGTCTCGTCCTTCTCCAGCACAATGTCATAGGAGTCCATGTAGCGCTCGCGCCGCTCTTCTACCTGCCCAGGGTTGCAGGGAAAGGCGACTGAGAGTCCCTGAAATGCCGTGCCCTCTGACCTCTCAAGCACCTGGGGGTGAGGGGGAGGGCACCAAGCAGCAACTCCCTTTTGAAAGCCTGAACGGTTATGTTTGAAGAGGAGTTCAAGGTTACAGGGAGCAGCCACTCTTAGGTCAAGTGTCAAAAGGACATTAAGAAGGATTAAAAATAATAAACTAAGAGAACCTAGGTGTTACCGCTAATCTATCTGAATTTTCTTAAGGCCCAAAGGATGGCAGCACTACCCGACTGGGCGAGGCCTGGCCAGGCCTTCTAGTGCTTTCTAGGACCTTACTGTTTCCACCCATTGGTCTCTGGTCTGTTCTTTACTCTTATTCTCTTAAATTATAAACCCCCATTCTGGATACCGACATCTTCCATCTCAGTGCCTCACAGACCTGATTAAAGAGAAATGGTATTCGGCCCCACCATTTCCTAAGCTATGTGATTTGGGCATATTACTTAAACCTCTTGCTTCCATTTCCTCATCTGTAAAATGGGGGTGACAATAGTCACTACCTCAAAGGGCTGTTGTAAGGATTAAATGGGCCAATGAATGTGAAGTGCTTAGAACAGAGCCTAGCACAGTGAGCACTTGGCCCCCGCAGTCTCTGAGCTCCTGTGTCACACCACGTGGTGAGAAAGTCTCTGGGTATCTTTTCTGTCTTCCTATGAGATCTGAGCTTCTGAAGAACATGCCTTGTGTCTTATCTCTGTACCTCTAATGCTTAACACAGTGTGCAGCATAGAAAGCATCAAATAAGCATTTGTTCCAGCAACTGGAGGAGGATGAGAGGACGCCCTGGTCCCCTACTTACTTTGTCATTTAAGAAGCCAATTTTGAGAATGTTCTCCACGACAGGAACCCCATCAGCCATAGTGAGGTCCCCCATGGAGTCTCCAAGCAGGAGGACGTTGGTTTTGCCCTGAAGCTTCTGGAAGTAACTGGAGTTCTCACACATAGAGCTGTTCTTGTTGTATGTGTGTATGAGCTGGCCCTTGAATCCCTGTAGGAAACCCTGAACAATCGAGAGGAGAGACAGACAGAAGGCTTCAGGGACCCACCAAAGGCCAGTTTCCTACTGTCTCTGTCACAGAGGAGAGGGAATAAAGCCATAGATAATACCAAAACTTCATTAGAGTCTAAACTAGGGGTTGGCCAGATTTGGCCAGTTTTGTAAACACAGTTTCCCTGGAACAAGCCATGTTCACCTATTTACATATTTTCTAGGCTGCTTTGTCACACTACAACCGCAGAGCTGAATAGCTGAGAAGGATTCTAAGGCCACAAAGCCTAAAACATTTCCTATCTGGGTCTTTACACAAAAGTTTGCTTACCTGTGGTCTAAATTAATCATCAAATATTACTGATCACCTAGTCTAATGAAAGCATGAGGTCCGTGCTACAAATGCTGTTCAGGTTACAAGTACGTTAACCCTGAGATGTGGGCCACAGCCTGACCTCAGGTCAAAGGGAAGAAAATCCCGGCCACTGATTTAGAGGGGAAGAAGCCTGAATCTGAGTCAGAGCAGCCCTTCTCTGGCTCTAGAAAAACAAGTCAGTCTAAACTCTTCAGGACCCAGGAGAGCACATGGCCCAATGACCGTGACAAGAGGGCTGGCATGACCCACAAACTAGGTCTCCCAAGACAGAGAGTTGACTGTCTGCCAAATTCCAAAGAGGGGGTCCTTCAAAAATAACCTCTCTTTAGCTGGAAAAAAAAAAAGTTAACTGCTTGAGGGGTAAAATCACCGGGTTAGGATTAATGTATAAGGTCAAGCACCCCAGCTTGTAGTCTCCACCCCATTTCCATTCCCAGCCCAAATGAGATTTGGCTCACATTCTCATCAAAATCCATGTAGTTAGATACAATATGGATGTTGGGGTGGAAAACTTTCATCTGTCGGATAATTTCTTCTAGGATATCACCAATGCCAGCGGAAAAGATGAAAAGGGGAATGTTGTTATGGTACAGTGTGTTGAAGAACATCTTATACCCCTCCCTGAAAAGAGATGAATGAATTCTGAAGCATCACAGTGTCAGCCAGATATTGTTCCTTATTTTCAACTCTTTAAAAAAACTTTTAAAATAGAGGCATAAGATACATATTTTAAAGTGGGTGAGGCATGCTAATCTTAAGCGTTCTGTTCAACCACTTCTCACACATGTACACAGTCACGTAACTGCTTCCCAGATCAAGGCCCCCTCATTGCTCCTCCCAGTCAATCACACCATCACCTCACATCACCACTGATGAGTTTTGCCTGTCCGTGAGCTTCATACACACGGGATTACAAGAAATCTATTCTTTTGTATCTGGCTTATTCCAATCAACACAATGCCACTGTGACTTATCCATGTTCTGCGTCTATCGGTAGTGTTCTTTTCACTGCTGTGTAGTATTCCGCTGTAAAAATATTTTTTACTACTGTTCACACAACCAGGTATCCATCCTAGGGCACTGCAGAATAAGCTGCTTTTAGTGAAGGTTCCTGGGGCCAAGGGCGTAATTTAGCCAACTCCCATTTCTGGATAAGGGACACCAGCCACCCCACCTCACACCCACCCACAGGGCTATTATTTTCAAAATGGAAAATAACAAGTGTTGACAAGGACTTGGAGAAACAGGAACCCGCGTGCATTGGCGGTGGGAATGTAAAATGGTGCAGCCACTGTGAAAAAGTCAGGTGGTTCTTCAGAAAGTTCACTATACATTACTGTAAGACCCAGCAACTCCACTTCTAGGTATACGCCCCAAAGAACTGAAAAACCCAAGCAGATATCTGTACACATTCATAGCAGCATTATCCACAAGAGCCAAAAGGTAGACACAATTAATCAACAGATAAATGGGTCAACAAAATGTGGTATAGACATACAATGGAATAATATTCAGCAGTAAAAAGGAATGAAGTCCTGATACATGCTGTAACATGGTTGAACCTTGAAGTCATGATGTTGAGTGAAAAAGCCAGGCACAAAAGGACAGATATTGTATGACCCCACTTTTATTAACTAACTAGAATATGCAAATTCATAGAGACAGAAAGTAGATTACAGGGTATAGCAGGGGCGAGGGTTGGGATGGTGAATGGAGAGTTAGTGCTTAATGGGTACCAAGTTTCTGTTTGGAGTGATGGGAAATTTTGGTAATGGATGTTGGTGATGATAGCACAACATTGTGACTATAACTAACACCATTAAATTGTGTACTTAAAAGTGGTTAAAATGGGAACTATTATGTTGTATATATGTTACCACAATAACAACTTAAAAACAAAACAAAAACCCACCATATGGAAACCTCAAAATCTCTCACCATTGTGAAAAATGAGCTAGACTCCATTTACTCTAGGAAATAAAGCCCTGATCATATTCACACCATATTCACTACTATCAGACTGCTTCCTGGGAAGCACCTAAGGGTAGAAAATCTTCTAGATGTACCCAGAATGGAAAATAAAAGCAAGACAGTTTCACATCAGTTGCTCATATGTCCTTTCTAACTCTCCTAGCAACTAAGTCCCTTTTACTTCTCCCAGCCCCATTTCTGTGAGCAAAACAGTTTCAAATAATCTGGCAGAAATATTTTCTAGAGCAAGCAGCTTACCTAAGCATTGCATTGGATTCTCTAACCACCTGGGCTATTTGAAACTTCTGAATTTTCTGTTGACACAGGAGATCATGTGCTTTGGTCCACCTAGAAAGAGACACTCCATAATACTCAATTCAAATCACTGAAGTAAATAAGGTATCCTTTCCCTTTACAAAGTCAAGTGCCCTCTGAAGGTCTTGGCAATGAAGGCCTCATCCTTATTCAGAGTCATTTTCTGAAGGACTCTGGCTGGCTGTTATCCTTACAAGGAAAAGGGTGAGAAAGCAATACAATAGACAGGCAAGACTTGAGTGATTAAATTGCTTTAGTCAAATTCTTCTGAATCCCATCCTCTGTGACCCACACTCTCTGGAGAATTGGGGCTTCTGTACAGTGATGCTGGTTTCTATAGGAGGGTCATTTCCCAAAAGCACTATTTCCCCCAAACTAAGAGGCCTCTAATTTATCCCAAGTACTCCCTGAAGGGCCCTACTATGGCAGCATATTAGTCCTGAGTGTATCTGGCAGTTTGTTCTAATAGCTGAGCTAACTGTGTTCAGGTAAGCCCTTAATAAGTAGGGTAAGGGAAACCTTTCTTCTCATCAAAAGCTGGAGGGAAGTGGATGTGGCTCAACTGATAGAGCATCCGACTACCATACGGAAGGTCCAGGGTTCGATCCCCAGGGCCTTCTGACCAGTGGTAAGCTGGCCCACATGCAGTACTGCCGTACAAGGACTGCTGTGCCATGCAGGGGTGCCCTCGCATAGGGGTGCCCCACGTGCAAGGAGTGCACCCCATAGGGAGAGCCGCCCTGTGGGAAAAAAGAGCAGCCTGTCCAGGAATGGCACCACACACATGGAGAGTGTCATGCAGTAAGGTGATGCAACAAAAAAGAGACACAGTTTCCCTGTGCCTCTGGATAATGCAAACAGACGCAGAAGAACACACAGCAAACGGACAGAGAGAGCAGACAATGGGGGGGAAGGGGAGAGAAATAAATAAAATAAATCATTAAAAAAAAAAATGCTGAGGAAACCCCACCACCACCTCAACGGCTCTCAAGGGCCAGGAGCATTTCCTCACCACCACCACTTACCACTCCACCATATGAGGTAACTTCTCTTTGATGGTCCGGTTTGGGTCAATTTCAATTGGGTAATAGTGGTGAAGGAGCGTCTTTAGCTGGGACGTCCCAATGAAGAGAAAAACCATTAATCCATGTCAAGTATTCCCCACCAAAGTCCTAGAGCTTAGCATGAAAACAAAATGACTTAGGAGAGGCAACTTTGTGTGAGAAAGTGTTATTTTCCGGACATTTTCATTTGGGATACACCACTTAAGATTCAAGTTTCTCCCCTCCTGTCACCTTCCAATATAATGACCAAAACATTCACATTAAGCCATTTGACAAAGCCCAGGGAGTGCCTGTGACTGCAGAGCTGCTCATTCCCTTGCCCTCACCTGACCCTTGAGTCAATCACACTAAAGAGCTTTCACTATCAGACAAGAGGTTTACTAGAATTTTTTTGGTTATTAATCAGCTCAGTCACTGGGGTTTAACCAGAAAGAACTGATAAATGGAGTGTTCCCCAAAATGTGGAAAACTTCCTCAAGTGGTAGGCAAGGTGATTTTAGGTGATCCATGGATAATCACTTTGCATTCTTAATAGTTTTAAATTCATTTTAGTGGAGAGTAGAAAAAGATAACTAGCATAACTAACTCATGGTTTTATAAACATTGTTTTGTAAGTTAACTGTAGTCAATATTTTAAAGGCAGGTTAATTTGAAAAAAAATTTAGTAAAAGTGATACACAAATATGGCAAAAAAATCATGGAAGTGGAACTAGAAGACTGAAGTCAGGGAAACAGTGCATTAGTGGACAATGCCACCAAACTGCCAACACCACAAAACCACTCACAAGCATCTCTGTGTGCTCCCTTCTAAATGTTAGGACCTTCAACATTTGAGGGAGGCTGCTTCAGGAATCGAGTGTCACAGAGGCAATCAGTAAGAGTGCCCAATAAAAACGAGAATTCACTGAGTAAAGAATTCTAATATATGCATGGTCTCAGGTACATTAAAGTGATTTGATCAAATGGGAGTCATTGTCCATCTGTTTAAAAGAGAACAAAATGCAAAGATTATACACCAACAGTCAGCAAGCTCCTGAAATGTACTGATATTTAATGTGTGTGTTTGTGAGAATATTTTCCTAACATTACAGTAGAATATAACAGAAGAATATACTTTTAAAAAAGAAAAAAAAAATTTCATACATAAACTTTGCTTTATACTCCCTCCCACCCCAAACCCATTAATGACAAGAATCTTAGTTTTTTTCTAGCTTCTTAATCTAGAAAGAACACCCAAACCTATTCTCTTATTTGTCTACACTGCTTTCTGGAAGTTGTTAAGATCAGGGATGTGAGGAACCAAAAAAAGTGACTTGCAAAGGCAACCAGTGGTGGTGCCAGAACCCACCTTAAGATAAGGATGGCATCCTTAGAAAGACAGTTTGAGAAACATAAGAGCTATCTATAATTCACTGCCCATCTAAATAATGAATGAGGATGACAAAGTATTGGAAGGTATATCACAGACCCATAGGTCTGCTAGTACTCATATGAATTTCATAATGAAGTGGAACTAAATGCTATAGTTATTTAGCAGAAAGTGCTCAGAAACCTGCAAAGAAAAGTGCAACCAGCACAGCTCTGGCAGAGAATATCACACTGTTGGGAGAAATGTGGGGCCAAGTAAAACCAATGACCAAGGCTACTGGGATTGCTTTACGATAACTGATTACATCTTATGGACCCAGGGATATATAGTAAAAGTGATACACAGATAGGGCAAAAAATCATGAAAGAGGATCTAGAAGAATGACCATATGAAATGATATCTTGAAGAGAACTTATTTACAATGAGTCTACACCCACCAGAATATGGGCCAAGATGGAGAACATGTCCAAACTGGGGTACACAATTCAATCCACCACTTTTATACACTAAAATCTACTAAACACTGCTGAAAGAAATTAAAGATGACTTAAGTAAACTGAAGGACAGTCCATGTTCATGGCATGGAAAATTTAATAGGGTTAAGATGTAAACACAACCCAAAGAGATGTACAGATTCAACGTGATCTATATCAAAATCCTAATAGGCCCCCCGGCCCCTGCTGAAATAGCAAAGCTGATCCTCAAATTCGCAAGGGGCCCTGAATAGCCAAAACCATTTTGAAAAAGAACGTTGGAGGACTCACATTCCTGACTTCATCAAAACGGTGTGTGGTACTGGCATAAGGACAGTCATGTAGACCAGTGGAATAGAATTCAGAGTTTCAGAAATAAATCCATACATCTATGGCCAATTGATTTTCGACAAAGGTGCCATGTCCACCCAATGGGGAAAGAAGTCTCTTCAACAAATGGTGCTGGGAAACGGACTTGGCGCAGTGGTTAGGGCGTCTGTCTACCACATGGGAGGTCCGCGGTTCAGACCCCAGGCCTCCTTGACCCGTGTGGAGCTGGCCCATGCGCAGTGCTGATGCGCGCAAGGAGTGCCGTGCCACGCAAGGGTGTCCCCCGCGTAGGGAAGCCCCACGCGCAAGGAGTGCGCCCGTGAGGAGAGCTGCCCAGCGTGAAAAGAAAGTGCAGCTTGCCCAGGAATGGCGCTGCCCACACTTCCCGTGCCGCTTACGAAAACAGAAGCGGACAAAGAAACAAGATGCAGCAAATAGACACAGAGAACAGACAACGGGGGGGGGGGGAGTAAATAAATCTTTAAAAAACAAACAAACAAACAAAAAAACAAATGGTGCTGGAAAAACTGGATATCCAATTGCAAAAGACTGAAGTTGGACCCATACTTCTCATCATACAAAAATTAACTCAAGTAGATCAGTGACCTAAACATACGAACTAAACCACAAAACTCAGAAAAAGACATAAGGGGGTAAATCTTCATGACCTTGTATCTGGCAATGGATTCTTATATATGACATCAAAAATGTGAACAACAAAAAAAAGACAAATTAGATTCCATCGAAATTAAAAACCTCTGCACATCAAAGAACACTATCAGAAAGTATAGACAGTTTACAGAGTGGGAGAAAATATGTATCTCCTAAGAGTTTAATATCTAGAATATATAAAGAGCTCCTACAGCTCAACAACAAAAAGACAACCCAATTGAAAAATGGGCAAAGTACCTGGAATAGACATTTCTCCATAAAAGGTATACAAATGACCAGCAAGTACATAATGAGGTGCTCAACATCATTACCATTAGCAAAATGCAAATCAAAGCCCCCACGAGAAACCATTTCATATTCTTTAGGATGGCTATTAAAGACACACACACATACACACAGAGAAAATAACAAGTGTTGGTGAAGATGAGGAGAAACCAGAATCCTTATGTATTACTGGTGGGAATGTAAAATGATTCAGTTGTTATGGAAAAGTTTGGTGGCTCCTCAAAAAGTTAAACATAGCATTACCATATGATCTAGCAATTCCACTACTAGGCATATACCCAAAAGAACTGAAAGCAGGGACATGGACAGATATTTGTACACCAATGTTCACTGCAGCATTAGTCACAATAGACAAAACATGGAAACAAAGTGTCCATCAACAGATGAATAGATAAACAAAATGTGGTTTATCCACAGAATGGAAAATTAGCCATAAGAAGGAATGAAATTGATATATATTACAACATGGATGAATCTTGAAAACATTATGCTAAGTGAAATAAGCCAGACACAAAAGGACAAATTATGTATGATTTTGCTTATATAAGGTATCTAGAATAGACAAATTCAGAGAGACAGAAAAAAAACTAGAGGTTACCAGGGGTCAGAGGCTGAGGGGAGAGGGAATGGGAAGTTATTGTTTAATGGGCAATTTCTGTTTGGGGTGATGAAAATGTTCTGAAAATTGATAGTGGTGATGCTTATAGAACACTGTGACTGTAGTTAATGCCACTGACTTGTACACTTAAAAATGGTTAAAATGGTAAATTTGGTGCTATATAGTTACTACAATAAAAATGTATTTTAAAATATATTTTAAAAATATGGGAAGTGGATGTGGCTCAAGTGATTGGGTTCCCACCTTCACATAGGAGGTCCCTGGTTCAGTTCTCAGTGCCTCCTAAAAGAAGAGAGCGAGCTGGAAGGATGGGCAGGCACAGTAAGCTGACGCAACAAGATGATGCAACAAGAGTCACAAGAAGAAAAACATAATGAGAGATGCAACAAAGCAGGGAACGAAGGTGGCTCAAGCAATTAGGTGCCTCTCACCCACTTCAGGGATCCCAGGTTTGGTTCCCGGTACCTCCTAAAGAAACAAGGAAGATGAACAGACAAAGCAAGTGCAAACAACAAGGGGATGGGGAGAAATAAATTTTAAAAAATTATAAAATATATATGTATTTTAAAAATAATGTTAATTAATAGCATTGAAGTCTCTTGTAAACTCTAGCTAACTACAAGAGTAATGTCCAAAAGACATTAGATATTCCAGCTATCAATCATCATATTTCAGTAAGGAAAAGCTGTACAGATGTATTAAGACTAGGCCCACTTGAGCTTATCATTAACCATTAAAGAAAAAATTAGGGAAGCAGACATGGCTCAACTGATAGAGCGTCTGCCTACCATATGGAGGGTCCAGGGTTCAAACCCAGAGCTTCCTGACCTGTGTGGTGAGTTGGCCCATGCACAGTACTGATGTGTGCAAGGAGTGCCGTGCCACGTAGGGGTGCCCCACATGCAAGGAGTGCGTCCCGCAAGGAGAGCCATCCCGCGTGAAAAAAGCACAGCCCGCCCAGGAGTGGCGCTGCACACACGGAGAGCTGACATAGGAAGATGACACACCAAAAAAGAGACGCAGTTTCCTGGTGCCGCCTGATAATATAAGTGGATGCAGAAGAATACACAGCAAGTGGACAGAGAGAGCAGACAATGAGGGGGAAGGGAAAAGAAAAATAAAATAAAATAATTAATCTCCTAAGGTTCCCATCCTGGAATCTTTGACCCTCATGGGCACCATCTGATGTATCATACCAGAACCAAGAACCGGGTCTGAGCAAAGGGAAACAACCCACCTCTTTTCGGCACTCCTCGCTGATGATCTTGCTGTTATCCAGAATATCTGGAAAAACACAAAATTCCTGTTACTTAACCCTTAGAAGCCATCGCCTTGTCAAGTCCAACAAGACAAGTATGTGACTTACTGTAAGAAGAAGGACATCGCTTTCCATTATATGCAAACCTGCTCAAAGTCATATCAAAATCAGAAATCACCTAAAATGCAAAAGAGAGGCATTGCCAAATAGGCTCATTCCATGCGGCCCTGGCTCACCCCTGGGGGATAACTGTGGATATCCAAACAGGGCAATGACCAGCCTGTTGGTAGTGCCCTGGGAGAACTCAGGGTGGATAGACACACAGTGAAGACCTGATCCTAGTTGGTGCGTGTGTTAACCCTGAGGAGAGCCCAGTCTTGTTGGGGGTGGACCCAACAAGGGTGCTGCTCTCTCAGCAGCACCCATCTCAATGCCATGGGGTCCTTCCTACGGTGCCTCCAACTGTATGGTCATTTCAAAACCTGCAACTTTTTGGGTAGCTCGCTGGCCTGGGCTAGAGTGGAAGCTAAAGTCCCAGATTCTGTTGTGAAGAGGAAGCAGCATGTCTTTATTGAGAAACTTGAAAGCTAGGTTTTAGGACAGGTCGGACTCTCCTCCAAGGCAAAGCAGGCCGACCAACCTGCTTGCCCTCAAGTCCCTCTTCGCTTCTAGGGGCTGACTTACAGATGCCACCGCAGAGAGAAGGCACACCGGGTAGGAAACTTCCCCACTCGCCGCCCAGACCCGACTCGGGCCAACCTCGCCGCCGGCCGTACCTGTAAGCGGTCTTCCCCGCCCCTGCGGAGGGCGCCCACGATCTCCTGCACCCGCCCGGGCTGCCGCATCAGGACTGTGGCCTTCGTCAGGGTGCTCACCTGTCCCGAGACCCGAGAGAGCCGCTGATCCCAGCACCGGCTGGGACCAAAGCGGCGCCCCTGCGAGTACGCTCCGCGCCGCGACAGGGGGCAAGGGCTGCTGGCTGGGGTGGCGTGGCAGGGCCGAGGCGGCCCGCTGAGGGCCTCTGAGCGCCCGGGGGATGGGGGCCCTCCCCACGCCGGACGCGTTCTCCCGCCTCACCTCCTCCGCCATTGCGGTCGCTGCCCTGTCGGAGGCGCAGGGGACAAGCCCGCCCCCGCGGCCCGACTGCGCAGGCGCTGCCTCCCGCCCAGGCAGGCTGGAAGAGGGGGCTGGGAATTGGGAAGGTGGAGGAGATGGAGGCGGCCTCAGGAGGCATGCCTGTGTGCTAGGTGAAGAAAACGGTTGAGGGTTATATTTTGAGGAGAGTGAGGGTTCCAAAGAGTTGGGGCTAAGTGGATGGACTGGGTTGTCTTGGGACAATGGAAGGGCTCCTGCCACTCTTTCTGGAGCTGAAACCCTGGCAAGGGGGTCCTTTCCAAGATTAAAAGCTCCATGACCAAGAAAACAGCTGAATGGGAGGGGGTGTGAGAGAGCCATGAAGAGGGAATTGTTAAATATCCAGATGGTGGTTCCTTAACTAGGCCCATTCATGGGAGAAGAAAATGAGTGACTAACATACCCAGGAGGCAGGAGGACCCAGGACAAAATGGGCCAGAATGAAACTTAGTCATCGTTACTTTTCCTTCTGCCTCAGTGTCTGGGAAGCCAAGTGTGGAGCCTCCGGTGTGGAGCCTCAAGGATGCTACAGGGCTATGGAATGCAGCCTGAAGTGCGCAGCAGGAATTAGAAGTGATAGAAACTCCTATGTGATGTTGGTGGTCACAGTTCTGCTCAGGGTCCAAGGACATGGAAGGAGGTGTAAGGTGGTCTTCAGCCTGAACGCTGTGGTGGGGGAGGGGAGAAGGAAGGTGAGCAAGGACAGGAGGGAGTTCCAGAACCTGAGAGCACAATCCTGAGAGTGATCTCACTGCGGGCCCAGGATTCTGGAACTTGGGCTGCCCGATGGGCCCTATTTGAAAGATGTAGTAGGGAAAAGGAGCGACAGCTGGCTAAAGAGGCCCCCCACAACTCTCCCCGACACCCTTGGAGAGCAGCCTCTCTCCGCTGGTCCCAGGGTGCCATGGAGATGGAGAGCACGGCGGCCTCCACACGTTTCCACCAGCCTCATATGGAGAGGAAGATGAGTGCGATGACCTGTGAGATCTTCAACGAGCTTAGGCTAGAGGGCAAGCTCTGCGACGTGGTCATCAAGGTCAATGGCTTTGAGTTCAATGCCCACAAGAACATCCTCTGTAGCTGCAGTTCCTACTTTAGGTATAATAGGGTTGCTGAACTAAGTCCAAGGGGGAATTGGGCTCATTTTGAGACATTTTGATTCATTTTGTTTCCCAACCCACCATCTTAAGTTTAGGGACACTGTCAAAGCTCTAGCCCCCTGCAGCCTAACTCCTTTGTCTTCTGAAGAGGTACAAGTAGGGCCAGAGCCTCTTCTGATTCTCAACTAGATTTCAACCAACTATTGTGGGCCAAGTCCTTTCTTACCCAAACATGTTCCACTTTTGGGAAGGCTGGACATCTATACTGGGTTTCTTACCGAAACCCAGATCAAAATGCCACTTCAGCCTCCCCTTATGCACTATCTTGGTAGAGACTATTACAGACAGGTTGATAAATGGGAATGAGGGGGAAGTAACAAGGAAATATTTATCAGAAGGAGAAGGGAATTTTTTAAAATTTATTTTTTATTGTAAACATATAGATGCATTCATATACATATATATGCCATAAAATTTGCCATTTTAACCATTTTTAAGAGTACAGTTCAGTGCCATTAAGTACATTTACAATGTTGTGCTACTATCACCATCATCTATTACCAAAACTTTTTTATCACCCCAAACAAACTCTGTATCCATTAAGCAATAATTCCACATTCCTTCTCCCTCAGCCTCTGGTAACCTCTAATCTACTTTCTGTGTCTATGAGGTTGCCTATTCTAGATACCTTATATAAGCAGAATCATACTGTGTTCATCCTTTTATGTCTGGCTTATTTCATTTAGCATAACATTTTCAAGATATATCTTGTAGCATGTATTAGCATTTCATCCCTTTTTATGGCTAATATTCCATTGTATGGATATACCACATTTTGTTTATCCATTCATCTGTTAATGGACACTTTGGTTTTATTTCCATGTTTTGCCTATTGTGAATAATGCTGCAATGAACATTGGCAAGCAAATATCTGAGTCTCTGTTTTCAGTTCTTTGGGGTATATACTTAGCAGGGGAATTGCTAGATACCAAGATAACTCTATGCTTCACTTTTTGAGGAACCACCAAATTTTATTCCACAGCAGCTTCATCATTTTACATTCCCTTCAGTAATGCATGAAAGTTCCAATTTCTCTACATCCTCACCAACACTTGCTATTTTCCATGTTTTTTGCTTGTTTGTAAATAATGTCCATGCTAGTGGGTATGAAATGGTATCTCACTGTGGCTTTTATTTGCATTTCCCTAATTGTTAATGTTGAGCACTTTCTTCATGTGCTTATTGGTAAATTTGTATCTTTTTTGGAGAAATGTTTATTTAAGTCCTTTGCCCATTTTTCAATTGGGTTGTCTTTTTGCTGTTGAGTTGTAGAAACTCTATATATTTTGGATACTAAATTCTTATCAGATATATGATTTGCAACTGTTTTTTTCCATTCTGTAAGTTGTCTTCACTTTCTTAATAACGTCCCTTGATAACAAAATCTTTTAATTTTGATGGAGTACAATTTATCTATTTTTAATTTTGTGACTCATGTTGCTCTAAGAATCCATTGCCAGATACAAGGTCATGTGATTTACCCTATGTTTTCTTCTAAGAGTTTTATGGTTTTAGTTCTTTTATTTATGTAATTAATCCACTTTATATATAGTGAGAGTTAGGGGTCCAACTTCAGTCTTTTGCATGTGAATGTCTAGTTTTTCCAGCACCATATGTTGAAGAGACTTCTTTCCCCATTGCGTGAATGTGGCACCTTTACCAACACGCAGTTGTGTGGGGTTATTTCTGAACTCTCAATTCTATTCCATGGTCTACATGACTATCCTTATGCCAGTACCACACTATTTTGATTTGTATAGCTTTGTAGAAAATCTTGAAATCAGAAAGTGTGAGTCTTCCATCCTGGTTTTTCTGAAAAATGGAATTTTGATCAAAATCACTGTAACCCAGGAAGTGGAAGTGTTTTTGTTCATGAGCTGAAAATGTTTGAGTAATCAATTTCCAATGAAGATGTCATAAATGTGTCCCACATGTTGCTAAAATTCTCATGCATCTAGACTCTAGAGCAGATTCCTTATAATGGCCAGAGAGTAAATATTCTAAGCTTTACAGACCATACAGTCTCTGTCACAGCTGCTTTTGTAGTGTAAAAGCAGCCTAGACAACACTAAATGAATAAGTGTGGCCGTGTTCCCATAAAACTATTTATGGACACTGAAATTTGAATTTCTTATAAAATTTACATGTCATGAAATATTCTTTTGATTTTTTTTCAACCATTTAAAAATGTAAAAACCATTCTTAGCTTGTGGGAGGTACAAAAACAAGAGGTGGGCTGGATTTGGTTTCAGGTTTGCAGATCCCTGCACTTAGGAAAAAGAAGCAAACTATATTGGGGCAGGGATTTTTGTCTTGTACACTGCCTTGTTCAGTACCTAGAAAAGTGCCTGGTGACATACTAGAAACCCAATATATAGTTGTGGAGTGGTATTCATTTATTCATTCAGTATTTACTGAGTGCCTATTTTGTGAGAGGCACTGTTCTGGGTACTGAAAATAAAGCAATGAGTAGATAAAAGTCCTGTTCTCATAAAGCTTGCATTGTAACAGGGCAAATGGGCATTAAATAAGTAAAGTATATGTCCGATCATCTTCAGTGGTAGGGAAAAAAGAAAAGAAGGAAAATGAAGAGTGGTGGGTGATGATTTTTAAAGAGTTATCAGGGAAGTTCTCACTGATAAAGTGACAGTTGGGCAAAGATTTCAAGGGGATCAGGGAGTGAGAAATACGGAGATCTTGGGGAACATTCCAAGCAGAGGGAACAGCAAGTACAAAGGACCAAAATTGGAAGCACCTCTGAAGTATTCAAGGAAGAGCAAAGAGGCCAGTAGGTTTGGAGCAGAATGAGTCAGGGGAAAGAGAAAGGAATGTGGTCACAGGAGTATTAGTAGTGGTTCAAACCACAGAGGGCTTTTATGACCCCTGCTAAGGACTTTTAATTTTACCCTGAATAAGAAGGGAAGTCAGTGGAAGGTTTTATGTGGAAGAGTAACAACCTTTTATAAGGATCACTCTGGTTGCTGGGATAAGATTACAAACTCTGGATATGTCAAAGGCAGAAGCATGGAGATCAGTTAGGAGGTTACTCCAAATAATCTAAGCAAGAGATCGTGGTGGTTTGGACCAAGGTGGTAGCAGTAGAAGAGGTGAGAAGTGATCATATTTTGAGGACATGTTGAATAACACAAGTGCAGGGCTTAAGTTAAATTTCCTTAAGCAAAGTAAAATTTGGTAGGCAATGGGTTGGGACAGAAGAAGAGAACTGGAGTCCTATTCCCAGCTCTAGCTCTCAATCTCTCCATCCACTAAATGGGAAAAAGTTCTAGTTATCATGAGGATAAGGTAAGAGTGACCAGAGTCAAAGTTCTTCTCAAAGATGTTCTTCTTGTTCACTGTATAGAGCACAGTCTGCCCTCCCTTCCTCTACCAATTTGTTTCCAACATGTTCTCTGTGCACGATTTTGAAAATGTCCAGACTCCTTTCAACTAGAAAAGGTGTTTATGGAGGTAGGGGAAAATATGGTAAACTGGAGAGAAATGTTATTTCAGTGGCTGCTAATTTCTTTCTTTTTTCAAGAGCTTTGTTTACAAGTGGTTGGAACAACACTGAAAAGAAGGTATACAACATCCCTGGCATTTCCCCTGACATGATGAAGCTAATTATTGAATATGCCTACACCCGGACTGTCCCTATCACACCGGACAATGTGGAGAAGCTGCTGGCTGCTGCAGACCAATTTAACATCATGGGTATCGTCAGGGGTTGCTGCGAGTTCCTGAAGTCGGAACTGTGTCTGGATAATTGTATTGGCATCTGCAAGTTCACAGACTACTACTATTGCCCCGAGCTGCGGCAGAAAGCCTACATGTTCATACTGCACAACTTCGAGGAGATGGTGAAAGTCTCAGCAGAGTTTTTAGAGTTATCGGTCACTGAACTTAAGGACATCATTGAGAAAGATGAGCTCAACGTCAAGCAGGAAGATGCTGTATTCGAGGCCATTTTAAAGTGGATTTCTCATGACCCCCAAAATAGAAAGCAGCATATTTCAGTTTTGCTCCCCAAGGTCAAGTTTCATTGTGTGTGTGAGCTTAATTGCTCACTCTTGATTTACTTAACCCAGAGGGAGTGTCCTAAAGGCTACATTCAGATGTGTGACAGATTCCAGGGCTATATTGGCACATACTTAGGTAGAAGGCATCTCCTACTACTTTTTGCAATGTTGTAATTCACTTTTCCCCTGGCACTGTCAGCTCCTTATCTCCCATTTATATTCTTTGACCCAGATTCTGTCCAATAGTGAGGGAAGGAGAGGGCAAGTTCTTCCTAAGAATTCTGCTGGGTCTTCTTTTCATGTTTTTTTCATTCTGTGATTTCCAAACCCAAGGAACTTGGACTAGAAAAATGCTCAGAACCGAACCATGAGTTTAGCACATGATTATAGTCAGTTGTGCTAATTACTGTTTTTTGTTTTTTAGGAGGTACCAGGGATTGAACCTGGGACCTCATACATGGAAGCAAGCACTCAACCACTGAACTACACCCACTCCTAATTTGTGTATTTTTACATAGACATTCAATTACTGAACAGGTACCATAGCCTTTTCTGGTCCTGACCAGTACCAGAGGAGTGAGCTACCTCTGTGATCACTTGAGGTGCCTTCTAGCTCATCTTTGGCATCGAAATATATATCACCTCCCCAAATAAATATTTAAAGTAAGTTAAAAATTTAAAAAAACACAGAAAAAAACACAACACACAAAAAACAAAATAAAACCCTAAAGCAATTCAAAGGCAGACTGGGGATAGGACTTACCCAGGCATGCTCACTTCATATGAATGACTTTTCTGTATTTCTTTCTTAGGTTCGCCTGGCCCTAATGCATGCTGAGTACTTCATGAACAATGTTAAGATGAATGATTACGTGAAAGACAGTGAGGAATGCAAGCCAGTCATCATTAATGCCCTAAAGGCCATGTATGACCTAAACATGAATGGACCCTCTAATTCCGACTTCACCAACCCACTCACCAGGCCCCGCCTGCCCTATGCCATCCTATTTGCAATTGGTGGCTGGAGTGGTGGGAGCCCCACCAATGCCATTGAGGCATATGATGCTCGGGCAGATAGATGGGTGAACGTCACTTGTGAGGAAGAGAGTCCCCGTGCCTACCACGGGGCAGCCTATTTGAAAGGCTACGTTTATATCATTGGGGGGTTCGATAGTGTAGACTACTTTAATAGTGTTAAGCGTTTTGACCCAGTCAAGAAAACTTGGCACCAGGTGGCCCCAATGCACTCTAGACGTTGCTATGTCAGTGTAACGGTCCTCAGCAATTTTATTTATGCCATGGGAGGATTTGATGGCTATGTGCGTCTCAACACTGCTGAACGTTATGAGCCAGAGACCAATCAGTGGACACTCATTGCCCCCATGCACGAACAGAGGAGTGACGCAAGTGCCACGACACTCTATGGAAAGGTAAAGAACCAGGTTGGGAGGGGAAGATTGGAGGCAAAGAGCAAACCAGAAATGATGCTGTTCTTCCTTTTTTTGGGGCGGGGGGCAGTACTACTTTGCATTAAGTACTAGCTCCTTCCTCAAATGACTAGGCAGGCATTTATCACTATCTTGTTTTACTTATTAAAAGGCAATGCATGCACACATGGAAAAAAGAAATTCAGATTGTACAGGATGGCACTAAAGAAAAGTGTCCCTCCACCACATGCATATCCTTTCAACTCCCCCAAGGTTAACAGTTTTAAATACTCTTTGAATTCTCTTCACACAGGTCTACATATGTGGTGGGTTTAATGGAAATGAATGCCTGTTTACAGCAGAAGTGTACAACACTGAGAGTAATCAGTGGACAGTCATTGCACCCATGAGAAGCAGGAGGAGTGGAATAGGTGTAATTGCTTATGGAGAACATGTATATGCAGTAAGTTTATCTAATAACACAAACAATACCCCCTTGATTTCCTATTAGCACATAGGTTCATCCTACCACTAGTAGGCATTTGAAAATCTTTTTTTTCAAGGAAGATGGGAAGAGGGAGATGTGAGATCATTGAATCCTTCACAACTACTGCTTCCTTAGTAAGCAAAAGCAATGGTTAATAACCAACCGTGTTTCTTTTACCCTTGACAGGTAGGCGGCTTTGATGGAGCTAATCGACTTAGGAGTGCAGAAGCCTACAGTCCAGTGGCTAACACTTGGCGCACGATCCCCACTATGTTTAATCCTCGTAGCAATTTTGGCATCGAGGTGGTGGACGACCTCTTATTTGTGGTAGGCGGCTTCAATGGCTTTACTACCACCTTTAACGTTGAATGCTATGATGAAAAGACCGATGAGTGGTATGATGCTCATGACATGAGCATCTACCGCAGTGCTCTGAGCTGCTGTGTGGTGCCAGGGCTGGCCAATGTTGGGGAATATGCAGCTAGAAGGGACAACTTCACAGGATTAGCACTGCGAGATGAAGTAAAGTATTCCGCTTCGACAAGTACCCTACCTGTATGAGCCTCTTCATTTAGCTAATAAAAAGTCTAAGCAATAAGATTTAATTCTTTTTTTAAATAAATGCAGTGTTTAAACTTGTAAGAGTACTGGAAAGTGTTCGACTTAAGGGAGCTAAGGGCTGGATGAATGAGGGAGTAGGAGGGAAGGAAGAGAGCAATTATATTCAACAGTGCCCAATCAAAAAGGAAAAAAATCACACATTACAAACCAGATTTTAAAGAAATATGTTTATTTAAAACTGACATTTTAAATACAACACAGAACAAGACAGCATTAGGAACATAAAACAAGCTATTTACAACGTAATATCGCAAAGTGTTATAACTGCTACATCTCCTCTGACTTAAAGGGAGATAGCCAAGATCCCATTTTCAGGAGACTAGGGGGCCTGGATGCTGCTAGCCAAAAAAACTATCAACTCAAACTAAGCATTTATTTTACAAATAACTCAATGAACCCTAGTACATGGCTCATAAGATCTTCAAACACGTAGCAAGCACTACTTTTCACAAGTGCAGGAGTTGAATAATTAACAAGTGCTCTATTGTATGTGCTTCAATGTAAGACATTTGTAGTAATGAGAATATAAGCAAGACAGAAGCCTTACAATGGTAATTAACAGAGCAGTAATTTTTAGGCTATTTAAATTCCTTAAAGCAAAATGACTATTATATTACTATTTTATTACATCATTCAACTATGGGCTGTTTGGTTTACAAACATGGGAACTTATGTTTTAATGTAAGCACTATAACAAACACAAAAATGGACTCTTCAAGAAAGTAAAAACTGGAGTGCTGAGCTGTGCCAAAATTCTTGACAGTTAAAAAAAAGGAGATTAAATTGTTTCTCAAATATTCTAAAGTTAAATAGCAACCTTTAAGCACCTTGCTTTGCTAGTGTAGACAGAGAACTTGCTTCAAAGTTCTATATACTTTCAAAGTCATAAAGTGTGGCCACTATACCTTTTTTACTTATGCTTAATTTGAGGAAAGTATAAATCCCTTAGTTATGCTTGATTGGACCAAGTAACTAAAATAGGCAATTCAGCTCACTCCTCTACCTATAGTATTGTGTTGATACTAGAATTATGAAGCAGAGAATGAAGTATTTTAAACATACCACATGCTAAACTATTTAGTTAAGAGATAAACATGAAGGGGGAAAAAATGTATCCTAGAAACTGCCTGAACAGCAGCCTAAAGCGCATGAAAAATAAAAGCACACAAATCATCCGTGTGTACTCTTCCTAGCTTCAAAGTTCTGTTCTATATTAAAAAGGTCAGTAATTTTTTAAAAAATGTTTTTTGGTTCCCAGAAAAACTATACATAACTAGGTGATCAAAACAATTGATGTCAATGAATTTTAAGATTTAGTAAAAAAATTACTTTGGAACTGGCATAGCAAAAGCAAAGCTGACTATCAAGATACACAAGCCTACTCATGCAGACAACTCCAAGGGTGATGATATATTACTTAAACACGAAGCTCAGGACTGACATTCTCAATATACACCACAGTTTAGTCTTGTTTTGTTTTTTAACCATGGTGAGTAAGGAGCACCTAAGATATAAGTGGCCTCACTCAAAGTTATTGGTATAATCAATTCCTCTCTCTTCCATCCACAGAACAAAAACTAAAGTAGCAAAACCAAAAAAGGTTTGCTTGAATATACGTTGTCTTTTTTTTTTTTTAAGGAGGTACTGGGGATTGAACCCAGGATCTTGTTTATGAGAAGCAGGTGCTCAACCACAGAGCTACATAAACTCCTTAAGCTGTCTTTTTATTGCCTAGTTATCAAACACAATCTTTTAAGATTCATTAAAAAGGAAATTTATTTCCCAGAATGCCATTTTAGGTCTCGAGCATCATAATTAGAACCTTTCCAAATAATCTAGGAAGTTAGAGTTTAGAATTTCAGAATGTCAGCCTTGAACAGATTTAAGCAAATCTGGTTTCTTTCCTTATTAACAAGTTAGTTAAGATATTTCAGAAATACCAGTTATTGATGTAAAATCACACATGTGAATTTAAATATGAAAATTATAAAGTCAGTAGCCAGGAAAACCTGCACACATCATCATGCAATGAAGGACTTACCCCCTCTTTTTAGCCATGGCCTAGGTTGCCTGCTGAGTTAAAAAACAACAGTTTCAATATAGTTTTCAAAACCAGATTATACCTAAATCTATAAGGTATAATTTTTACCACATCATGTGAAAAAAAGCCAGCCCTACAAACAACTTGGTAATGATTGTCTCATAAGACAACTACGAGACTAAAAACCCTGTTTACATCACATGCTTCTGGAGAGAAACTGAGGTCCTAGCGAGTTACTAAATGATTTCAACATGACTAAGAAAAGCAAGCTTGCTAGCACAGTCTATCAGAAAGAACTAATAACTTCATTCAGTGAAACTGTCTTATTTGCATAGACATCTCACAACTAAAAAAAAAAGCTGAAATAGCACTTATCAGAATCCAAATGGCTTTTATTAAAATAACCTACAAATAAATGCAAATCGAGTAAACAAGGAGAGATATGGGGTAGGATAACAATCATCATATAGGAATAGACTTGCAGCTCCCCACTCCCACCCAGTCTAAATTAAATGGTTTTAAAGCAAAATTCTAAATCTTTATTGAAAATCTTGTTCGAAGTAGGGGTATTAATTTAGAAATTCCAGAAAGGGTCTTAGTATAGGGTCCAAGGGCTAAAACAGTAAGTCTTGAGTAAATGGAGAGACAAAATTTCTGGTTGTGCTTTTTCCTTTCGATGTCTGATCATACAACTAATAAGGTTGGCTTTAATTATAATAGACTAGGGGAAAAAAAACAAAAAACACTTCCCTTGGAATTCAACTTCTATAATGGTATATCAGAATGCCCAAGAATGTAAAGACACTGTAAGAAACAAGAAAAATACTGGACTTACACAGCAAAGGTTTAGAGCAGGGCCTCTCCCTGCTCATTAAACAGCCAAGTTCTTTATGTTAATTGGAAAAGAGCTGACCTGAGCACTGATTTGTATAAAGCTCAGGAATGTGTAAGAGAATTGGAAGAATGCATAAAATATAAAGGATAACTGCAGTGAGAGATTTTTAAGAGCCAAAATTATGCACCTTTATGAACCTAAATTTGGTATTCTAGGCTCAAAGTTCCAATAAAAGTCTAGGGCAACTGGATAAAATATTAATTATCAGGGCCAAGATATAACGAGGCTTCTCTTTAGTAGCAACATTTCTCTAAATTGTGACTTCCCTCTCATTAAAAAAAAAAAGTTTCTTTTAGAAAGTAATGATAAGGATTCTATACATTATGTATCAGAGCAAAAATTTAAATTGAAGGCCTTGAGTATCAACGGTTACAGGCATTAAGTACACTCATTAACCTATTCTCAAATGTGTCTGCAACTTCCGAAAAAAAGTTTAAAAATTTTTAAATGTCTTTCTCAGTTTACACTACTTTCTTTTTAGAGAAACAAATTTCACATATGTAACCTCTCCTGTATTCAATCAAATAGTTAACAATCAGTACTTCTGTCAACTACAATCAACTCAGGATGGCTTGAAGTCTATAATGCAGTTGCTAAAGAAATGAAAAATATCCCCAAAATGCCCGAGCCTATCACAAACTTCTCATTAGACATCTCTTCTAGAAATAAACACAACATCATTTCTAGATAAAAATGTACAACATCAATTCAAACATTCTGAAATCATCCTACTGAAAAATTGTGCTTTTTCTTTTAAATTTCAGTCTCACTATTGCACATGCTCCTGCAGAAGTGGGCTCACTGCATAAATTCTGATCTTGTCAAATCAAACATTCAGGAAAAAATGAAAAAAGAATATCCAAGTAAATGTGCAAATAAAATTGGTGCTTAAAGCAGGTTCAAAATATATGTCCCTAAGATAAAGGAGTTATAACTTGTTGGTAGAAAAACAGCCAAGTACTACACCTGATTTTTCCACTCATCTTTAATAAGAGCTTATTTAGCTAGTACATACACACAAAGACAGATAAAGATTGCACACTAATAAAAATTACCACGAACTGAACGTAGTTTCCCATTCTTCAGTTTTTAACTATATTTCCTCTATTTGTGATAATAATCAGTTTGGGTAGAAAATAAGTTAATGACATACTTTTTCAAGTAACAGTCTGGATTTCTTCACCCTCAGGAAAACAAGTGTAATAACTGTTTGGAGAACCTAGCATTCAATCTGAGAGCTTGGCACTCGCCGCATGTTTAGGGCATGCCGATGAATTTCTTGCATCTGTCTGATCCGGTCCTTCTGCCACATTAAGTTTTGAGGCATAGGATATCTCTGTGAGCCATGCAAGTATCGGTACGGGATTCTCACATGGCAAGCAGTGGCTCTACAACGAGGCTGTGGCATGGGAGGAAGAAGCATCCACCTTTTTCTCTCAGCACAGTATCGGTAGGCTTCTTTACGATATTGCTTGTCAATATCATCGCTGTTTTTCCAACCTCCAATAATGAAAACGTCATCTTTGTAATAGCAAATGGCTGCTCCTTCAATGCTGAGAACTTCTGGAGGCAAGCTTTCAAGGATTTCATCAGAAACTTGGTTGGCAATTTTTCTTACTGCCTCTTCATTTTCTAAAGAATAACTCTTGGGACAGCATGATGCTGTCTGATAAAAGTTAGAATTGACCACAGACATTTGGAAAAAGCAGTAATTGTCAATAAGTGGCAAAGATTCTACATCTTGCCACTGTCGAGTCTCTGTGTCATAACAAGTAATTACAGCCTTTAATCCGTCTTCAGTGTCACGGTCCACAGGAGTGCGAGCAGCAATGTACACAAACCGGTCTTCAATGGCTAGTGCTTTGACATCTCGAAGAATCTTTGGTGCCGATTCCAAGTTGTGCCATTTATCAAGCTCAGGATTATAAACAGTCACATCTTTAAAGCCAGGACTAAAGTTGCCATGCCCTCCAATGCTATAGAGCTTCCCTTTGACTTCTGTTAGCCCAAAAGAATGCTTTCTAGTCATCAGACTGCAAACATGTTCCCACGTGTTCAAATTCGGGTTATACCTTTCCACAGTTTTAGCAAACCCTGGTTCCATTGATCCAGCAACATACACATAGGATTCTGTTACTGCAACTGCATGTCCATCAAGATGGTTATGAATGTGGGGCAGGTTTACCCATCTGTCCTCATCAACAAAATATCCCACACATTCACTTAAATAGTCTCCTCCTTCTGACACACCTCCAATAACCATGATCACGTCCATATTTTGTCCATAACGAGGTAACAATGAGACGTGAGAAGTGGGATGCTGGAATGTGCCTGACTGTATGTTCTCAGCTCTCAAAGCATGCCTCTCAACTGCATCAGCCACCAACTTGACACAAACTTCATTATTGGCTACTAGCCTCTCTGGTTTGACATGCCGAGTAAGGTAAGTAGGTTTCATCTGGGACAATCTGAGCAATTTAAAAAGTTCTTCAAAGTATCTCTCTCTTTCTTCAGCATTCCTCTGAACCCACTTCAAAACTGTTTCAAAGAGAACCTCTTCAGAATCAACCGTAATTTCCAAGTCTGAAAGCCAGTCTCGGATGAGATGGAAAGGTAAAGTATAAAATTCTTCATCCTGAATTACTTTATGGAAATTTCTCCGTATCATATCGGCAGCTTTCAGAGCAAGTTGGCTCAGGGTGTACATGTGAGCTAAGCTATGAATGGCCACACAATTAGAGAGATGAAGTTTTTTCTTGAGAAATTCTCCACAAAATTCTTTTAAACGAATTAATAGGAATCTAAAATTAAAAAGAGAAAGGATTACTTTTCAAATGTGCATATTTTATGTGGTTGCATTTTGAGAGCATCTGAATTGTGCAAACTGAAATGCCAAGATTAATCTCACCTTATGCACAATATTTGAAAAAAAAACACAAATCTCCCCAAATTAAAAAGTATGGTGCTGAAGAAGTATGTTTAAGAGTACATATACATATCATTTATATATATAAAAATATTTTAAATATTAAATTATATGGTTTAAAGTAATTTCATACAAATAACATATACTATATATATTTTATACTCA
Organism: Dasypus novemcinctus; assembly: GCF_030445035.2. Lineage (NCBI taxonomy): Eukaryota > Metazoa > Chordata > Mammalia > Cingulata > Dasypodidae > Dasypus > Dasypus novemcinctus. The sequence continues at coordinate 61,125,478 of NC_080693.1, forward strand.
AAATAGTGTTTTTCTTTATTATGTTAGTTTTCTGGAACATATCCTCTTATAAAGTACAACTGTCCCCTACTTGATACTCACTTTAATTGGCCCTTGGCAAATCCCAATCCAACCTTGACTCTGTCCTAATCCTTTGCCAGTCACCAGCCTCTTCTAAATAAGGTAGGGTCTCAGTGAAGAGACTTTATTAAGTATTAACCATATGGTACAAAGAGCCAAGGAGGAATTTTGACTACTTGGAGGCTATCTGATTAGCTATCAGAAGGGACAGCAGGCCTGTGTTGGAAATTTCAAACTCCTTTTCAATAGAACTTTCTCCTTGGGCGGCTGGCCAAACATAGGGTGCTCAGGAGTTTGGCCTTAAGCTGTGTGCTCATTACAGAAGGGATGGCAAAGATATACTCAAAACTCCGAAGAAACCAGGAAACAAAACAAAAGAAAATCAAACACTTGTACATGTCAGTTTGCCAAAGGCTGCCAGTGCAAAATACCAGAAATGGGATAGCTTTTTAATGGGAATTTATTAGAGTAAAAGCTTACAGTTCTGAAGCTTTGAAAATATCCAAATCAAGGCACGATAAGAGATGCTGTCTCACCAAGTGTTGGCTGCTGGCAATCTTGGACTCCTGCCATGTGGCAAGGCAAAATGGCAGCTGGACTCTGCTCTCTCTTCCAGGTGCACTTTCTCTTTGAGCTCAGGTATGAGCAATCAGGCACATGGCTTGTCTCACTGTGGTCCACTGGGCCTTGCTGCTTCAGCTTGGGCTGCTCTGCTGATTCCAGCCTCCCACCTCTCTCTTAGCCTGTGGGGGTCTCTGTCTTTCTGCAGCTGCAGGCAATTCTGTAGTCCTCTCTCACATGGCAGGGTGAAATGGTAGCTCTTTCTCTGCCTTCTCCGTTTATACAGGACTCCAGTAAAGGATTAAGACCCACCCTGAATCTGGCAATCTAATCAAAGGCCCTTAAGGGAAGCAATCTAATCAAAAGGCCCCATCCACAATGGTTTTATAGGCATAGGTTTGCATTAAGAACAGGATTTTTCAGGGTCCACAAAAGACTCAAACCAGGACAACAACAAACCAGATTAAAATACAATAAAGTGGTTTGGCATGTAGCTGATTAGAGATGGTCTGCCCACACAAATTCATTTAAAGTTAGGAAAAAAAACCAAACACAATAGCTGCAGCCAAATCCATAAATCTGGCAGCATTCAACCCAGTAGTGGCCAATTTAGACTACCGCTTTAAAAAGGCTAAATGCCCAGAACCAAGAAGTTTGAACAATATAAGGTTGATTTCATCAAACCAGGTCTCTCTTAATTTGGTAGCCATTTGTTATTATCATTATGCTTAACAACAATCTAACTATGATATAAAGATGAATAAGACAGGCTCCCTTCACACTCTTCAGGGAACATACCATCTTAGAGATAAAACAAACACACAGTGGTTGGTAAAGGCTCTAGAGGCTCCCAACATGTTTGGGTGCCAGGATCATCTGAGTAGTTGATCCAGTTAGATATACCAATTCTGAGGCACCCCTCAACCCCTACTTGGAGATCCCATTGGGCTGGACATTCCAGGTAATTCTGAGGTAATACCTTTAGACAGGTATTTGGAAACAATGCTATGAAAATAAAAGCTAAATATATGAGGCATTTGCTGTGCGGTAGGCACTGGGCTGTACTTTCTATTATTTAATCCTTACTTTACAACTGCCTTGAAAGGTTTTAATAGTATGATCACCCCACAGAGTATAGGGGGAGGGGGAGACCATAGGCTCAGAGCCGACAGAAAGATGAAAGGTGGTGGTTGCAGAACACGCAGAACAATGTCTGCCACAGGGCAGCTGATTAGCAGCTAACAGATGGAGATAAATTATGGTTTTGAGTAAACTGCCTGGAGTATTCTCTCCTCACCCCCAACTCCCCCATAAAGCAGGGCAAATCTAAAAAACATATGATCGCATGACAGAAATGAATATGGCTTGAGATGGTGCAATGACCAATCTCTATCATTTTCATTCCATAAACCTCCCTCTCAGATCTATACTCATATCACCCCTTAAAAGATGATCCTGCTCATGCTTTGAGGAAACAGAAGCAATCATCTTTCCACCACAAATTTACCTGCATCTGGACCCTATACTCTGTCTCCAATCTTTCCATTTGTAATATGGATCCTATCTCCTCCTGTTCTTGGTTTCAAGGATTTTGCTCCTTCGGTTTTCCTTCATTATTATTTCCTCTGAAATAACAATGCTGCCTCTTCTAGTGAATCATTTCTATCAGCACACAAACTACTCCAGAATCTTCTATGTTAAAGAGGGGGAAAAGAAAAAATGCAATACATCCCTTGGTCTCCCCCTAAACATTTCCATTTCCGTCCAATGGTCCTAATCCTCTTATTGCAAGACTTAAATTTGATGGCTCTTTTCAAGGCTGTCACAAGGACCTCCACATTGCCAAATCCAATGACCACTTATGGCTTGGCTGAACTGACTCGCTTGACTACTCGCTCCTTGACATCCTTCCTTTCTAGGCTTCCATGAGATCAGTTTCCTTCAACAGGGTAACATTTAGGAGAAGTCCAGGGTTCAAACCTGACCATCCCCCCCTTTTCTTCTCTTACTAAATAATTTTATCCAGTCCTCTGGTTTTAATTACCATCTATATGCTAATTTCTCCCCAATCTGTATCTGTAGCTCCCAATGCTCTTACATGCAACTGCTTACTCAGACATCTCCTTGACCAAAACCAAACTCCTTAATTTTTACCCCAAACCTGCTCTCCCACAGACTTCCACATCTTAATAAATAACAACTCCATCTTTCCAATCACTTGGGTAAAAAATTGAGCAGTCTTTTCCCTTACACACCACATCAAATCCATCAGCAAATTCATCTCCTTTACCTTCAAAATATATCTAGAATAAGAGCATTTCTCATCCCTTTACTTCTCCCTCCCCAATCCAAGCCACCACCATCCCACTTTCACCTGGATTACTGCAACAGCTCCTGGTCTCCCTGCTTCTGCCCTTGCCAACTCCATCCCCACCGCCTCTTCTTTTTTCAACACAGAATTCTTCAAACCAGATCACACCATTGTTTTGCTGAATATCTCCCCATTTCATTCAGAGTAAAAGTTCAAGTCCTTCCACAGGCTGACAAGGACCTCTGGAATCTGGATCCATCCCCACCACCTCCTCCTACTTCTCTCACCCTCCATCCCTCTGCTCCAGTCACACTGCCCCCTCCTGTCCTCCAACATTCAGAAGAGTTCCCCACTTGAGGGCTTTTGAACTCGTCTTCTACCTGAAACTCTCCCCTGCCTTCAATTCTTTGCAAGATGTCATCTTTCTCTATGAGGCATTTCCTATCCGTCCAATTTAAAAACCAGTTCCTTTCTACCCAGCCTTTTCTATGTGCTCCCCCCACCATGCTCTGTTTTTCATCAAAGCTATAATAATCATCTAGCTTACTATACATTTTATTTATAGTCTATACAATATTAAGTGCTATGAGGAAAGAGACTTTTGTCTGTTTTGTTCACCGCTGAAACTCCAACACTTTAGAAACCAGTGTCTGATCCAATGGATTGTAGGTGCTCAATAGGTATTTGCTAAAATAACAAACCGCAAACATAATACTGCCAAAACAGACTCCTCTCCAGCTCAGTAAATGGCATTCAAGAGCCTCCTAACCAGTCTCCCAGCATGCATTTCTGCCTCCTACAATCCAGAGCAGAACCTTTTATTAATATTTTCGTACTGAAGTATATCATTCATACATGAACATACATAAACAATAAGTGTATAGTAGAAGTTGTGAACTTACAAAACAAGCATGCATATCATCATACAGGGGTCCAGTACATCACCCCACCACACAACACCCTGAACTGCTGTGAAACATTTGTTACAAACAATGAAAGAGCACTGCCAAATATTATTCCTAACTATAACACTGTCTTATATTTGGTGTCAGAATAATCTTTTGAAACGTTTAAATCTGATTTCTTTTACCCAGCTTTCCATCACTCTCATGGTAAAAGCCAAGCTCCTTATCCCGATGAATTTTGCACCATCATCCCCTAGAAGAGGGGTTCATGAGCTTGAATTGAAATTCAAAAAAACATTACTCATGTGGGAATGTGTTGGTGTGATACATTTATTAAATAACACACAGTAGAGTGTGGACTTGGTAAGGGGTCTGGGTAATTGTTTTCACCTGAAGGGTCTGTAGAACAAAAAAGGTTAAGAACTCCCACACTAGAGCCTTTGTTGTTTTTGTTGTTCGTTTTAGTTCCTTCTCTAAACCAATCTGCAGCCTGTGTTAGGAGCTTCGCGCTATCTGCCTACAATGTTCTTCTCCCTTCTTTGCACTGCTCATCTTTCCTGCAATTTCGGGATCGGCTTAAATGTCACCCCCTCAAAGAGGTCTACCCTTTTTAAAAGCTAGCACAGCACTTGTTACATACTGCCTTTGTCCCTCCACCTAGAATGAGCTCCGTGAGAGCAGGGCGCTCTTGCCTTGACGGCTGCATCCTCAGTGTCCAGCACGGTGGGTGGCCCATAGAAGGCGGGCAATGCGTATTAAATGAACGCATTTCCTCAGAGCGTGCTAGATTCTCATTCCCCACCTTTTCCCGCCCCCTGCCGGTTCTCCCACAGTTCCCCTCCCTAATGCTGCACAATCCGCTCCGACAGCGAACATTTCCCCTCTCCGCGCCGCGCGCTCCGCAGTCCAGCCTCCCTCGCCTACCTGTCGGCTAGCTCCAGCACCTCGTGCACACTGCCCGTGCTCACGCGGATCCGCCCGGTGTACATATACTCGATAACGGCTTCTACCGTGTCGGGTTCGGGCCCCGGCTCCGAGCTCCACTTGCGCATCTCTACCCGGCCCGAGCGGGATTCGGAAAACTGGCCCGAGAGCAGGGGCGTGAAGTACTCGGTGGCGGCGGCCAGCACCGAGCGGTGGGCCCGGAACTCGCGGCCTCCAGCACCGCCGAAGCACAGGGTAATGTCGCAGAAGAGGCCCTGGCGCCGCTGCTCGTTCTGCCGCCAGGACAGCTCCGAGCAGTGAGAGCTGCACTCGAAATCCTCGGCCTCTGGGCCCGGATCTCCCCCGCTCGCATCCATTGAAGCTATTCCCGGCCCAGGCCCGAAGTCCACCGTACCGCTGCCTCGGACTTCGGCTGCCAGGCCCGCCGAGCCGGCTGCAGCCGTCTCCATGCTTTCCATCTCCAGCACCTGAAGGGATGCAGCCGCTGCAGCCGCAGCCGCAGCTGCCACTGCCGCCGCCGCCATCTTGACGCCGCCGCGCCCAGACCTCCGCAGTCTCGGAACGATCGGGCTGTTCTGGTGCGACACAGAGGGATTCTGGGATTAAATAGTGGGTGCGGGGCGGAGCCCGGGGCTGCTGGCCTGTGTCCGCGCATGCGCCACCTCACCTTTCCCCAAATCCAATCCGTATTTAAGAGTTTTTTTTTTTTTTTAGGAGTTAAATCGAGCTTGAACCCAGGGCCTCATACTGGAAAACAGGCGCTCAACCACGTGAGCTACATCAGCTCCCCAAGGGTGAACTTTCATTCTCAGGTATGATTACCTCTCGCTGTTGTAGAATTTGAGAGAAGTTCAATTATTTGAGTATAGAGAGGCCAGGACTCAGGAATGATTTTGAGAAGGAAAAATAGTTTATTGACGGCCGGCCGGACCCAGGAACTTTCTGTTTGAATCCCGAGCCCTGAACAAGATTTTCAAAGGTCTTTTATACGGCGAGGAACAATAGGCTTCAGTTAGCATATATATCTTCCACATCTTAGGTAAGCTTTTAGCATGGACTCCGTACATTCTAGATAAGCCTTTAGCATATTTGGTTTGCATTTCCCCTGAATACTTAAAGTTTATAGACCTTGCATTGTTAAACTGTTTCCTGCTCCCCAAGGGCAGGACTGCAGCCTTTCATCATCCCACACCCACAAGTCACAGACAGTTTAGATTATCTCTGAAGAGACAAAGAGCCTGCCACCCATAGCCCATATCATCGGGACTCCCCAAAATTTCCAAGTGTTACACCACAGATCTCGGTGGGTGGGTTTCTCATCCCCTTAGAAAGTAGCATGCTCTTTGTAGTCATTTTGTAAAATAAGTCATCTTAGACTATCACCCGTTAATGCCTTGGGTGATAATGTGATTATTTTTAAAGATGATTTAAAGTGGCTATGGAGTAAAAGGCGAAAAGACCAAGCCCCAAGTTTGGTGAATGAGGTGAACTAGTTAATACCTCTGAACTACCTTATCTTCTAAAAATGGGGATATTATTCACCTGGAAGACCATTGCGAGGATTAAATGAGATAATGCTTGTGGTGTTTTGTGAGGCACTTGGTCTACAGTTATTGTTATATATATATATATACTTGTTAAAAAGATTAATAAAAACCACTTTAGGGTTTTAAGCAAAGGAATGACTCAATTAGATGTGTTCTTAAAAACATGGCTGTGTGGAGAATGAACTGTGAGGAGACAAAAGTAGAAACAGGGACATCAGAAGATCATGCATGATCAGGGGGAAAATTACAGGGTAAATAAACCAGATAAACTGAAGCAAGGATGATTCCCAAGCTTCTGGATTCAGCTTTGATTTCTATTTGTGGAAAAAGAGAGAGGTGATGGCTTAGGGGGAGAAGATAGTTCTTGTTTTTTGAAGATAGTATTTTCATTTTTTTTTTTTTTTAAATTTATTTTTATTTATTTAATTCCCCTCCCCTCCCCCGGTTGTCTGTTTTCTGTGTCTTTTTGCTGCGTCTTGTTTCTTTGTCCGCTTCTGTTGTCGTCAGCGGCACGGGAAGTGTGGGCGGCGCCATTCCTCGGCAGGCTGCTCCCTCCTTCGCGCTGGGCGGCTCTCCTTATGGGTGCACTCCTTGCGCGTGGGGCTCCCCTACGCGGGGAACACCCCTGTGTGGCAGGGCACTCCTTGCGCGCATCAGCACTGCGCATGGGCCAGCTCCACACGGGTCAAGGAGGCCCGGGGCTTGAACCGCGGGCCTCCCATGTGGTAGACGGACGCCCTAACCACTGGGCCAAAGTCCGTTTCCCTAGGATGACCATTTTTAAACTACATTATGAACTCTAATAGAAAGTACCTTTCAAAGCAGTATAGATGGAAGAGTATGAATGACATGAGACACTGTTAGGCCTTCACTGTTACTATATAGTTTATTTAAACCAAACTATGATAATACAGAGAGGAGACTGAGGTGGCAGCGGTCCAGAATCTTTGCGGACTAGATGCAAACTGCCTGGAGAAGAGTCCTTGGACCCATCCTCCAGTAATAGATAAGTCAGCTGCATAAATACAGAGAACATAAAACACACATTTCACAGCTTTTTGCTTTGCATTTCCATTTTAAACATGTATGTTACAACTTTACATTTTAAATTACTACTCCACTTATTTTGTGACAATGGATAAGAATGCAATGGTCCCATCCCCTTGACATATTTCAGTGGGTTACCAAACAAATCTTAACACATTAACATAAAAAACATCCAAAAAATTTTTAGATTAATACAAATGCTCTTCATGGTAAATGCGGAGAAAGAAAGGGAAGTGGAAAAACAAGACATTAACGGTACTTTAAATGAAGAGTACATCTTGCGGTCCTAAAAGTTTCATTCCTTTCCTCTGAGGGAAAATTCTTTTTAATGAATGGAAAAACTGAAGCAACATCATAATGTTCTAAAACAAGGAAAAACACTATCCTGACAGTGCTTAGATGCTTCCATAAAATAAATACAGCAGGTAGGAGAGCAAATACTACAAGCATTGGCTTGGTTTCTATTTCTATGCTTATAAAAAAAATTAAGCGTCTTTGTATGGACTGAACGGAGTTAGCCTGTGGGTGCTTGTACTCCAGAGGCTGTTTACATTCCAGGCCCGTCCTGCTGCGGGCTCTAGAGCAGCTGGCTGCACGTGGTTTCCCGGGGAGGGAAGAGTTCTTGTCTTCACTTGACTGCAGTGGGGTTTCTGGCTCAGTTACATGCTCATGTGTTCTGGAAGAACATATGAAATATCATCCCATGGATGGCGATACAGCCCCTGCTTCAGCCTCTTCTGATCAAGGTAGTGTCCTAAAAAGGAGCAAACATATCTTTTAATTGAAGTTCACAAAGTTTGGTGAGAGGGGAGAGGATAATGAAGGGAAATCCTTGTAATACAAAAAAGGTAGGTACAAAAAATGGGGACATAAATCCAGATCCATTCAATAGGTAGCCATCCTTGGTAGGAGGTAATTGTTGGATTTAATTTTATTTTCCTGGCCTAGCAAAAGTCAATTCTAAGAACAATGATAAAAATAAAGGGGAAGTTAAAGTAAAAAAGGAATGATTAAAAACAATGATTAAGGAAATTTAATATTTCTTTTGTAGAAGAAACTCACTGCATGAGTAAATGGTATAGCTGAACTATGAGGTAAAAACAAAAAAAACAAATAAAAAACAACACCTTAAAACAACAACGATGAACTCACCAATGAAGCCCATACTCCTTCCCAGCACAAAGATGCCATTGAGGGCCCCAATGTCAATATATTCATCAGCTTCCTCCCTGCAACACATAGTTAACTTGTATTTTTAAAGTGGCTCACATGACTGCCCTCCTCCCCAGTCAGTACCACTTCTGCCTGGAAATAAAAACTCTCTCTGGTTTCAAAGTAGAAAAAAGGAGTGCACTGGGTAGTAGGATCAGCAGCAAGTTTTGCTTTGTTTTTTTTACATCTCCAAATGTTCTAAATCCTCTATAATGAATATATATAACATGCATTATTATTATTATTATTATTATTATTATTTAGGACATACTGGGGGTTGAACCCAGGACCTCACTCATGGGAAGCAGGTGCTCAACTACATGAGCTATATGTGCTCCCCTGCATTGCTTTTATACTGGGGAGGAAACAACATCATCAACAATCAATAAATGTTATGAAGAAGAAAATGCTGTAAGGCTTACCGAGTAAAGGACCCACAGTTTCTAAGCATGTCTACAAATGCAACTCCAATGAAACCATCTACATTCAGGATAAGATTTGGTTTCTGGGAAAGAAAAAATTGGAAGTATTTATCATTATTTCTCATTTTTTCTTTACAATTTTTGTGCTACTACTACAAATTTTGACCACCATTTAAAAACCTTCTACCAAAACATCCCAGTTTGTTAAGAGAGGCTATGCTCTCACCCCATTCTGAATTCCCATGTCTGGAAAATGACCCAATGCTTAGGTCAGTACATGTTGCATTTAGTTATAGAACAGAAATAAAATCTTCCAGAAAATCAGATTTTATTCTAGCTGTACAAAATATGGCCTGGCTCCCATTCACCCCAAAGAAATTTACCCAAAATTATAATTAGGGAAGTTTTGTCTTGTTTTGTTTTTACCTTTGAGGTGGTAATCTTCTCTACTTCTAGAGCATAATCGAGCAGAGGTGTGGCAGGGAAGTGCTGTTTGACATAATCTTTGAGGATCTGCACTCGCATGTCTGGGTTGTTTATCTAGAAATTGATCCAAAGTTATAGAAAGACCCATTCAGAACACTGCTGTTAAAGGACACGTTTGTACTTGTGTTGCAGGTAGGTAGAATGAATATATCATACACAAGAGATCCACATGGATTGAGTCCATGTCGCATGTATTATGATACTGCTGTGGATTTAAGGTTTTTTAAGTCCTTTCACATCTCATTTGGGCCTCAAAACAACCTCTGTAGGTTCTCTCTTCTATGTTAACATAACAAATGGAGACTTGGAGATGTTCAGTGACTTAGCCATAGTCATAGGATGTTACGCAGCTGAAAATTGGGACCTGCTCACCCTCCAATCAGAAGTTTTAGGTCTTGCCACTAGGCCATGCTGCCCACCAGCTCTGTAGCCTGGTCAATCTGTAACTCAGTTCTACACTAAGCAAGCTCATGTTGGGAGTGGGAAAGCAAAGTATTCCCAAAATTTTAGGAAAATTCTAGGAAAACTCAGGACCTAAAAATCAGAACCTCCAATGACTGGAGATTAACTATCTGTTTAAAGACCCACCCTAAACTATAATTTGTGAAACAAATTAGGTATACCCCAAATCCCAAGGCCACGGGACTTCCTCCCTCAGAAAACAGACACACTAGGTCAGTATGGACCCCAGAAAAGAAGGAGTCCAAAAGACTAAGTGTGGCAGTGCAGGCTGGTGTTATCTTAGAAAGAGGCCCTGAAGAACCAGCGAGATGGCGGCGGAGTAAGGAGCTCCTAGAGTCGGCTCCTGCTGCAGGGCAGTTAGCAAACACCCAGAGCTCTCTGGAGCTAGCTGAAGCACCTGTTTGGGGGCTCCAGGAGGCCAGAAGAGCATTCTGCAACATCCTTGAAGGAGTGGGAGGAGACTGCCTATCTGCAGAGAAGACTTGTAAGTAGAGTGCTCCACACCACGGAGGCCAGTGCTCATCCTCCACTGGCGGCACAAGCTGCCTCAGGAGCTGTTCTGCGGCTGGAATTGAAAGCTCTATCTCCCCCAAAAGACATTTGGGGCACCAATTTCAGCTACCAATGAGTAAAGTTTGAGCCTGTCTGAGAGACAGAAAGAGGCCAGGAGCTGCCACCTTAACTCCACACCTGGCACGAGGGGAAGCAGAGCGGACTGAAAATCCCAGTGCTGGTGGGGACCGGCTTCTTCCCATCCAGATCATATTGCTGGTCTAGCCTAGGCCCCAGTGCCACCTCCAGCAGGGAGGAAGCTGCGGGGACCTATGCCAGTCTCTCCAGGAAATTACCAGCCAAGCTGCATAGGCCAGTGATTATCCTACTCTGGCTGTGTGAGCTGCCCCAGGGGCTACTCTGTAGCTGGAGCTGGAGGCTCCATTTCTTAGAAACGGGGGAGGAAGAGATGGTTGGCTGCCGATTTCTGCTGCTGATTGGCAGGCTCCGGCTGGCTAAGGTATAACCCTGGTTAACAGCTGGGGTGTGAACCAGCCCAAGTCAGAAAGAGGCCAGTAGCCCCCATTCTGACTCCGCCCCCAGCCTGAGGGGAGGCCAGGCTGACTGAACTCTCAGTGTCAGCAGGAACCAGTTTCTTTCATGCAGATCAGCCTGCAGCCTGCTTAGGCATCAGCCCCACCTCTGGCAGGGAGGAGGCTGAGGAGCCCTGCACCAGCCTTTACAGGTAACTGCAGGTAACTTTGGCTGGCATAGACTGAAAATCAGAAGTCTACCAGGGCAACTGTGATCATCTTAGACTCACACTGCATAGATTGCTGCCCATACCTGCAGTTCCATCCCTGCCCCAGGCAGGGGAGAAAGGGATGTGAAGCTTCATCAGTCTCTCTGGGCAACTACAGTCTAGGCCTGCACGTGGATTATTCCACACAGCTGTGACTCTGTCCCTACCCCTGGCAAAGGAGAAAGTTGGAAGAAGCTTCATTGGTCCCTGATGCAACGAGGACAGCTTGAGCCTCCACAGCTTACAGCACCAACTACACAACCACCAAGGGAGAAAGGATAGGAAGCCTAAACTAAAGAGAAAAACTGCACCCAGAATAAATACTCTTGTAAGCCAGATGCGAAGACACCAACAAAAAATTACAATCCACATCAAGAAACAGGAAGCTATGGCCCAGTTAAAGGAACAAGATAAGCCTCCAGATGACATAAAGGAGTTGAGACAACTAATCACAGATGTTCAAACAAATCTCCTTAATAAATTCAATGAGATGGCTAAAGAGATTAAGGATATTAAGAAGACACTGGATGAGCACAAAGAATAATTTGAAAGCACACACAGAAAAATAGCAGATCTTATGGGAATGAAAGTTGCAATAAATGAAATTAAAAAGAAAGTGGAATCATATAATAGCAGATTTGAGGAGGCAAAAGAAAGGATTGGTGAGTTTGAAGAAATGGCCTCTGAGAGTGAACATATAAAAGAACAGATGAAGAATAGAATGGAAATAATTGAACAAGGTCTCAGGGAACTAAATGATAACAAAAGGCATGCAAACATACATGTCATGGGTGTCCCAAAAGGAGAAGAAAAGGGAAAAGGGGCAGAAGGAATATTTGAAGAAATTATGGTAGAAAATTTCCCAACCTTATTGAAGGACATAGATATCCATGTCCAAGAATCACAATGTACTCCTATCTGAAAAAATCTGAATAGACTAACCCCAAGACACGTACTCATTAGAATGTCAAAGGCCAAAGACAAAGAGAGAATTCTGAGAGCAGCAAGAGAAAAACAATGCATAGCATATAAGGGATATCCAATAAGATTAAGTGCTGATTTCTCACCCAGAAACCATGGAGGCAAGAAGTCAGTGGTCTGATATATTTAAGATACTACAAGAGAAAAACTTCCAGCCAAGAATCTTCTATCCAGCAAGATTGTCTTTCAAAAATGTGGGTGAAATTAGAATATTCACAGATACACAGAAACTGAGAGAATTTCTAAGCAAGAGACCAGATTTTCAGGAAATACTAAAGGGTGTGCCAGAGCCTGAAAAGACAAGTCAGGAGAGAGGGGCTGGGAAGAGAGTCTAGAAATGAAGATTATATCAATAAAAGTAACTAAAAGTGTCAAAAGAGTGGTGAAAATAAAATATGACAGATAAAACTCAAATAGGCATAAACTTAACCAATGATGTAAAGCACTTGTATTCAGAAAACTGCAACTCAATATTAAAACAAATCAAAAAAGGCCTAAATAACTGGAAGAACATTCCGTGCTCATGGACTGGAAGATTAAATATCATCAAGATGTCAGTTCTACTCAAATTGATATACAGATTTAATGCAATCCTGATAAAAATTCCACCAGCATTAAAGAAAAAATTGAAAACACGATCATTAAATTTATTTGGAAGGGTAAGGAGTCATGAATAGCCAGAAACATCATAAAAAGGAAGAGTGAACCCTCATCTCCAGACTTTAAATCTTAATACCTACCTATAGTGGTAAAAACAGCATGGTACTGGCCTAAAGACAGACACAATAGACCAATGGAACCAAATTTGTGGTTCAGAAACAGACCCTCACATGTATGGTCAAGTGATTTTTGACAAGCCTGTCAAACTCACACAGCTCAGGCAGAACAATCTATCAACAAAAGGTGCTGAAAGAATTGGACATCCATAGCTTAGAGAAGGAAAGAGGACCCCTATCTCATACCTTATCCAAAAATTAACTCAAAATGGATCAAAAAACTAAAAATAAAAGAACCATAAAACTTCTCGAAGAAATTATTGGAAAATATCTTCAAGACCTGGTGGTAGGTGGTAGATTCTTAAAGGAGGTAAGAGAAGGACTGAGTGGACTACTGATGTCTAATGTATGTAGAAGTTTTAATTAGTTTTACTTCTGGGAAGTGGACTTGGCCCAGTGGTTAGGACATCCGTCTACCATATGGGAGGTCCATGGTTCAAACCCTAGGCCTCCTTGACCCGTGTGGAGCTGGCCCATGCGCAATGCTGATGCACGCAAGGAGTGCTGTGCCATGCAGGGGTGTCCCTGCGTAGGGGAGCCCCATGCACAAGGAGAGCCGCCCAACACGAAAGAAAGTGCAGCCTGCCTAAGAATGCGCCGCCCACATGGAGAGCTGACACAAGATGACGCAACAAAAAGAAACACAGATTCCCATGCCACTGACAACAACAGAAGCAGACAAAGAAGACACAGCAAATAGACACAGAGAATAGACAACCAGGGCGGGGGGGAAGGGGTGAGAAATAAATAAATAAATAATCTTTTTAAAAATTTAATTATTTTACTGTAAAGGTATGGAAATGTATAGAGTGGATGGTAACACAGTGAGTAACAGCTAGTTTATAAATGGGGATATGACTGAAAATGGTAGTCTAGTTATATAAATGCTAATTGACAGAATGCTAGAGAATAATCTAGGAAGTGGATAGCACAGTAAACTAAGAGGTGGATGAGAATTATGGCTGATGGTACAGATGCAAGAGTGTCCTTTGTTAGCTAGAACAAATGTATATCACTACTACAGGGTGATGGGAATGTGAAGAAGCATGGGAAAAATACAGCTGGAGTGACCTATGGACTATGGTTAGTAGTAATAATATAATATTCTTGCATCTATGCAAAAGATGTACTGTGTTGATACTGAGGCAGTATGGAAAATGTGAGCCAAATGTACACTATGGACATGGTAACAATCAGATGATATTATTTTATCTGTAGCAAATGACACACCACATTGTGGTGTGTTGATGGAGGGGTGTTGTTTGGGAATTCTGCACATATGCATGATTGTTTTATAAGTTTACAACTTCTGTCATAAAAAAATGTATTAAAAAAAAAAAGGGTGGGTTGGAGGAAAAACACACCAAATGTAAGATAAGGACTATGATTAGTAGTAAGATTTTGACAATATTCTTTCATAATTTGTAAAAAAATGTCTCATAACAATGCAAGGTGTTGGTGGAGGGTTGATGTAGGGGACCCCTGTATCATGTTATACATGTTTGCTTTGTAAGTTCACAACTTTTACTATACACTTAATTGTTTATGTATATTCATATATAAATGATATAAAGATAATAATAGGATTGGTTAGGGGAAAAATACTTTGTTTAGTAGTAATATTTTGACAGTGCTCTTTAATTATTAGTTAAAAAGTTTTAAAAACAATGCAAGTTATTGGTGGTAGGGTGAAATGTTTTATAAATTTGTTTGATGTTATATGTTTGTTTTGTAAGTTCACAACTATTATACACTTATTGTTTATATATGTTTAAGTGATATATTTCAATTAAAAAAAAAAAGAAAAACAATAAAGAGGCCCTGAGCTGTGAATGGAGTGGTATTGTCTGCTCGTGAGCTAGGGTCAGCTGAGTGAGGTTCAGCGAAGTCTGGTCCCTCAGAACTAACTAGCTTCCCTGGTTCCGATCCAGTTCTTGCTCACCAAGCAACTTCTGGATGTCTAACCTGAGCTGGCCAAGCATTTGGATGTCTGGCAGGGATGTCCAGAATCACATGCTATGGGGAAGGTTCAGTCCTTATCTCACCCATTCAGGCAGGACTTCTTGTGTTAACGTGACTCATGCTCTCACCCTGACCAGTGTGGTGCCTGACTAAAGGCTTCTGGAGCTACAGAGTCAAGGACCCTAGGGCTAAAGGGTCTACCCTGTAAGGTCCTGAGCAGCTGCCAGCAACCTGCTCTATTTCACTTCCCTTTCTAAACTCCACATGCTACTAGGATACACAGAGGACTAACTGTCCCATATGAGACTGTACTAACTGCTTAAACTATATACTGTCTTTCCCCATGGTTCTCTCCTAAGCAGGCCTGATATGATCATACTTTCTGCCAGGTTTAACCACATGACTCGCTTTGGTCACTGAAATGTGAGCGGAAATGAACCAAGGGCACCTTCCAAGCAGAAGCTTTAAGAACCTTCACATAGTTTGGTCATTGCTGTTTCCTTCAGACATGACACTTGTACATCCCAGATTGGGGCCACTCTGTCAGCATGGGCCCCAGAACAAAGAAGACATAGAACAGAGCTGCAGCCAACCGACAGTGGATGTAGTATGTGTAAGAAATAAATCTTGGGAAACGGACTTTCGCCCAGTGGTTAGGGCGTCCGTCTACCATATGGGAGGTCCGCGGTTCAAACCCTGGGCCTCCTTGACCCGTGTGGAGCTGGCCCATGTGCAGTGCTGATGCGCGCAAGGAGTGCCGTGCCACGCAGGGGTGTCCCCGCGCAGGGGAGCTCCACGCGCAAGGAGTGCGCCCATGAGGAAAGCCGCCCAGCGTGAAAAGAAAGAGCAGCCTGCCCAGGAATGGCGCCACCCACACTTCCCGTGCCGGGGACGACAACAGAAGCAAACAAAGAAACAAGACGCAGCAAATAGACGCCAAGAACAGACAACCAGGGGAGGGGGGGAAATTAAATAAATAAATAAATAAATCTTTAAAAAAAAAAGAAAAGAAAAAAAAGAAAGAAATCTTTGCAGTTGTAAGCCACTGAGATCTTTGGAGTTATTTGTTACCACAACATGTATCAGCTGACTGATATACTCCCTTAACTCTAACATTAGTCCTTTCTCCCATTAGGTTTATTTTGCAAGCTATAGTTACCAAGTTTCCAGTTCATCATATATTTATACCATACTTGACAAAGATGGAAAACGTTTATGGGCAATCTAATTATAACATGGAAAAAATAATGTGGTGTCTGTCAACAGGTTCAAAGCTTTGTAGTTCAAAGCTGGGAGGTGGGGAGGGTTGAGCGCTTGGGAGATGCCAAACTAGATTGGTGTTCTCTTATCACCATCTACCCGTCTTCCAGGGCCTACCCCAAAGGACAGCAACAACTTACCGATTTCACTCGGTGGCCAATGCCCATGATCAGTTTTCCTTCCTTTTTCATCTTGTTAACAAATTCCATGGGGATAATACCGCTGTCAAAAGCTTTACTGAACATCTTGGCTGCTGCATCCAAGGCACCCCCAAACCGATCCCCCTGTAGGAGAAACAATCCCAGGTTGCCCTGAGCTGCAAGGGGCTCCCTCAGCTTCGCAGGCACACTAATCTGAAATGTTCTCAAGAGTCCCTGTCAAAGGGTTTTACACTCAGGGGCTCCCCGTAGAATCTGTTGGGGCTAAGACACATGATGCCGAAGCACTTTTCCCACAGTTCACCTCCCAGGGTGACAATACTTACTATGGTGAGCAATCCTGAGGTGAGGCTAGAGACCAGGTCCTTTCCGGCCCGTGCACAGATGATGGTGTTGTGAGCACCAGAGACAGCAGGCCCGTGATCTGCTGTCACCATCAGGCACATCTCAATGAACTGGCAGGAATACTTGGGCAACCTAGAGGAGGGTGAGTGAAGAGGCAGGGAAAGGAGGGTTGGAAGAGAGGTCAGCTGCTGACTATAAGGTATGCTGACAAGGCCATATCTTCTTTTCCATTCAAGAAGGGCGGCAGCCTCCCAATCCAAGTTTATCACAAAACAAGGCAAAACTTCCTGATTCTCAGGCAGTTGTGGACTTCACTATCAAATACTGCTTCTAAAAATAGAGCTAGTCAGACACAAAAGGACAGATATTGTATGATTCCATTTATATGAAATAACTACAATAAGCAAAATTCAGAGACAAAGTAAAGCATACAATTACAAGGGGAGCAGTGGAACAGAGGGTTGATGTATAATGGGTACAGGGTGCAAGGTTTGTTTGAGGAGAGGGAATTTTGTAATAAAGGGTGGTTATAGCACATTGTAAATATAATTGATAGTACTGAACTGTATACTTCAAAGTAGTTAAAATGGGAAAGATTATGTCATATATATGCTACCACAATATTAAAAAAAAAAGAGACAGATTAAGGAAATTAAATGCAGTAATAGATCATGAACTGAATCTAATAAAATGGAGAAGAAAATGCCCAAAAGGACAAATGAAAACAGTATTAAAGTGGTTATATAAATGAGTGTCCTTGTTTTTAGTAAATGGGGGTGGGGGAAAGGTATACACTGGAATTTAATGTATGTATTATTTCTGTATTATTTTTCAACTTCCTGTAAGTTCGAATTATTTCAAAATAAAAAGTGAAATGCCCCAACTAATATGAAGAATGAAGTTGGAGGTGTGAGGATGCAAAGCAGATAGGGTGAAAGCTGCTCAGGTGTTGCAACCTGTGCACTTTTTCCAGGGAGGGTCCAAATCAGAACCAAGACCCATCCCTCCATAGGTGAGGTTATGACAAACCAAGGCTTCAATCTGGCCTAGTGCCCAGTGCCACCCCAAGCCAGAGCTCTGGCTTGGAAGTATGGACCACATGCTCATGGGTCCCCTGGCCCAGTCATCAGTCCCAGGAGAAGGATCAGAGGAACCCTTCTTTAACATTCAGGCTGGTGAGAGACAAGGTTTGCAAAGAGGACACAATATGAGGTACTTTAAACTATGTCTGGTAGTAACTCTACTAGGCCCACCCTTTAAGCTACCAGAGTCCTCAGCTCTCCTCTACTAATCCCTACCTTTTTCTTAGAAGGCCTGCACTTATGCTGTCCCATATCCTTAAAAGTTCCCAAGATCCCTGACGAGGTCATTGTTTTCTACTCTTCTGGGTTGAGACTGGCCTTTCTGTCTGACAACAGCCTATATGCTCTGTGACCATAAAGACTGACCCTGGACGCACTCCCCAAGCCTACCCACCCTCACTGCTTTGTAACTCCTTCTGCCCTCCACGGCCTCACCTTCTCTGGAACCAGAGGAGGCCGAGGACCCCGCCAATGCCCATCTCCTCCTTGAAGACCTCGGTGATGGGCATGCCTGCATAGATGAGCTCTTGCCCTCGTTCGTCACAGATGCTGGTCATGAATGAGGCAGGTTTGCGGATCAAGCCCAGCTCCTGAGGTGAGGCAGAGGGAAGGAGGGCCATAGTGACCAATGAGATTTTCCCAGGACTGCCCTACTGCCTGGGTCTCAGAATCAAAGGGTCCCAAAACGGCTTCAATTCTAGTGGCCAAGTAACAACTCTCAGATGTGAACACACCCATTTCTTCACACCCTTACAAATATAAAATTTTATCACAGAATTTTTTTTCTTTGCTGACCTGATAAGGGCAAACAGGTTGAGCATTTTTTCATGCTGAAAGGACATTTCCTACCCTTTTTTCCTAATGGGCTATTGGTCTTTTTAAAACGGATTTCTAAGAGTCCTTATATATCAAAGGAAATTACTATAGCTTGTCATGTATCATATCCCCTTTGGACAATTAGGCAGAGTGGAGTTGTAACTTCACTCCTGAAACCCTTTAGCAAATGCAAAACAACTCTAGGAAATTATCTGACTCCAGGCCCCTCCATTTTCAAGTCAGGTGACACAGCTGTGGGAGACACATGGCTGTCCCCTGGCCCTCTTGGGCCCCACACTGTTTTACTAGTTGGTTAGAGGGGACAATCTTACAAGCTGACTCCAGCACACAAGGAGTGGCCAGAACCCAAGAGTCAATCATCAGGGTTTCTTCTTTTTTTTTTTAAATTAAACTATTTTTTTATCTATTTTATTGAAATGCATTCATAAAACATATCCATCTAAAATATACAATCAATGGCATTTGGTAAAATCAGAGTTGTGAACTCATCAGTGTAAGCAATATTAGAGCATTTCCATTACTCTAAAAGGAAATACCCCCTATCCCTTAGTAGTCAGCTCTCAATCCCTCTATCTTTTCCCTGTCATACATAACTAATAATCTATTTCCATCTCAATATATGTATTTATACTTAGATTTTGCATATATGAAGGCAAACAATAGGTAGTACTTTGTGTCTAGTTTCTGTCAATTAGCAAACTTCCATTTTTATACTTGATGGAACAATATTAATATATTACTATAGCCTACAGTCTATAGTTGGCTTTGGTTGTATTTTTACCCAAATATTACCCTATTATTAAGGTCTTGTAATATTAACGTACATTTGTTCTGTTTCAGAGAAAAGCATTCTAAAAATGCACTATTAACCACACTCATTTTCTACACGAGGGTTTCCTATCCTATGCAGTCCCATGTTTCACTTTATTTATTTATTATTATTATTTTTAAGACACATAGATCACACAAAAAGGGTTTCTTCTAAAGCCCTTAGAGAAGCCTCCCTTGGTTTAGAGCATGCAGAGGCGACTACCTAGTTGCTCTAACTAGTTGGGAGGGTATGATTTCTAGGGGCTTGAACTAAATCAATTCAAGAGCCTTAAAGTCCCCAACCCCAAATCTCCCACGCCTCACTGTAGGGACACACAAGGCACCTACCCTGGCCCAGGAATAGTCCATTGGCACTGTCGGTGGCGGCACCTCCTGAGCAGGTACAATGACTCCTTTGAGTACAAGATCCTCATACACAGACCTGGGAGGGTGGAGAAGGGGCAGAAGACATCCACATGAATTTTATTATTCTGCACTCTTCTAAGCCATCCCAGGAACACCCCTCTGATCCCCAAACACGTGAGCATTCTTTAGCTCTGCACTCTCTACTGTCAGCAGCTAAATGAAAAAAGTACTAGCCAAGTATGCTCTCTCCAACCCCCAACCCCTGAATAGGGCTTTCCAAAAAGTAGAATCTGGAGGCCAAGGAAAGAGAGAAGAGGAACAGTCCAGGCAGATTTAAGAGACAGAAGCAGAGATAGACAAAAAGATATTCAATAACTCTTTAATCAGTCTAGATGCTTCTGTGTCCATGCCCATCTCTCATTTGTGGCCTCCAATGGGGCCACATTTCAATACCAGCCTGAATGGTCTATAACTGGGCAAGAGAAAGTTGCTGCTTCCACAAACAAAACAAAACCTAAAGACAAAGAAAGGATTTGGGACCATCCATATAGCTGTACTGGATGCCCAAGAAGGATCAGGAATACGAGATCCCCTAAGTCAGAGAAGCTGTTGTCCACAGAAGGGACCTGGAAAGGAAGAGGGGAGCTGGCATCTTCCCCAAGGTCGACTTACTGGATGATTTCTCCAAGCTCATCAAAACTCCGGGGCACAAACACTCCTGCCTCCTTCAAAGCCTTGTTCTTGGCTACTGCAGTTTCAGACGCCTGGTTGGCACAAGCTCCAGCATGGCCAAACTGTACCTGAAAGGCAGAGAGTGGCTTTACTGGGCTTGTTAATCCCCTAAGAAAGAACACAATGAGAAATGTCAGCACTGTGTTACGTGTGTTACTTGAAGCACTTCTTTCAAGCCTCAATAAGCTCACTTTTTAGGGACGATAGATAATTCCCATTTTATAGATGAGGAAACTGAGGCACAGAGAAGTTCAGAAGCTTAATCAAGGTCACACAACTAGTGTGTATTAGAGTTTGAAAATCCACTTCTTAAGTCACATTTAGCTTCCTCTGGGATAGTGGTGAGAGAGATGAGGAGCAGGAGTTAGTTCTGAGTGACAGAAGATAAATGAGGTTTCAAACTGGCAGCCTTAGGCTAAGTTGAACTCATAAACATAAGCTGATTCGTTGTCCCACATATACTTTTTCTATAAAATATGCACCAATATTTAAAATGAAATATTTCATTTAAAAACACAATTTCACACTTTCTTTTCAAAGAAGGTCTTGCATCACCAGGTCCATAATCCTATATGGCATCAATCACCAACAGCCAAGCAGTGACTGCCCTCTTCAGGCAAAGTAAGCACTGAGGTCAACTATAAACCTGATTATTGGATATGGGGATTAACTGGTTATACAGTGAGCAAGAGGGAAGAAAAAGCCAATCAGAAAAGAAGAGTTAGAAAGAGCATCTGCCTACCATATAGGAGATCCAGGGTTCAAACCCAGGGCCTCCTGACCCATGTAGTGAGCTCACCCATGTGCAGTGCTGATGCGCACAAGTGCCATGCCATGCAGGGGTGTTCCCCGCATAAGGGAGCCCCATACGCAAGAAGTACGCCCCGCAAGGAGAGCCACCCCACGCGAAAAAAGCGTAGCCTGCCCAGGTGTGGTGCCGCACACACAGAGAGCTGATGCAGCAAGATGACACAACAAAGAGATAGATTCCTGGTGCTGCTGACAAGAATGTGAGCAGACAGAGAACACACAGTGAATGCACACAGAGCAGACAATGGGAGCGGGGTGGGGAAGGGGAAAGAAATAAATAATAAATCTTTGAAAAAAAAGATCTAAGTGAAAATTGTGTCTTTTTTTTTTTTTAAGATTTATTTGCTTATTTATTTATTTATCTATCTCCCCCCCCACCCCAGTTGTCTGTTCTGTGTCTATTTGCTGCGTCTTCTTTGTCTGCTTCTGTTGTTGTTAGTGGCACGGGAATCTGTTTTTGTTGCATCATCTTGTGTTATCTTGTTGTGTCAAGCTCTCCGTGGGTGCAGCACCATTTCTGGGCAGGCTGCACTTCCTTTTCGCACCGGGCGGCTCTCCTTACGGGGCGCACTCCTTGTGCATGGGGCTCCCCTACATGGGGGACACCCCTGCGTGGCACGGCACTCCTAGCACGTATCAGCACTGCACATGGGCCAGCTCCACACAGGTCAAGGAGGCCCGGGGTTTGAACCGCGGACCTCCCATATGGTAGACGGACGCCCTAACCACTGGGCCAAGTCCACCGCCGAAAACTGTGTCTTTAATCAAGCAAAGGGGAGGGGAATGGTAATATAATCATATCTAACCCATTTATAACACTTACTATGTCCAGGCACTTTTCTAAGAGCTTTGTGCTCATTTAATATTTCCAATAACTACTACTATTCCCTATAAATAAGGAACTGAAAGCACAGAGGGGTAAAGAAACCTGCTAAAGGTCACAAAGCTAATAATATGTGGTGGCATTTGAACCCAGCCAATTTGGCTTCAGAGTCTGCCCTTGATCACTAAATATAATGAAAGGGGCCAGTAATGGTAAAAAAAGGCAAGGAAGCACTGCCCAGTTAACAAAGCCTGAGAATACATGCCTTCAAGATGCCTTACGGAGTGCAGCGTGGGTTCTAATGCATTCTTTGCAGGACTTAATTTGCATAGGTGGAAGGGGTAGGAAGAGATTCTGTACTCAAACTTAGAAAGTGCTGGGTTCGAGGAAGCTGTAAGTTTAACTGAGATTTCTTAAAACTAAAACCAAAATTTCTAAGAATGATTCAGGTTATATAGCATTTTCCTAGCTTACAGAGCCTGCTTTTCTGTTTGGTTTGTTTTCTGTTTTGTTTCGAGGACCATTACCACAGGATCAGTGTTTTGTGGACCATACTTCTGAAAAGTGCCACATCCACAATACCCACTTGTCCCTATCTTCCCAGTTCTTTTTTTTTTTAATTTAAAGTTTCTTTTATTTATTTATGCCTCCCCCCTTGTTGTTTGCAGTTGCAACACCTGCCCACCTTCTCCAGGAGGCACTGGGAACCGAACCTGGGACCTCCCACGTGATAGGCCGAAGCCCAACTGCTTGAGCCACATCTTAATTCAGTTTTTCTGGCTTGCTGATGAGGAGAGAATCTATTGTGTTCCTATCTTATGTCCTCTACCAGCGGAAAATTCAGCAAGGTCAAGGACTGTGACCTGTTAAAGAATTTAAAAATCATCTATTCATTGGCAGTCACTCTACTATTTATTTTAGGGTGTGTTTGAAATTTCATAAAAAGCTTTAAAAAAAATTTTAATTAAAAAAAATAATAATAATTTAAAAAGCACCTCTTGAGGACCTGCCATTAACAGGAGCAAGGTGCTTATACTCTTGGTGGTCAGAGAGGGCAAAGCAAATTGAAGAAAACATAATGGAGAAGGAGGGAGGAATTATTTTTGGTGGGGGGTGGGGTGGTCGTGAAGAAGAAATAAAACCAGGGGCAGCTTCATGGAATAAGTGGGTTAAGAATGAGAATATATAATTACTAAGACCTATACATGCCAGATCTTTCACAATTACCTTCTTGTTTAATTCACACATTAACCTTGTATCTTCCTCATTTTAGAGCTCAGGAAAATGAGATTCAGAGAGAATAAATGACTTGCTCTAGGCACACAGACCTTCCAACATGTGATTTCAAAGCCTGTGCAAGGAGGGCAACTCTGGGAAGAATGGGCAGGATTCTTTGGTCCTCCCCCTCTCCTTTACTTAGAAAACACAGACACATACACACTCATATACATATACAGTTTATACTGACACGAAATGGATATCATAAGCATTTACTGCAGCCTGCTCTTTTTTTTTTTTTTTTAAGGATTTATTTCTCCCCACCCCTGGCTGTTTTTCACTTGCTGTGTCTGTTCATCTTGTTTCCTTAGGAAGCACTGGGAGCCAAACCCGGGACCTCTGATGTGGGAGGGAAGTGCCTTATCTCTTGAGCCACTTCAGCTCCCTGCTTTGTTTGGTCTCTCATTATGTTTTCCTCCCTCCATGTCTTGCTGCATCATCTTATTGCATCAGCTCGCTGTGCCTGCCTGTCGTATCAGCTTGCTGTCTTCTTTAGGATGCACAAGGAACCTGTGCTCCCTGCTTTGTTGTGTCTCAGTAGGTTTTCTCTTCTTAAGTCAGCTTGCCATACCTGCCCATCGTGCCAGTTTGCTATCTTCTTTAGGAGGCACTGGGACGCAAACCAACAACCTCCTATGTGGTAGGCAGGAGCCCAGTCGCCTGAGCTACATCTGCTTCCCGGCCTGCTCTTTCTTACTTTTAATATACCTTAAACTCTTTCTAAATTAATGTATCAAGCTCTACCTGATTCTTTTTGTGCCTGTACAGTTTTCCATTTCACAGATGTTTCACAATTACACTGATAAGCATTAAATTGTTTCTGATTTCTACTGTTACAATGTTGCCATGAATATCATTGTACAGGGAAGTGGATCTGGCTCAATGGATAGAGCATCCCCCTACCACATGGGAGGTCCAGGGTTCAAACCCAGGGCCTCCTGACCCATGTGGTGAGCTGACCCATGCACAGTGCTGATGCGCACAAGGAGTGCCATGCCACGCAGGGCTATCCCCCGTGTAGGGGAGCCCCATGCACAAGGAGTGTGTCCCCACAAGGAGAGCGGCCCCATGCAAAAAAAATGCAGCCCACCCAAGAGTGGTGCTGCACGCACAGAGAGTTGATGCAGCCAAGATGACACAACCAAAAAGAGACACAGATTCCTGGTGCCACTGACAAGAATGCATGCAGACACAGAAGAACACATAGTGAATGGACAGAGAGCAGACAATGGGGGTCAGGGGGGAAGGGGAGAGAAAGGAAAAAATCCTTGTACACTAACTTGAAAACATTTTTGCATACAGTATTCTTAGGATAAATCTGTAGAAATGGAAATGCTGGTACAAAGGGAATGTGCATTTTCTTTTTTTTTTTTTTTTTTGAAAATATAAACAAAATAATTTACTTGATATTCCAAAAATTTTTTTTACATTCAGACTCTTAACTTATTTGATTCAGAGTCATTAATGTTTATGATTTGCTACACAAAGTTGTTCTCCGATGCCATCTAGAGCTTTGGTGATGAGCATTTCATTAAAGAGCACTCCACCATTGTCTCTGGACTTTTCATTTGAGCTGCTAACATCTACTAAGCAAGTTTGATGCTGATGCTTTGCTGGTATCAATGGAAGGTTTTTGGCTCTCAGTCAGGACATGGCTTTTTCTTTGGCTTTTATAATAGGGGGATGTGCATTTTACAATCGGACAAATATTGTCCTACTGAGGGGAAGGCAAGCACTCTAGAGAAAAAGAATAGTGTCACAAAGGCTTACCGGTAGGAAAAATTTAAGGTTTAAGCAGGAGGGATTATTGTTAAAAGAAGCCTTGAAAGCTAAGTCTCATCATTTTATACAAATAGCACTCAGGACAAGGCCTCATCATTGGAGGCTGCTCGGTGGCTATTGATGACCTGATGTGGGTGACAAGTATGTTTCCCTTGGTTCACCATCCACCACTGGATGGGACCAGCCATCTTCAAGATAGAAGATTCTCTAAGCTGGAGCACAGGGCTGAGATCTGGTTTATAATACCCCAGCAGAAGCCCAATACAGGCTCAGACGGTGTTTAAATTTTACATTTATATTAAGCGCCGGATACTTTCACATACATTGTCATTTTAACCATCATTAACCCCAAGAACAAGCGTCCATTCCTTCTATAACCTCTCTCCACACAGACCCTCTCACCAGGCCCCTGTCCAACTAAGTTTAGGATGTCTCTCCTTCCTTCCTTTTTTTTTTTTTAAAGAAATATTTTATTTATTTCTCTCCCCTTCCCCCTCTCTGTTGTCTTCTCTCTGTCCATTCGCTGTGTGTTCTTCTGCATCTGCTTGCTTTATCTGGCAGCACTGGGAAATTGCGTCTGTTTTTTGCTGTGTCATCTTGCTGTGTCAGCTCTCCTTGTGTGTGGTGCCACTCTGGGAGGAATGCGCTTTTTTCACGCGGGCCGGCTCTCCTTGCGGGGCGCACTCCTTGCACTTGGGGCTCTCCTACGCAGGGGTGCCCCTCCATGGCATGGCATCCTTGCGCGTGGCAGCATTGCATGTGGACCAGCTTACCACATGGGTCAGGAGGTCCTGGGGATCAAACTCTGGACCCTCCATATGGTAGACAGGTGCTCTATCAGTTGAACCATATCCACTTCCCCTCTCCCCTTCCTTCTTGATCCTTGATCTCCCTTTCACTCAACAAACTTCTCCTCCCTTATGATGCAGTTTAAGTATCACCTTTTCAGCTATTCCAGACTGTGGGTTATGACCTGACTCCAATCCCCCACAGTAGCGTTTCTTCCCCCTAAAGGGACACAGAGCCTTGGTCTCACCTACTCTGCTCATGAGTCTGTTTATTCCAACCAGACATAAGCCCCTAGAGAGTAGGGCCATGACTGGACTTGGAAGCAACCAAGCAAAGTCATCGACATTTACCGAAAGAAGCTGCTTAGTAAGAATGCTAACACAGTTCCCTTCTTGCCCCTGCCCCACCCAGAAGCGAGCAGTGTGGGTCATACCTCCGAGGAGAACATGGTGGCACAGGTCCCAATGCACCAGCAGACCACAGGCTTGGTGATGCGGCCCTCCTTGATGCCCCGACAGATCTTATATTCCTCAGTGCCCCCTATCTGCCAAACAACAGGGAATAAGAAAAAGCCCACAAGTTAGCAGAGCTCATCCAGCATTGCCAGCCAAATTCACCAGGATCAGGAAAACCAGACTCCAAGTGAGCAGGGCCTAAAGTCACCTGGGAGTTACAATCTGGCTAAAAAATAAGGAGGTATGGGCTTTGGTCACATAACAAGTAGGTATTCTGCCTGGAAGCCTCAGAATGCATGCAAGGAGGAACTGTAAAGGGACAGCAGGTCTTGTAGGGGAAGTCCCTGGGATATGCCCTTACTGATTTGGGGGCATAAGATAATTAGGAACATAGCTGCACAGAAACATGAGCAAGGGATGGGGTTACAGATTTCTCCCAACTTTAAAACGAATGCCCTTTTTACTCAGCTATCCACATGGTAGAGTCCACAGGCAGCCAGTGCAAAGCTTCTCCTTTATTGGAGCTATGTCCCATGTCACCAGGAGGTAAGAACTCCTTTTTCAGGAACATACATGCCCACAGTGTTCACAGTGACAATCACTAGACCTCAAAGTCTAGGGGGTGGGATTACCAGGAATTGTCACTTTAAGTTGTATTTAACCAAAATGCTTGACTTTTTTAAAAAAACTGACATCACGCATTATTTTTACAATCAGAAGATACAGCTGTTTGTTGTTTGTAAAATAACTCACCTCTCCAAGAACCACAATCATTTTGACTCCTGGAGTGTCCTGATAACGTAAGACGTGGTCCATAAATGTTGAGCCAGGGTACCTGCCCAGAGCAGGGGGCAAACAAATCAGGAGGAAGCTTAGGTGAGGTGTGTGTACAGGTGTGGGAGGCATGCTCATGCTCATGCTAGGAACACTGTGGGTGGGGGTGCCCCGTGAGGGTCCAGACATATCTTAGGGATAATGGGGGCACAATCAAAGTGAAGGAAGAATTTTTAAATTCACATAAAAGATCAGGCACAAAATAAGACCCATAGAGGTCTATCCGGCAGTAAGAGATGCCCTGTAGAACACATGTAGTGGTTGTAAAATATGTCCAGAGGGAGCAGATGTGGCTCAAGCAGTTGAGCTCCTGCTTCCCACAAGGGAGGTTCTGGGTTTGGTTCCCGGTGCCTCCTAAAAACAAATAAAAACAAACGAAAAAACCAACTCAGGTGAGCTGATATGGCTCAGTGGTTAAGAGCCGGCTTTCCACATATGAGGTCCTGAGTTCAATCCCTGGCACCTCAAAAAAAAAAAGTCCACAAGTTCTCTGAAAAAGGTAGAGCCTGATTCCTCACCTCTTGAAAATGGGCCAAGGACTTAGTGATTTTCTCCCAATGAATAAAAAGTGAAAGAAATGACTCTGTGACACTGACTTCTAAGGCTAGATTTTAAAAAGAATAGTTTCTGCCTGGCCCTCTCTCTTAAAGTGCTAACTCTGGGGGTCATGTCCTGAGGACACCCAAGCAGCCTGCAGATGCCCACACTGAGAAGAATGTGAATGAGCTGGCTGCAGCCCTGCTGTCATCTGACTGTATAACCTTGCAAGAGACCCCAAGCCAGAACCATCCAACTAAGCCTTTTACAAAATAATGAGAATTAATACAACATGCCAAGCTATGTCCCACAGAACACCAAAGACGGCAGGTTTTTACTGGGAGTTCTGTGCTTTTTTCCCCTTATTGTCACATGAGTTTGCAAAAAGACTGCTTAAGGCCAACCTGGCATCTCTGCACATTTTCATGTGCCTATGGTATGCTCAAGAACATTACAGATCCCAAGGGGACAATACAACAAAGCAGCATTTTCCATACTTCTTTGACCAGGACCTCTTATCAGGGAGCACCTGCAGACTAGGGTTCCCAGGCTACACCCCTGAAAACTTGAGTCAGACTGTCTCCTCACCCATACATCCCATCTGAAATGACTTGGTGAAGCTAGGGAGGGACAAGGTGACTCTGTCTCCCAATAGCTTTTGGCCTCTGAGCTAAACAGTAGTAGCAACAATAACCAATCCTAACGGTGAACATTTATTATGAACTTACTGAGGACCAGGCACTACTCTAAGATAACACTCTGACGATTTGCTGATTTTTGTTCCCACTGACACAGAGACTAAGAATACTCCCGTTAATTACCAGCAGCACTTCTGCACACTTACTCATTAAGTGCTGGGCCCTGTGCTAGGCACTGTATGTACATTATCTCAGGAATGCACTCCACAGTCTCATGAGGTGGGTGCTATTATTTTACCCATTTGATGTGTAAGGATGATAGAGGTCTAGGGAGGTTAAGTACCCTGCCCAGGATGCCCCACCTGGTAAACAGGGCAACTGGGATTTGAACCCCTTGGTCAGATTTCAGAGTTGGCCCTGCTCACCCACGTCATCCTGTTGGCTCCCTATGGCCACACCTCAGACAACAAACAGAATTACCCCAAAAGACCAAACACCTTTTATAAGCTCCATCCTGTAATTTGACTTTCTGCTCGTGTCAGTCCTGTGACAAGAACAAAGATGCCTTGGGCCTGGAACTCAGTGGCAGTGAGCCAAGACAAGGAGGCAGCTGTCTTACTCCTGGCTTGCTGCTCTCAGTCAGGCCTCAATACCTCAGTGCAGGAGCTACCTCTTGCGGCCCACTGCCCACTGATCACCTGTCCCCGCCAATGGCCACGCCTTCATAGACACCGTCCGTGGTCCGGGAGATGATATTGTTGAGCTCGTTGGACATGCCTCCAGAACGTGAGACATAGGCCACGCTGCCAGGGCGGTACAGCTTGGAGGCCAGGATATTGTCTAGCATTCCACCCGTATTCCCAATCTTAAAGCACCCAGGCTTGATGCCTCCAACCTGTAGGGGCGAAAAGAGCAGTTAGGGACGAAGGGAGGGAGAGCAAATTCCTGAATAACCACAGGGCTCAGGGAATCATGAAGCTCCGGGGCTGCCCAGTCCACTCTGGCCAGGCTGGGAAGAAAATGGCCAAGAGAACTAACCTGCTCACTGAGTTTCCTGCTTAGGAAGACTCTCTTCTCTCCCTCAAAAGGCATTACAGAAAAAAGGAAAGCCTTATTTGTAAAGCATGGCTCACTACTGTAGATTCAGATATGTACACTCAAAGTTAGGTCACCTTCCTTGCTCCAAGGGGGCTATAGCACCCAGAAAAGGTCACTGGCCTAGAATACAGGTGAGCTTCTCTGTTAAAAATCACCCCCTGCCTCTGAAATGAAAGGTTTCTTTCTTAATTCAAAAATAACTTCAGGCGAGCGGATGTAGCTCAGTGATTGAGCACCTGTTTCCCATGCATGAGGTGCCGGGTTCAATCCCTGGTATCTTCTAAAAAAAACTTAGCTTCAGACAAACTTTAACACAGTAACTAAGGAAAAATAAAAAAATACCCACAGAATAATTTCTTCTTACTTGAAGCTCTTTGGGTCAAAAAATAATGCTTCTAGGTAGCTTCTTCTTTGGTTTGTAGTTAAAGGAATAATCATAGACTCTGCAATGGTTGTAGGAAGATAGACAAATACTTAAGAAAAAAAAAGTCCTTCACTAGTCCCCTGAAACTATATAAAGATGATATGGTCTGATGGACTGAGGAGAGAGCCCTTTAAAAAACTAACTGGAAATGGACACACTGACTTTCCTCAGGTACTCCCTGAACGTTTTACCTAGAAGTGAGATTGAAGAGTTAAATGAGCTTCCTGAGGGCCTGGAACTTTGTAAAACAGCCTCTGGCTTAAAGGAAGGCCTTTGAGGGGGGAGAGGCAGGAAGTACAGACAGACATGGATGGGGACAGATGACTCACAGTGGCAGGTCCAATGATGGTCACTCCGTTCTGGTCCGCCTTCTTGATCAGCTTCCTCGTGAGGGCCTCAGGGATGCCTTCGGCTATGATGGCAATGGTCCGGATCTGGAGGGTGAGACCAGCTCCTTCCTGTTAACCGTTCACCCCCGCCGTGCCCCCTTCCAGGCTCGAAGAACAAAGTTTGTTAACAGAACGCACCTCCTTCTTGCCACAGGCCTTTCCTGTTTCTACCCTGATCATGCCAACCCTCTCCTAAAAACTGATTTCCAGTGGTTAACACCACTGAGAATCGGGAACTGAGCAAGAGCAAATGTTCCTGAATACTCACTACAATCAAAGCAGGTGCATTCCGCACCACCCCAAAATCCACGGGACCCAGTCCCACCCGTTCCCTACCTATCTTTGTGCCTGCTCATAATGCAGCTCTCTGTGGTTTTCTCCACCATACCCTCTGAATCTTTCTGTCCCCACAGAACAGGGTTATACTCAGACCAGAGAGCAGACTAGGGGAGAAAGCCAAAAGGGATGGAGGTAGACAGGAAAAGACCTAAGAACCATCTTGTATTTGCCTCTAGACCTGGGGCCAACAAATGTTTTCTATAAAGAGCCAAACAGTAGACATTCCAAGCTTTGTAGATCAAGTGATCTCTGTGGCAACTCCTCAAGCCTACTTTTGTAGCTCAAAAGCAATCATGGACAATATGTACATGAATGAGTGTGGTTCTGTTCCAGTAAAACTTTATTTGCAAAAACTGGCAGTGAGTTAGATTTGGCCCTTGGGCTATAGTTTGCCAACCTCTGTTCTGGATGGAAAAAGTAGCTTGTTTTTAGCTACTTTTAGTCATAGACTGAAATAAGCCAGTCTGGGATTGGACAGTAATTTTTAACAGACGTCAATAAACTCATCTAATAAAGGCTAAAAAGACAAACACCCCCATAGGGAAAAAAAAGGGTGGGGGAACAAGTCAATGAATGCTTTAAAATGCTCATCTTAGTTAAGAATCAAAGATATTCAAATTAAAGAGAATGTCTATCAATTTGACAAATATTTATGTTTTTAAAATCCAAGCAGTGAGTGTTGGCAAGGGTACAGGAAGTAGGTACTCAAACTACCAATGGCAGTTTACACAAAACAACCTTCTGGAGGGCACCTGGAAGACAGGTCAAAGGCTCTCAAATCTGCACACTCTGATCCAACAGTTTGACTATCAGAAATTTACACTAGGGAAATCGGTGAGGCCGAACGCAAATGCTAATCATAAAGTGTGTGCATAACAATACTTGAAATAGTGAAATCAATACTGTCGGTAAATACGTACTGATATGGAAAAAAGGAACTGAAAAAAAGTGGATTATAAGACAATTATATTCAGTATTATTCAGTTTGTTCAAATCCAGAAAAAGTGTGGATGAGAATATATTCAAACATTAGCCATCACTTTGCTGGGTAATGGAACTTAGGTTATTTTTTCCTTTTTTTTTTTTTCATCAGTACTTTTAAATAATAAATATGTGATGCTTTTATAAGAAAAAAGTACTTCTGAGTCTGTTTTTTTAAGCCAGCAGAGAGAGGACCATTTTTAGTCCATGGAAGCAGCCGCTGCCACCCTGGCCTGCCCATGGTGATCTTCCTGCTTTCTAGAGAACCAGTGTCTCTAACCACTTTCACCCAAAAAACTGGCCACTCCCAAAGCGCAAGCCTTGCCCAGGCAACCATGGACCCCATCCGTGGAGCTCCCTCTGCTGCCCCCACTCCCCAGGGCCCAGCAACCCACCTGTGAGTAGTTCATGGTCTCAACAGTACTGTCATAAGCGGAGCGGAGGGAGGCAAAGTTGATCAGCACATCGACTTCCGGGTGTTTCTTCATGGCATCAGCCATGTTCTTGAAAACTGGGATCAAGATCTCCTTGTGACCCCAGTAAAACTTCTGCTTGTGGTCCCCACTGCGAGAAAGGGGGAGGAAGGTCAGGACACTCTCAGACTGTCAGAGCTAGGTTTCCCTTCTTCCCTATAGTGCTGGGGAAGGGGGCCAAAGGGAGGCACTTCACTCTGAGGTGGGGTATCTACCCTGAAAGAACTTCCATCTAATGGAAAAAGATCACCCAGGAACATTCCCCAGTATCTGAAAGGACAGGCCCCTTTACAGCAAAGATAAACTATTTGGTTCCCCAATCCCTATTTTAGCAGTGGGATTAAAAGGAAACCCAGGGAAGCGGACTTGACTCGACCGATAGAGCATCTGCCTACCATATGGGAGGTCCAGGGTTCAAACCCAGAACCTCCTGACCCATGTGGTGAGCTGACCCATGCGCAGTGCTGATGCGCGCAAGGGGTGTTGTGCCACACAGGGGTGTCCCCCGTGTAGGAGAGCCCCATGCGCAAGGAATGCATCCCCACAAGGAGAGCCGCCCCGTACGAAATAAGCGCAGCCTGCCCAGGAGTGGCGCCGCACACATGGAGAGCTGATGCAGCAAGATGACGCAACAAAAAAAGAGACAGAGATTCCTGGTACCGCTGACAAGAATGCAGGTGGACACAGAAGAACACAGCAAATGGACACAGAACAGAGAGCAGGGTGGGGAGGAAGGGGAGAGAAATAAATAAAAAAATAAAATAAATCTGAAAAAAAAAAAAAAAAGAGGAAACCCACTTGCCAGCTATTTCAGGCCTTCCTCCTGTGGGGTGACTCACGTGAAAGGGTAGACCATGGCGGCCACTGAGGGCTCGTCCCGGGAGCAGACATAGTCAAAGTCCAGCATGCCCTGCACAGCCCGGGTCTGCATGCCCCACACGATGGCCTTGGTGTGGGAGCTGAAGAGGGTGGTGCTCTTTCCTGGTGGGCAAAGACACAGAGAGTGGACCCAGAATACACACCCCAGGCCGCCCGCAGGTATGGGGCTCCCTGCCAGACCCCCCCAGACCAAGTCCAGGGAGGGCAGCATCTCAAAACTGCAAAGGAATGTCACGGGGAGGGAATTCTGAGAATGTGGGAAACTGAGTGGCCTCAGGACTTTAAACAATTCTCCAACAATCCTCACCGCCTTGTAAATCTGGACACAAGTCAGCCCTGGACAAGGTTTGAATTCTGGGTTGTAGATCCAAGGCGGGCCTGCTACAGCCAGGACAGCCTCGTCTCTAAATGAGGTCCTGGCCGGGCTGTGGCACAGGGCAGGAGTGGCAAGCTGGCAGCCCAGCGCCTCCCACCACCTTCTCTCCTCCGTTCCTCCTGCCCTTCCCCCTTCTACTAGGGCAGCTCTTTCCTGCTCCTAGCAATGCACTTGGACAGGCCCTTCAGTGGGTGGGAAAGAGGAGAGGGGCGAAAGAAGGGACCAAAAGCAGCTGGCACAAGTGCATTCCTTAGCCTAAAGGGAAAGGATCCCTCACCACCCTGCTGGCAGGTAACCCCTCCCTGCAAATCAGGGAGGAGGAGAGCAGCCCTCAAGGGGAGGTACTCGGCTCCCCAGAGAATTCAATTAATCAATTAACCCACTGTACCCGCACAGACTTGGTCAACTGTTCAAAGTCAGACTTGGTTCAAGGTCTGATTAAATAAATTTAAGAGGTCATTTTCCCTAGCCATGTAGGATGTTCATCCCTGTAAAGCGCCTCTTTCATCACAGCTGTGAGCATCTGATGACAGAAAGCTCCTGATTTTGTAAACACTTGGGATTTACTGTCACTTGGACCCATCTGAGTTCCAAGGATTCAGATCAGAGAACAAGTGAACTACCTAATCCAGTTCCCTCACTTCCCAATCCCAGGAAACTGAAGCCCACAGATGCCAAATGACAGATCCTAAGTCATTTAGCATTAGAGCCAGGATCTTATAACCTAAGACATTGCTCAGCTGGGAAACTGAGAAGGAAGGATATAAGTCAGTGTGACTCTGCCAGCCCCACTCTCGGGAGTCCATGCCCACTATGCACCGACAGCATCTCCAGGAGCTTCAGAGATCAGGAGGATAAAGCCTGGACTCTACAATCCCACTCTCACCATCAGCATGCAAGAGGCTAAGCAAAGGCAGGAACAAAGGGTGCTTAGCTCCTCAAGCATAGAAAAACCAAAGCTGAAGGGGGCGATCCCCTGCCCTGTGGGCAGCAGGGAGGCCCCAGAGAGAACCTCAGCTCTGGAGTCTAAGCCCCTACAAGGGCGGGCTGCCCCTGGCAATCTGCTGCCTCCCTGGCTCACCCTCCTTTCTTTACCTACTTCTCAGCACAGCTCAAAGGCTACTAACAAGAGTGGAACCCACTCTCCATCATTCTCTCCCCTTGGGTGGGAGGGCTCCCAGCAAACTATTTCCACACAGGGCTCAGACTCTGGTCCTGCCTTTTAGATAACAATGTAAATGTAAAAAGGCAGAAAATGTAGAGATAAAGGCAGGTCTACAGAATGGGTCATAGGGCTGCATCCCCAGCCTTTCTAACAATTTTGGTGAAAATTCATCACACCGTGCCCTACCCCCTTGCAAGAGGACAGAGGTCATCAGAAGACAGTCTCCCCATCCTCAGCTATGGATGGCAAAAGGTTACACGGAAGCCCTGGTACTTTAAACAGATAAATGTATTCACCTAGGTCAATGTCGATGTCAACAGAAGAGTGTGCACGCATGTGGGTGGGCACATGTGTGCGTGCCCAGAAAAAGTCTGCTGTAAACTACAACCTCACACAAAGACCATGCCCAGATGACTTCCCATTACCTGAGCTAAAGATGTGCTACGCACCCTTCCAGGTTTCTAGCTCTTCTCTCTCTAACCTACTCCTCATGAAAAACCTAGAGAAATCTAAATTTGCCCCTACTATTAGGAACACTGGGATGAAGTTGGCAGGGGTGAGGATAAGGCAGGAAAAGTGAGAGAACGACAGAGTAGTGACAGAAGTAAATGAGAATGGGGGTGGTGCGTGGCCCCCCTCCTCCACACCAGCAGGGACAGACACCCACTGCTCTGTCCAGATTTGATGGCTCCCTCCTTCCCAGGATGACCCTCACTCCTTCTGCAGTCTGCACCCCACTCCCAAGCTCAGAGCCAGAGACGGTCACAGTGAGGAGAGCGGCAGGGGCAGGTGCTAAGCGGGGGTGTGGGGGGGATAAAGGAGGGCGGGCAAAAACCAGGACTTGGGGGCAGGCCACACCGAGGAAGGGACAGAAATATGCCAGACAACACTGCCACCCACCAGGGGAGGAGAAAACGAAGCACCCGCTAACAGTATAAAATCATAACCCGCTGACAAAGCCCCACATGGAACTGGGAGGGGGTGGGGCATCCTACCTTGCAGGGATCTTGGGCTTGGGACTGAATCTGTCAAAGAAAATGACCAAGGCAACTGAGTGAACTGCTGATGGCCAGAGGCTTTGGAGGGAGGGTGGGTGGGAGCAGGGAAGGATCCCACAGACAAGCCTCTTAAGACCGACGCCCTCGCCATCTCTTGTCTGTTCCACAGGAGACAGGAGGAGTGAAGCCAACAGAAGAGGTGAAAGCACCAGTCAGTAGAGCGGACGCAGGAAAGGGCAAAGAGCACAGGGGCCAGAGGGAGGCGCAGGGGAAGGAGTGTAGGACCAGAGCCTCCCCGCCTCCCCAGGCGGATCTGGGGCTCTTAGGGCAGCAGCTTCTGTTGGAGTCTCTGGAGCTGGTGTTGCTATTTCACAAAATGCCTTAAGCCAACTCTGTATGTAGCAGGAAGAGGCTGAACAGGTTACACGGGCCCAGTGGTAACTAATACCAGTGAGCTAACGCTGGTCGCAAGGGCTGATTGGCAGGTATCACGACTTTGATGAGTCAGATGATGGAGACAAATAGGTCAAGCAGAGATGGGCTGGAAGATGACATGCTCTCTTATGGTGGCTCACAGAGTTCAGGGGGGACCACTGCTGCAGGAGCTTGCTCCCGCCCTCCCCTGAGCAAGGTCTAGGAGACCTTTCCACTTCCTGCTATTTTTGTAGCCCCATCTGCTCTGTAGCCTCCATGCCCAGTTCACCCACCCCTGGATGGAGAAAGAGGAAGAAGAAGAGAAGGAGAAAGTGAGGTGAGCCCAGGGACAGTGTGATCCTCAGCATCGGGAAAGTCCATAGGGAAGGCTCACGGTACCTCACCCACACATTCCTTTCCCGTCCCACACCCAAGTCCACTCTCACAGTAGAGCTCCAACCACTTTCCATCCACACTGCTGACCCAGACAGGACCCTGAAAGGGAAGGGGCCACTCCCTGCAATGCACCCAAGACCTCTGGGAGTTACCTTGGGGCATGGCAGGCTTGGCCTTCTTTGCAGGTGCCACCTCATCAGCCCTGGACTCAGAAAAAGACGCTGTCCTGCTGGGGGCTGGGGTCTGGGGTGGGACAGGGAGAGAGAGCAGGAGTTACTGGTAGTAGCTGGGGAAAAAGCCATCAGTCCTTAAGGCCCCCTAAAAATCAGGCAAAAATTAGTACAGCACTGTTCTTTACATGCTGCTTCCAAAACCACTACTCTAAAAACCTTCTGAGGAATGAGTATTGTCCCCATGTACTAGATGAACAAACTAAGGCTCTCAGCAGGGAAAAGCAAGAGCCAGGATTGAACTCCAGTCTGATTTTAAAACCCTCCCTGTTCACATTATGTCACCTTGCCTGGGATAGGGAAAAAAAATTGGCAGAGATCAGAAACCAACCACATGCTAACTCTCCCCTGCCCCCAAATGTGTTCTGGGTGGGAAGAGGAATGGCGGAAGAGACGGATGGTCCCTTCCAGGCAGGAGAAAGGCTTGTACCCACCGACGTGCTCCCGCTGGCATTGAGAAGAAAGTTCGCCGTGTGGGCCGCTGTGGGTGGCTGGTTGGGGATGGGCCGGTGGCCCAGGGCCATGCCCACAATGGCTGTCATGTGTGTCTCAGTGCCAAAGACGTGGATGGGGATCCCAGTGGTCTTCCCTGTGAGGGAAGAAAAAGAATCCATCAGTCAAGTCTCCCAGTAAGTGCCTGGTCCACGAACTTTACAAAGGTCCCTTTCCAGCCTTGCCCAATGTCTGGTGCTTTCTGTCCAAAACCAATTATCCAGGACAAATGAGCCGTCATATTTTCACAGCTAAACTGATGTTTATAAAAACCACTTACTGGTAAGAAGCCCAAGAAACAGCTCTACTGGTGAGCCCGAAGCAAACACCCTCCTCTCATTCATAGCCTGGTCCTGCCTACCCAACCCCCACCATCCCCCAGCACCTGCATGCCCTGGTTCCAGCCCCCCTGGCCTCTCTGCTCCCCAATACCCCAAGCTTCTCTCCCCAGTATCCCAAATCCACTCCCCAGGGCTCCTCTCCTTCTCTTCCATCTGCCTGAAGTTCTCTTGCCCCAGATCTTCACAGCTGGCTCCCTCATCACTCAGCTCAAGCTCAAGTGTCACCTTGTGAGAAAGGCCTTCCCTGACCTTCGCCAGTCACCCTCCTTCATGCCACTCTTGTTGCCTTCATACCATCCCTATCTGACAGCATCTTGACCATGTAACTATTTACTCATTTAATGCCCCAACTCTGAGAGCACAATTTGGTATCATTCAGTGTGCTGTCCCCAGGGCCTGGCCCATGACAGGTGCTCAGTTTTCTAAGAATGAATGCAATCTAGTACTCATACCACTTCTAGTGACTTAGGGGGCAAGGTTAGTGTTTGCCATGGATATCACATTTGAGAAAACGGGAGGATGGTAAAGGTTCTGTCGCATCGGAGGGCAAGCTGACTGAGCAAGAGCATCTTATTTCCATCACCACTCTGGCCACATCACGTGAATCCCTGGTCCGCACCTAACTGCTCTTACAACAGGGGCTACATATTCTTAGATTTGGGACAGATAGATGGCTGGCTCCATGTCATGAGAGGACAGAGAATACAAGAGGCACAGAATATGGAAGTAGAGGAAAGCCAGAGGGTGTTAGCTTGAAACTGCACAGCCAGAAAAGGGAGTGGGAGAGCATGAAGACAGCTCAGAGAGGGGGGACCACCCAGCACTTGGGGCAGGAAGGAGAGAAAAAGGTCCCCATCTTACCAACTTCTCCCATCACCCGTAAGCCCTCCTGATAATTGGGACCACCTCTCCGGACAAAGATTGTGACCTCGTGCTCCTTCAGGGGGACCTGGTAATCCCGAATCGCTCTCACGATGCCCTGGAAGCACAAAGGGCCAACAAAGATACATGACCAAAACAAGGCAACCATAAATCAATGATTTACAGCCATGATAAGCAAACGTGCCAGGACATGCAGAGCATGTGCTGCTTCTCAGGAAGTACAGCAAGTCCTAGCAATCAGAATTTGATATGTGTACACTGGACCACATCCAAGCAACCCAAAGGCCTAGTACATGAGATCGCTTGGAACACTGATGCCCCAAGAGCCTGCAGTTATTCTTGTTATCTCTTATTGCAATCTAGGAGGAAAAACTCTATGTTGGGGTCCTACACAAGGGTTCTCAGAAGTAGGAGGACATAGTCTTCCTAAATGTCACAGCTGGACAAAAGCTTCTTTGGGTAGTAGGAGGAACAGCCCTTGCAATGGATATCAACTCGAGAAAATGGGAGAATGGGAAGGCATGCACCAGTCTTGCCTTCCCAGGCCAAGAGCTAGTTTACTGAGCCAGGCATCTCACTTCTGTCACCCAAAGCACTTCTCTCACGAGGTCCTAGGCACAGTTCCTGCCCCAGACCTAACCACCCCATCCACGGTGCTGCCTTTTACTGTAGGACTGCTCAGAAATGAAAGCAAAAGCCAGGACCCACTGCTTCAGATCTGTCTGCTGAATCAGGTCCAGTTAGGGAGACCATTTTAGGCAGGACTGCTGAGGCCCACTTCCCCACTTCTTGAGAGCTCAGAGGTTCAAGGCTGATGTTTATTCATTAGTCCCAAAACTGACGGGGAACTACCAGGCGGTGGTACTCTAGCCCCACTGCACAACTGAGAGTGTGGAATAACAGGCCATCTTGACAGGGACAATGCTCCAGCCATGTCAGCTTTGTCATCCTTGTTGACTGGCAGTCATGTTTCCTTTAAAACATGTGCCCACGCCCGTGACCCTTGCAGAGAGCCCTGCCAAGGGACCCCCTGGATGAGCAGGAGGCCCATCAAACACTTCCCTCATTCTCGGTTTTAGAGAAGGGGTTGATGGTTGAGAGGTGACAAAGACAGGGAGTTGCAGAAAACCAAGGGAGTCTTACAACAGGGGTTTGAACAAGAGGGTCAGTCAAGCCAGTTCTCCAAGACTTGGTCCTGAAAGGGTGGAAGGCAGACATTCACCTTCTCCCTACACTTCAGATGGGACAATTACTGTCCAGCCACTGCCAGCTACTTGCACATAGCTTCAGATCCAGGTCTCCCGCCCCTGCTGTCTTCTGTAACAGAGGACCCTGGGCCGAGAGCTCTCCCTGGTTTGTGGAACGCATGGGCACCTGCCTATCTCAAGTCTGCTTGCCAGATCCCTTCCCCGCTACCTCAAACCTGCTTTCCCCAGAAAGTGCATCATTCCACTGCAGCTGGTTACCTTGAATGTGGCGGCCACATTGGTGAAGTTTGCAATGCTGCCTCCGATGATGAGGATCTTGCCTGCGTTTAGGGTGAGAAATAAAAAATGGTTAGAAATTGAACAAAGGGAGTTCTCTCTCCTCTGGGCAAAGGACCCCAACTCTGAGGAGATTTCAGTAGAGGCAGGGGGTGAGCAGGGTTGTCTCTTCTAATGCCCATTCAGTCTATTTTTTTTTTTTTAAGATTTTATTTATTTCTCTCCCCATTCCCCTGTTGTCTGCTCTCTCTGTCCATTTGGTGTGTGTTCTTCTGCCTCCCCTTGCATTATCAGACAGCACTGGAAAACCAAGTCTTTTTTCGTTGTGTCATCTTGTTGCGCCAGCTCTCCACATGTGTGGTGCCACTCCTGGGCAGGCTACACTTTTTTCACACAGGGCGGCTCTCCTTGCAGGGCACAATCCTTGCGCGTGGGGCACCTCTACACAGGGGGCACCCCTGTGTGGCATGGCACTTCTTGCACACGGCAGCCCTGCGTGTGGGCCAGCTTACCACATGGGTCAGGAGGCCCTGGGGATCGAACCCTGGACCCTCCATAGGGTAGGTGGACACTCTTATCAGTTGAGCCATGTCTGCTTCCCTGCCCATTCAGTCTTAACCACTCAACTCTCTATTACCTATGTATGCCACCAAGGAGGTACTTCAAACCCACAGAATCTCTACATCATTCCTATTGGGCACCCAGAAATCCAGTTTGGTTTCTGGGTGCCTCTGGTTGGAATCTCTACCTGGTTCAAGGGAATGGGAATTAGTGTTTATGGTCCCAAAACCCTGGGCAGGTATAAAGTGAAGCTGGGAACCACACAGCCCAGGTAATTTACAACTCAGAAGAAGACCACGCTACTGCTTCCCTTGCACCTGCTTATAGGGTTTTATCATCTCCTTGCCCTTTCAGAGTCACCCCTCCCAACTCCAAACAGATGTTGTCACTGTCCACTGGGTAGTCAAGGATACTAAGGTTCATAAGTTAAACAAAATTACTACCCCAAGGTTGTAAAGAACCAGGACCACAATCTCGGTGATTCCTAGCACAAAGTGCTCCTGCTGCAGCATGCTGGGCCATCCTAGGGGAGGTCGGCCTCTCACCGTCTGGGTGTTTCTCGCGTGTCATGAGGGACAGAATCGTCTTGGCATAGTCATATGTCTGCTGCTCGCTGGGGGCGCCTGAGTACTCCCCATAGTTCGCCAGCTCGTTGACACCGCCAAGATCGCAGATAGTGTCACTGCAAAGGAGATACCAAAATCAGTGCTGGTTCCAACTCTCAGGGCAAAGGGTGGTAGTCTGGTGTCTAGGAGGACACACAGAATCCCCCCGAGGCACAGGCACTGAAGTCAATCCGAGAGACTGACCTCTTGGACCTGACCCTCAAGTCCCACTTGAAGGTAAACTGCGCTGTTAGCTCATCTGGGTGTATACTTTGCCAACCCTGTGCCTCACGGGGCTCTGGTCTGGCAACAGTAGGTGAAATGTACAATGAACACCTTCCCGACACAAAGACAAGAAAAGCCACACACTCCCAGAGTCCCTGACAGGCTGCCCAGCAGAGAATTAAAACTGTGGGACAGTAACATGAAAGAGTATACCCAACTGCTAAAGGGAATATGGTATACTCTGAATCTAGAAGTTAGCAGACATTTTCTGTACTTTAAATGTAGAGAGAGAGGAAGCTAATTTTTGCAAAGTGTATAGAATATGAATTATTTGTATAAAGTGAAATATGTGAAAATATGAAAATAATTATATAGGCATTGAAATGCCTAGAGGTACATAGTGACATACTGCTTGGGAGAAGGGGGGGAAGCAACTAGGGACCTTTATTTTCGGTATCAGTCTTATCTTTGCTTTGGGCACATATCATTAATTACTAAGACTTAAAAACTAACAAAAATAACTTCCTTTTGAAGCAAACATAAAGGTTGCAGGAGACACTATGTGGAGGGCGAGCCCTCACCAGAGACCCCCAGTCCTTCAGGATTCCACTGCTTTTATGTCATTCCATCACAACTTCCTGCTCCACACTTGGGTGGGAAACCGGAGACCCCAAAAAGTGAAGGTCACACGGATGACAGGCAGACCCTGGGGGGTCTGGTGGCCTCCCGTCAGCAGCCCCCTTCAGTCACCTGTACACAACAGAGGCGCCCCCTCCGGCCACCATGGTCCAGATCCTCCCCTTGGGGTTCAGCAAGGTCAGCTTCAGGCTGGCCCCACTTTTGGCATCCAGGTCTGCAATGTAGGCTTCCTAGGGACCAGACAGCAACAAGGCTCTTGGGTCACCAGGTCCAGGGTCCCTCCCCTTTCCCTGAAGGCACCTGAAGAACCACTCAATTGCCTTAAGGGGGTGGGGGTGAAGGGACTGTAGGGGACCCCACATGCCTGGGACAAACACATGATGGTGTCTTCAAATACCACAACCACCCACAGCCACTGCCTGGGGACATGCCAACTCCTTTCTCTCTGATCTCCAGGTTGTGGCCCTGTGCCAAGTCCTGAGCCCCACTAAGTCATTCTGCTCCCACTCTGCCCCGACCCTCACTCTCAGCATCAGCCTGATGAGCTCAT
This sequence comes from Dasypus novemcinctus, assembly GCF_030445035.2. Lineage (NCBI taxonomy): Eukaryota > Metazoa > Chordata > Mammalia > Cingulata > Dasypodidae > Dasypus > Dasypus novemcinctus. Next base: position 61,167,926 of record NC_080693.1, read on the forward strand.
CACAGCCTCTCCTTCCCACCCAACCCTTACCCTTCACCCAGCCCAGCCTCCACCCTTGGCCTGGGTTACTTCACCAAAGGCCTGATGCTGCTGTGAGGACTTCTCAAAGGATAAGATGGGAAGGAGCAATTAAAATTCTCAGCGAGCGGTCAGTGAAAATTAACCTTCCTGGTAGGATTAGGAGGAGCCACTCAGAATTATCGAAAAGCAACAAATCAAGTCAAGAACCAGGGGAGGTTGATTGAGAAAGAAGTCTAAAAGGATTTCTGGCTGGGATTCAGAGGCTGGGCTGACTCCTACCCCCACTCCGTGAGGGTTTTAAGAAAATTAAATGGTTCTTGTTCTTCCTGTCTGCCAAATATACAGGCCACAAGGGGGTCCAAACGCTTGCCCCAGATTAGTCACCCACATCCCAGACCATCTCCCTCCCAAACCAGCCCTACCTCTGGATAAGCCTCCCGCCCAAAGGGGGGCGGGAACTCTATATCGCCCCACTTCACTTTGCAGATGTAGTCAGCCGTGGCATCCACCTTGGCAGCCAAGTCAAGGATATAGACGCCATCTTTGGTCACGACTAGGAGAGAAGCAGAGGCCATCAGACACCAGCCCCAGGTGGAAGCGACCATCCAACCCCTACCCCCTCCAGCAGACTCTCCCCAAATGCCACTCCTGCGGGGTCCCACTTGGGGAGTCCCCCAGCTCTATAAGAAACCACTTGGCTCATATGGAGACACAACTTCCCCAAGAAAGGAGAAAGCAAATCCTATGAGACTGCTCCCTCTGACCCTGATCTATAGGTGATGTGGCCAGGAAATCTGTATTAACTGCAAGGCCAATTTTAAAATGCCTTTATAAAATACTTCACTCCTTCTTGTAAATATCTAATCATTTATCCACCCACAACCCTGCCATTTTTAAAAAGCGTTAAAGGTACATGTTGTGTCAGAGGAGCCCTTAGGGGTGGAGCTGGGCTTCTTTGAATCCAGCAAGGGGAAGCCTCCACGTCAAGTAGAATGGGAACCATGCGGCTCACTGGGCCTCAAGCCAGCAGGATGCATTTATTGCCACCTCACTGGATATCCTTCTTCCTTGTTCCCCAGGGCCATTTAGCTAATTAAGTTAGCATGGAACCATCTGGCCTATTAGGGCCTCGATGTCCTCAGCTGGAATCTGATTTGATTTCTCGGCTCCCTGGACTTTGCCCCTAGAAGCCCTGGACAGAACCAGCCTTCATCACTCTAACCACACCATCTTCGCTCCTCTACAGCTCGAGCAGGCTCGGACCAAGCTCTTCCCAACACTGAGGATCAATGACTGACCAAATCCTTCAGCAT